>NC_065439.1:4012954-4384418 GCF_024364675.1 Aethina tumida
ATTGCTTCGTATAAATATAAAATGCTACAAGACATATACGTCAAGAGGACTATTTAGATGAAATATACTCGATCCGATAAATAAAATATGAAAACGATCCAAATCAAATAAAAAGGGCTTTTCGGGTCAACGCAGACAAATTCATGAACTCACCACTTTCTGATCGCCGTGATACACCACACAAAGCAATTCTTGTTTGTCTTTGAGTCGGCATTAAAACGCGATAAATCAACTTAAATTACGGCACACGCGGGTAAATTTATTACGTAGGGAGGCTGCAAATTAACCGATCATAACACGGCACGGCAGAAGTAAATTAGGTTCGAAACCGTTTAGAAATTGTACGTACACTTGGTTTTATATAATGCGGAAATTAAGTTAGTTGCCGACGAAATTAACCATTCAGAAGGCGGCCCTTTATATATCCGGGCCTTCCCTCAACACCACACACGGACCATCATGGGCCGCTTCTAATATTTCAAGTGGCTTTGTTCTGGCTGCGTCTAAGCTATTGCGAAATCTATATTCACTATTCGGCTGGATTATAATATAATATTATCTCCGGAATAAAGCGTGCCCCTTTGTCGTCGCCCCACATTGTTTTGGGTGCCGGGCAAAGTGATACCACCCCGTGTGTACGGTTTACTTATTCATAAAGGGGGTTGTATCCAATTTCCTACGCACTCGTTCCAACAGGTACAACGTTTTACGAGCAAATCTTTATTATTTTCATTGCCATTCAACCCTCATTAAGTACTACAACAATATTATCACTGAAGTGCTTTATTTTTCAATTTATTGAGTCTTCATTGTGTCTTATTTGCCAACGTGGAATAAATCAAGACACTTTTCTCAATTTTATGTTTGTTTTATTTGTTAAAACATTTAAATTTTTTCATTCTCATAAATCAACAAAGCCAAATTGCCAAAGCCCTTTGTCGTCGCCCCACATTGTTTTGGGTGCCGGGCAAAGTGATACCACCCCGTGTGTACGGTTTACTTATTCATAAAGGGGGTTGTATCCAATTTCCTACGCACTCGTTCCAACAGGTACAACGTTTTACGAGCAAATCTTTATTATTTTCATTGCCATTCAACCCTCATTAAGTACTACAACAATATTATCACTGAAGTGCTTTATTTTTCAATTTATTGAGTTTTCATTGTGTCTTATTTGCCAACGTGGAATAAATCAAGATACTTTTCTCAATTTTATGTTTGTTTTATTTGTTAAAACATTTAAATTTTTTCATTCTCATAAATCAACAAAGCCAAATTGCCAAAGCCCTTTGTCGTCGCCCCACATTGTTTTGGGTGCCGGGCAAAGTGATACCACCCCGTGTGTACGGTTTACTTATTCATAAAGGGGGTTGTATCCAATTTCCTACGCACTCGTTCCAACAGGTACAACGTTTTACGAGCAAATCTTTATTATTTTCATTGCCATTCAACCCTCATTAAGTACTACAACAATATTATCACTGAAGTGCTTTATTTTTCAATTTATTGAGTCTTCATTGTGTCTTATTTGCCAACGTGGAATAAATCAAGATACTTTTTCTCAATTTTATGTTTGTTTCATTCTCATAAATCAACAAAGCCAAATTGAATTTAATTTCCCGTAAATCAACAAAAATTAATTAAACTTATACGTTGAACCTTCGTAAAATACAAATTTAATTATCAAAACTCGTCGAAATCTCCCCGATTTGAACGCCTAAAATTCAAAATCTATTCAAATACAGATACACGAATTTAATTTTTTTGATGAAATCATCCAGAATCGAAACGGACAGGTTTAATTGAAACATTCTTAAATGTGTAAACTAATTTAGGTTTGACGCACGCGAATCTTGTAACCTTTACAGCGTCATAAAAGGCGTAATTGGTTTTTTTCCAATTTAAAAATGTTAATTACGATTGAAAACAATATTAGTCCTGGTTGGGCGAATAAATCCGGCAATTTGCGTAGCTAAAAGCGGAGGCCGTGTAATTTAAACGATTTGTGAGTGAAACACATAAAACATTATAATAAAGAACTTTCCACGCGGTAATCTAGCCACGGGGAGCACTTCCTTTCGTGTTTTCTTGGTGACAAAGCACATTTCGCTTATTATCAGCATGAACACCATTCAAAATAATATCTTGTAAGTCTATTTGCTTTGAATTTACCGCTTGCGTGGGGGGCATTGTTGCCTTCACTTGCCATTGTCTCGGGGGACCGGATTTCTTTGTTGTACAATGAGGGAAGTCGAATCAATTATGCATTTGTTTCTTAGTTCCTGCCCGGCGTCACAACTAAAACTAACTAACTCAAAAACCGAAAACTTACTCGGCATAATTCAAAAGTAATGATAAAAATCTCACTTAAAGCTTTAATAATGGGGGACATCTCTCATTTACTCTTTTTAATGAAACATGATTTTCTTGTACTTCAAATAAAATGATTTTTATGTTCTGAAAGTTAAATTTTAAACTTAGTACAAGTAAAATTCAATTTAAAAATAAGTAACTCCTAATTATTTCATAAAAGCTCAATTTTTAGCTTTTATATAAATTTAAAGACGTAAAGAGATTAAAAACTTATCTTTTATTTGTTCAGATTTATACTTTTTAATAAGGACGAGAAGGAATGTATTTCTTTTAGGGTTGTTTTTGTAGTATATTTGGAGAAACAGTCGGACAAGTTTATTTGCTCACAGCTTAACGATTGTGTGTGTATGCAGCTTTATATTCTCTCAGAGGGAGAATAAGGTCACCGTACTAATTATTTAACTTTGTTTGTATATTTTTAGAAAGAAGTTTGTGTTTATTTTGCTAAATTAAAGTACATGACACTAAAATAACAGACAACACAGAGATTATCTTTAATTAATTAATTACTGTTTAAATTAAAAATGTGGAGGCACTATCTGTTCATTAATGTATTTAACGTGTCGATGAACACTTTTCAATTGTACCGGAATATCGATCGTTGGGAAAATATTATAAATTCTTTGTCAATTTTAAATCCCTAGTCGTGCGAGAGACAGATAATTTTAATCTCGCTCATCCTACTCGACAATCAAAAATTAAATTAACATTTCATATTCTATCCACTAAAATTAATGTACACCTAACGGAAGCGATCAATTCAAATTTATGTGTGCTTAAAATTGACAATTTAAATTGCCTTTTTGTTCAATTTATTTTATACTTTTTTAATTATATTATTCCAACATTTCTAAGGTTTTATTAATAGAAACAATTGATCCAAATTGACATATCCTAATCTAAATCCTTTATGATAATGCTGAAATATGAGAAATTTATAAAATTAACTTTTTTTTCGATAATGAATGTTGAGTTACGTAACAAGCTGAAGACGAGTCATTCAGATGGCGACTCTCACAGAGAGAAGACCGTGTTAGTTATTTGATTATTATGTTGTTGATCTGTATTATTGTTATTTAAATAAACAAAGTATTTAGAGTATTATTTACCACAATTACAAAGGTATCACAGTACGTATAATAATCTTAATAATTATTTAGATCATTGGTCTACATAATTAATCAAAATTGTTGATTTGAATTATTTATTTATGGTGTTTAATGTTTGTTGAAATCATCAGGTAGTCCATAATTGAGCAAACACATGCGATAGCCTTTAAATCGAGTTAATTAATTCAAGATCCATCTAAAATGACAATGTATTGCATTGTATGGGGAATTTGTCAGGGTTTAATAAATGACAAACGAAAAGCAGCACAGCAGTAACAGCAGCAGCAGCAGCAGCAGCAGGATGGAGCAAATCACATATTAATTTATATTTAAACCGATACCATTTAATCACGATAAGGACACCGTAAATTCATTTTAGTCGAATTACGAACACTCTAATATGTCATTGTCAACATCGCTGTGCCATTGTTAATTCAGAGACTTTACGTATTAGAATTGCGGTTCTTAATTGCTTCTGTACACATACACAGCTCGAACGGGACTCAGACTCGTTCCCATTCTATTATTTATTGTGACATAATCGGAGCCATGAATGTTCGATCATTTCTGCAGACGAAATCCAATCAGCCGGAATATGGTACTTGCCTTTAAATATCTGCTTGCCTCGCATTAATCGGAGTCGATGGTTTTAATGCCATAATTAACTGGAAGGTCGTTGTGATGGATTCGGCCGCCTTCAGCTCCAAATCGATTTCGGATTATGTTGCTTCTCCTGCAAAAAACTCATTGTTATTACTATTTTAACATCTCTTAATGTTTGCTAAAAACTTTTTAATTTTGCCATTTTATCTACGTTTAATGATAATTTTATGAGGTCACTTCAACAGATTTAATCTTCTTAACGACAATGAACCTTTTAATAATCAAATTGTATACTTATAACTTCTTATCTACAAAAAAATTAAGGTGAGTCTTCTTTCAAAATTGTTTTATTAAATAAATATTGTACTTTTATGTTTTATATTGACAGATTTGATTAAACTGGTAAGTTGTATCTTTTATGACTTTTTTGTCTTTAAATAAGAAAATAAAATGTTACTTTTTAATGAGTATGGACAATTAACTGTGATTATATATTATTTAACATAATGAAAATCTAGAGTTGTTTTATATTGATACACAATCCTTAAAACTTAAAGACATTTGACATTTTTCAACGAAAATTTATGTTATTAATAACATGAAAGCCTTAAAAAGAATTTTACTCTTATATTTATTGTTAAAATTCAATTGTAAGTTTTAAATACTGACAAAATTGGATAAGAAACCGTTTAATTAAAAAAAGGAATCACTTTTATTATCTATCCATTTAAATTAAATAAGAATTGTTTGAGGTGTGAAATTTTAAGCTTTGACTTAAACAAATTAATAATAATTAAAGAGAAGAGGCTCATAAAGACTTTATTCTAATTAAGAAAGACTAAATTTAAACTTTGAATTAAAGAGCAATTTCAACTCTTTAATAACAAGAAAGTGCTTTAGATCTTTTATTATTATTATAAGAGTCCCATTTTAAGCTGTGGAGTGAATAACATAATGTGTGTCTCTTAACATTTGACTAATAAATTTATTTTATGTAAATTTTTACTTATGTTTTAATATGAACAAATTAATAAAGCAAATTTGCTTTATTTTAGGTTTGAAACTAAGAAATAGGATAATATCTATCCATTTAAATTAAATAAGAATTGTTTGAGGTGTGAAATTTTAAGCTTTGACTTAAACAAATTAATAATAATTAAAGAGAAGAGGCTCATAAAGGCTTTATTCTAATTAAGAAAGACTAAATTTAAACTTTGAATTAAAGAGTAATTTCAACTCTTTAATAACAAGAAAGTGCTTTAGATCTTTTATTAATTATAAGAGTCCCATTTTAAGCTGTGGAGTGAATAACATAATGTGTGTCTCTTAACATTTGACTAATAAATTTATTTTATGTAAATTTTTACTTATGTTTTAATATGAACAAATTAATAAAGCAAATTTGCTTTATTTTAGGTTTGAAACTAAGAAATAGGATAATATCTATCCATTTAAATTAAATAAGAATTGTTTGAGGTGTGAAATTTTAAGCTTTGACTTAAACAAATTAATAATAATTAAAGAGAAGAGGCTCATAAAGACTTTATTCTAATTAAGAAAGACTAAATTTAAACTTTGAATTAAAGAGCAATTTCAACTCTTTAATAACAAGAAAGTGCTTTAGATCTTTTATTATTATTATAAGAGTCCCATTTTAAGCTGTGGAGTGAATAACATAATGTGTGTCTCTTAACATTTGACTAATAAATTTATTTTATGTAAATTTTTACTTATGTTTTAATATGAACAAATTAATAAAGCAAATTTGCTTTATTTTAGGTTTGAAACTAAGAAATAGGATAATATTTATCCATTTAAATTAAATAAGAATTGTTTGAGGTGTGAAATTTTAAGCTTTGACTTAAACAAATTAATAATAATTAAAGAGAAGAGGCTCAAAAAGGCTTTATTCTAATTAAGAAAGACTAAATTTAAACTTTGAATTAAAGAGCAATTTCAACTCTTTAATAACAAGAAAGTGCTTTAGATCTTTTATTATTATTATAAGAGTCCCATTTTAAGCTGTGGAGTGAATAACATAATATGTGTCTCTTAACATTTGACTAATAAATTTATTTTATGTAAATTTTTACTTATGTTTTAATATGAACAAATTAATAAAGCAAATTTGCTTTATTTTAGGTTTGAAACTAAGAAATAGGATAATATCTATCCATTTAAATTAAATAAGAATTGTTTGAGGTGTGAAATTTTAAGCTTTGACTTAAACAAATTAATAATAATTAAAGAGAAGAGGCTCATAAAGACTTTATTCTAATTAAGAAAGACTAAATTTAAACTTTGAATTAAAGAGCAATTTCAACTCTTTAATAACAAGAAAGTGCTTTAGATCTTTTATTATTATTATAAGAGTCCCATTTTAAGCTGTGGAGTGAATAACATAATGTGTGTCTCTTAACATTTGACTAATAAATTTATTTTATGTAAATTTTTACTTATGTTTTAATATGAACAAATTAATAAAGCAAATTTGCTTTATTTTAGGTTTGAAACTAAGAAATAGGATAATATTTATCCATTTAAATTAAATAAGAATTGTTTGAGGTGTGAAATTTTAAGCTTTGACTTAAACAAATTAATAATAATTAAAGAGAAGAGGCTCAAAAAGGCTTTATTCTAATTAAGAAAGACTAAATTTAAACTTTGAATTAAAGAGCAATTTCAACTCTTTAATAACAAGAAAGTGCTTTAGATCTTTTATTAATTATAAGAGTCCCATTTTAAGCTGTGGAGTGAATAACATAATGTGTGTCTCTTAACATTTGACTAATAAATTTATTTTATGTAAATTTTTACTTATGTTTTAATATGAACAAATTAATAAAGCAAATTTGCTTTATTTTAGGTTTGAAACTAAGAAATAGGATAATATCTATCCATTTAAATTAAATAAGAATTGTTTGAGGTGTGAAATTTTAAGCTTTGACTTAAACAAATTAATAATAATTAAAGAGAAGAGGCTCATAAAGGCTTTATTCTAATTAAGAAAGACTAAATTTAAACTTTGAATTAAAGAGCAATTTCAACTCTTTAATAACAAGAAAGTGCTTTAGATCTTTTATTATTATTATAAGAGTCCCATTTTAAGCTGTGGAGTGAATAACATAATATGTGTCTCTTAACATTTGACTAATAAATTTATTTTATGTAAATTTTTACTTATGTTTTAATATGAACAAATTAATAAAGCAAATTTGCTTTATTTTAGGTTTGAAACTAAGAAATAGGATAATATCTATCCATTTAAATTAAATAAGAATTGTTTGAGGTGTGAAATTTTAAGCTTTGACTTAAACAAATTAATAATAATTAAAGAGAAGAGGCTCATAAAGGCTTTATTCTAATTAAGAAAGACTAAATTTAAACTTTGAATTAAAGAGTAATTTCAACTCTTTAATAACAAGAAAGTGCTTTAGATCTTTTATTAATTATAAGAGTCCCATTTTAAGCTGTGGAGTGAATAACATAATGTGTGTCTCTTAACATTTGACTAATAAATTTATTTTATGTAAATTTTTACTTATGTTTTAATATGAACAAATTAATAAAGCAAATTTGCTTTATTTTATGTTTGAAACTAAGAAATAGGATAATATCTATCCATTTAAATTAAATAAGAATTGTTTGAGGTGTGAAATTTTAAGCTTTGACTTAAACAAATTAATAATAATTAAAGAGAAAAGGCTCAAAAAGGCTTTATTCTAATTAAGAAAGACTAAATTTAAACTTTGAATTAAAGAGTAATTTCAACTCTTTAATAACAAGAAAGTGCTTTAGATCTTTTATTAATTATAAGAGTCCCATTTTAAGCTGTGGAGTGAATAACATAATGCGTATCTCTTAACATTTGACTAATAAATTTATTTTATGTAAATTTTTACTTATGTTTTAATATGAACAAATTAATAAAGCAAATTTGCTTTATTTTAGGTTTGAAACTAAGAAATAGGATAATATCTATCCATTTAAATTAAATAAGAATTGTTTGAGGTGTGAAATTTTAAGCTTTGACTTAAACAAATTAATAATAATTAAAGAGAAGAGGCTCATAAAGGCTTTATTCTAATTAAGAAAGACTAAATTTAAACTTTGAATTAAAGAGTAATTTCAACTCTTTAATAACAAGAAAGTGCTTTAGATCTTTTATTATTATTATAAGAGTCCCATTTTAAGCTGTGGAGTGAATAACATAATATGTGTCTCTTAACATTTGACTAATAAATTTATTTTATGTAAATTTTTACTTATGTTTTAATATGAACAAATTAATAAAGCAAATTTGCTTTATTTTAGGTTTGAAACTAAGAAATAGGATAATTATTACATGATAAAACAAATGAAATCTGTGGTTGTGGGTAATGTGGTTCATTATGGTCCTGTTAAATAACACACCGTTCAATCTGAAATCAGTAAATCGCAGGAAATTTCTTGGTGCAAAGTTCGTAAATGAAATTAGTGTCGGCGTAAAACGTTTGAAAGCTTTGGCTCTAATTAAAAATAAATGATTAATTAATTCGACAATATATCACACCTGATTTTTGATCTTAACTTTGTAATTGCCTCGTAATTAGAAACTCAATGATTGTTTGATAAGCTAACCGTAACAACCAATTACGAACCAATCAATTTTTTGTTCTAGCGTGTCTCCAGGCTTTCTGATTAATATCTTTCCCGATACCTAATAAAAACAGCCCAAGGGGAATTTTTAACCCTGCACTTGCACAAATCAATACCCCAACTATGTTGTAATCAAACCTTCGACATAATTAGCTAAAATCCAGTCCTGTTATTTAGTTTGCAACGGTGTCCCGTTACATTTTTTCGTCGTGTGCATCTAATTAAACCCATAGTTGCTCAGGACCATTGCTTCAATTTACAAATTCAGTGTTAGACGAGACGGGGGCGGCCTAATTAATGGGCACCACCCCTTCAGATGCACCATTTTACGTATACAAAAACGATTTCCCATTAATGTTACACGTGTGTGTATGTTGTTGGTTTTCCCTGGGTGTTAAATTAATTAATTGGGAAAACAGCTTCACTACTTAGCTGCGGAATCCCCGGATCGAAAATAATTTCTAATTTCGAGATTAAAGTGCAGTCGAAGGGAAAAAATGGGCAAACAACGACAGTTGTACAAATATGAACGTTCGATGGGGAACTGGGGGATCGTGTCCACCAATTAGAAATGTATCTTACAGAGTTTGCTTTATTCATCCCCCCCATTTTCTTATACATTTATGGGCAGGATTAGATAGGGAAGATCAAAGAAGGTTTGATCAGAATTCTACTCCAATATAATATTGTTTCGTTTTAATTATGTAAAATGGGGAAAGATAATTTTTTAAATTTAAATTTATGAGACTGTATTTTTTACCTATTTTTGAAGTTTAAATTTGGTTGTTTTATTATAGAAATGTCTGTTTATCTATATTTATTTAGGAATGATTAGGAAGATAATGGAGTTGAGCTAATAAGGCCGTTCGTAAGTCGGACAAGTCGATCGTCCGGATTGAAAGGCTCGTGTCAGGGCACAATAAATCCGGCATGCGAATTCATAAATTGCATTTAATAATAATTAAAACCAACAAAGAGCCCCGCTTATCGGGCCTTAAAAATACTTTTTCCACCGAGTGCAAAATTCAGGAAGGTAAATTTAAATGAATTATTATGTTAAGTTTATAATTTAGATAAGGCGTATTTTGCATGTGCACATGAGAGGAGGGAAGGCCATTAGTTTGGCGAACGGGGCAGCCACGTCAAACTTACAAACAACAAAGCACATCGTATTTCACGGAATTTAGATCGCATTTTCCTTCCTCATGTTTCAATCAGATATGTAATTATTGTGAAAGGGGGGAGTGTTACGTGCAACAATTTTACGACCGTTTAATTGAGTCAACGTGTCAACGAGTTGAGACCGGACCGGACTGGCTGAGTTGTGATCCCGTTTTTTTAGGTCCGGTAATCGGATTCGGTAAGTTTTGCGGACAACATAACTCAATTGATTTGTTTTGTTGATGGCAGATAAGTTCGTCACCGCTAAACTTCCTCCTTCGGGCACATTCACACAAACATTCGGCGCCATTCCATTCTCCGCTCACGTTTTCAAATCAATTTTTTTAGCTCTCATTGTGGAGCAAAGTTTAACAGCGGCTCCGCCACCGCCGCACTGCACTGCTGCATAATAAACATATTGTTGAAAACAACTTTTCCATTTCAGATAAAACATGATGTGCGAAGGAAATTCCGTTTTATAAACAATGTGCTGCGCTAATTATGGCGAGGCAAAACCTTATTAAAAGAGCACAATATTGCAATGCATATTAAGAACAATATTAAAGAGACTGCAAACTTTTAATCCACTCACCCTAATTATGTTTTATGTGCCGACTGAAAGAACAACCACGCGGCGTCAAATAATAATTATTACACCCCTTATTCATTATACAACTTCATTTACGGCCTTTTTAACTATATTTTTAATTTTAATACGTGCCTTGCATAGTTGATCACTGAAATTGCTTTTATGCATAAAGCCCTTAATAATTTGATATACCATGATAATAAATTACAGCCATAAACTTTAAATGCCGCTGTCACTATGAATGATTATTAAAATTCAATTACACCTTCTGCAAATATTTATTTTACTTTAATAATTACGATAAAAATTGGAATTTTAATCTAACTTTAATTTTTATTAATTAAATTTAAAATTATTTAAATATTTTGTAAATTTATTATAATTTTGTCCTTTTGTGTTAATCCTGACAGTTTTTTTTTCATAGTTTATTAACAATAAATTCATAAGAATTGTGTTTTAATTTTTCCATTAAATTGTTATATTTTTTATTAAATGGTATACAGTAAGGAAAGCGTTTGAACCGTTTGAATTTAGAGAGAGACATCATGTATGACAGAGACAGAAGAAGTCTGTCCCATAGTGGGAGATTTACTGTCTCTATTGCACACGATGTCTCTTTCTGATTCAGATGAATCAAACTCTCTTTGTACTGTATATCAATTTAAGGGAGTGCTCAATCTAAAAGAATAGTTAGATTTACTCTAAAAAATTTGTTAGAATGATTTGTTCAATTTTCATACCTGAAAAATTACTCAGTAAATTTTAATTATGGACCATTTTGTCTATAACTACATATTTTTTACGGTTACAGTTAAAAAAAGTCGTCATAGTTCGTTAAAATTGAATGAAAAATACGGATTTTATAGAAACGTCCCTCTTTCAAATGGGCCACACTGTAGTTTTACATAAGTAAAGTTTATATATCTGAAACATTTATAAATTACAGTAAAGAAATATAAATACAAACATATGTGTGTAGAAAATGGTGATTAAAAATTTTATTTTTTTATGCAAATAAATCCGTCGGATTTTTGCGGCCTTCGTAATTTCGTTTTAAGCTGAGTGGCCACACCGAATTATAATTTCAAATTAATTCTTTTTATCTCGAACTCCGTCCGAAATTCCAAAGTTTAATTAATTTTTCATTTATTATAAAATTCGCCATAAAATTTAATCAGCCAAATTAATACATTTTAGTATTTGGCCTCATCTACATAGTTAATGTGGGTGAAAGGCAGAAAACAACTTAGCAAAGTACGATTATGTTTTATTTACACTAAATCTTGGGACATAAAAACCTCCCGATTGGCTATTAAAACTTATTAAAAGGAAACTTTTGCGTAATATCTTTAATGCCGACTTTTATTAAACTGTGTGAATATTTTAATTTAACTTTGATTAACTGAAATCACTTTGAACGGTTCTTAACTGAATAGTGGTGAGGTTAGGTCGAGGAAAGGGGGCTGAAAACATGTTGCGGTGGTGCTAGACGTAAAATTCGTTCAATTTTTCCAAATTCTTAACAAATAAATTTCGTTGAAGCCGATTGAATAATGAATTTCTAAATTGAATGCAATTTATAATCGAATGACTGCGCTTACAAATAAACGAGTGCAAAATAGAATTCGTTAATTGAATTTCACCGGAACATTTTACGGTTCCATATATAATTATATAATACGAAATTAAATACTGATTGAACATATTATTTAATGCTTTTCAATACTGTAAACGTTCCACTTTTCGATTTATTATGCCTATTTACTGTTACGTTTATTATTGGATATTCGTATAATTTGTTTTGTTATGTCCATTCCAAAACTATTTTTTATATTACATTAAATTACATTTTTATTATTAAATTTTCACAAATTTCCACTTAATACTGTCTCAATAAAACGAAACATTATATAAAAACCTTAAGTGTATCTGTTTCTCTCACACGTAATGTCTCTTTCAAGATTCAAATAGAGTAAACGCTTTTCCTACTGTATATACCGATTAAAAAGTGTTTACTCTGCTTGAATCTTGAAAGAGACATCATGCACGACAGAGATAGTAAAAGTCCCGCCCACTATGGAACAAAGTTAGGTTAAGATTTATTATATTAATAAAACAGGTAGTCAAAATTTAGAAAGTGATATGAATAAATTGATGTAAGATTATATTTTTAAACTTATTTTATGTTAAAGACCATCATAAAAAAGTACAAACAGTTGAATAAAATGTAAAATCTAATAAAATAAAACTAGTTATAAATTAATAATGAAAGTTGTGTAAAATAAAATGAAAAATAAATGAATAAACAATAAGGGAAATTAATTTAAAATGAGTTAATAAATAAATATTGTTGTTGAAATGTCAATACAAAATTAAATAATATATATTTTAGTAAAACAAAATAAAAAAGGCAAAAATCCATGTAAAAATTGATATAGGTGGAATAATTATGTGGCAGTAGTTTGGGTGGGTATATTTTTGTGAAAAATCAAACCGTTCATACGACATTGTAGACGATAAATTCGTTTGTTCACTATTTACAATTTGTTTTGATGGTCTGCAAACGTACACATTTGATATTCATACATTCGTTCGCATATTCGGCATTTTTAAATGTCATGCACACGCTGAAGCTGAAAATTTTCATTATTTACACGAATATGCATATTAACTACTTTATTATAAAGCGAATATTCATCATTCATTCCATTACTAATTAATTTTTATTCATTAAATTATGGTGCTCCATTGTTGCTGATGTAGTAGTTCTTTATTCTTCGTTTTGTTTACTTCAAATAACATTATATTTGTAATTATGCTGTAGTCCAATTAGAAATGCACACAACTAATTGAATTGTGCTCAATTATTAATCACAAACACACTATTCAACTTTTCTCCAACTTGTTCAACTACTTGTAATATTAAGAAACTAATTTATTCGTAATGAAATATAAAAATTTAAATGAAAACTGCTAATAATAATGCAGAGTAATATTTAACAAGCTTTGAGCTATTTATACAAATGAAATAAATGTTAATAATGCTCATAAAGCATAATAATTGCTTTGTACGTAAAATTTTCCACATTAACTTTTAGTAAAAAGCTTTTATACTATTCTCATAGAAGTATACATAATACGTTGGTTATTTTATATTTCAATTTTTATTTTGGTTAACCCATAACGATGAAATTACAATAATTAATGTGAAATAAAGAAAATTTAAATATAAATGAGGTAATTAATCATTGATTTACTTTTTAAAACACACAATAAATGTAAAAAAGAAATAACAAGAAACCGCAGTAATTGTCAACCTGAAATAAAACCATAAATTAAAAATCAATAATTATGAAAAATAAATGTACTAGAATTATAGAAATTGTAATATTTTTTTTATTATTATGTAAAATATGTGTATACAACTATATTGCTTCATTAAAATAATCGATAATTATAAAAATAACAAACAGACTAGTTAAATTAAATGAACAGTGTTTGTTTAGTGAAATATTTAACAAACACTATAATAAACATAAATTAAAAACAGTGTAAGAAGATAAAAATGAAAAATAATTACAAGTAACAATGAATATATACTTAAACAACATGATACTGAATAGTTTTTTGTAGTGATAAGTTCATAATTCACAAATTTGAACTCTAATAAGACCTCTTGTCATCAATAAAATATATTAGATTTTGGAATGTACAACAAACGTGTATTTAAAATTAATTGAATATTTTTACTACAAAATAAATATTTAATATTTCTATTGTTGTTGTCATAACTAATTAATGTTTGTATTTAGCTAGTCAATCTTACCTTTTAGTAAAAATCCTGGTAAAGTTGCAGAATCGGTCACTCTAAGGAACATTATCTAGCGCATGCGTCGTGAGGCGCTGATTTCGCGCCTCTTGAACATTTTGAAGTGCAGTGTTGTCGGTTTGCAACGGTCAAAATATCCAAATCATTTTTTATGGTTGAATTATTGTTGTGTTGTTGTGTATGTATTATACTTTTTATTTTTTTGGTAAGTATATTATTTCTTCTAATTTGATGATTATTGCTCATTATTAAAATATTATACTTTACAGATTATATTCTCATGGCGTTTTTAAAAACAATATATTATTCCTATTCTTCTGCTAATTACTTTCTTAATTTATTTGTATGCTCATTTAATATATTTTACTTTATAGATCTTTCTCATTTTTAAAATATTTTACTTTTATTCCTTTAGTAAGATTATTTTTAATTTGTTAGCAGTCATATTTTAAGTTATCTTACTTTATAGATTATTTGTGTGCTGCATTTATTATTTTTTTTGTACAATCTTAATTTATTGATACGGGTCGTTAATTAATTAATATATTTTACTATATAGATAATTGTATTGTATTTAATTAAAAATGTTTTTAATTTTTATTATTTTTTAATTTATTCCAATTTATTAATCAATTTATACTATATTTGCATTGAACAATTTTTTTCGAGTTACATAGACCATGACTGTTCCTCGGAAGATCTGTTTCCGTCGTACCTTCACGAATTCATATGGAGAATTAAATTTAAAAATCATAATATGTTTATGAGCATTTTAAATTGTATTAGGGAGTATATCCAGTGGAATAGATTTTTTTGTTTTAATTGATTTTGTTTTTTATTATAAAATATATAAATATATCTTTTTTGTTAATTTTATATTAATGTTGTAAATTTACCTAATTTACCTTTGAAAATTTACCTAATTATTTAATAAAGAACTTTTAATTAGATAGTTAAACTACCAAAGAAATATAGAGTAAATAAAAAATGAATATACTAATTAATAAAGTGATTTGAATTTTATCTCTTTTCGAATTCAACCACATAAATAATATAAGTCATACATGAAAAACATAATAAATTACATATATATTTTTCTAAAAATCATTTCTCTACATATTTCGTTAAAAATGAAATCTGGCAACTATGCTGTCTAAAATCTCCGAAACAGACGATTTCAAATCCAGTTGACGCATGCGCTACAAATATTCCCTAGAGTGACCGATTCTGCAACTTTACCAAAATCCTTGTTTTCACTTGTACCAAACATAACCTAATCGGCGTAACTACAACGCGTCCCTATTAAAATGCAACTAAATAAAAAAGTGGGTCATTGACTTATAGTTTCCGGGAATCCCCACGTTTCTGCTTGACGACGGTGGTGAACATGCGAATTAACGCGCGCGATTTGACGGTAAAGAGTGGGGGGAGCGACGCGTCTCCGTTTATTTCAGTTTTTCGCCGGTTTTTACGGTATATTTTAATTGATTTAACATTGTAAATGGTCCACGAAGTGTTTTGGGGCCCCTTCGAGTGATACGTGCGGTTTTTATTGAAGGTTTTCGTGAAAAATTGGAAGAAATTCGATTGTTAGATTATGTGCACCGTGTTAAGGCGTCTGCGGACATCACAGTAATGAGCTGCGTTTTGCTCAGGTATGTACCATTAAGATGGTTTATTAATTTAATTATTACTTTGTGAGACACATTCGTAATATTAGTATTTACTCTTGTTTGTCGTTTAAATTGCTAATTTAATATCACATATTTATGCAGTTAATTGACTAAGTGGTTAATTTAATAATAATATTTTTAGTACCTAACATAGTTCAAATTAATTGTACTTACCGTATTTGTATAATGACACGTGCATATATTGTTCTAGAAATCAAAAAAACCGGTTTCCTGCAGTTTTATCGATCGACAGTTACCGAGTGCACTTTTAAGGGATTCTGAGAAGAGAGGGACGCGTCCGCGGTTTTTACTCGATTCGTCGGCAAATTTTACGAAATTTTTATTGTGTTGACTTTGTATTAACTGTGTCCTGTGTCTTCAACTGATCTGGCTGATTTTAAGGTAAGATTTTATAAAAATTTAAGATGTATTGAGTGTGTTTTATTCATTCACTTTATTGCGAAACATAAAAGTTAACAATTATATATGTTAGCTTACGTCATCACCTTCACCGATGGACCGATGCGACGTGCTCACATCTATTTAGACTAGTTTTGTTTCATAAGCAAATCTGAAGTATTTGTTTACATTTAATAATCGGGGCAGTTCTTAAGAAAGAACCGAGCAGTCAAGCTTTAGATGTCGAGGGTTAAACTACGTTTGTTGTAATAAAGCGTATTATTGTGAATTTAGTGTTTTAATCAAACTAAAAAGACAGATTAACAGTCGCTAATCTATCATCAGAAGTGGGATAAAGGATATCTTCTCGTGAATTATTTCCGGAAGAAAGGACCTAAAAAAAATATTTTTTTTTTTTTTTTTTTTGTGTTTCTTTGTGAACGAACAGACAATAGTGAAAAACACAAACGCGCAGTGAGTCCGAACGTTGTGAACATTACCGAAAGTGCATCGGAGAGAGACTAGCAGCAAGAAAGTAACAACAGATTCCAAAAACAAAACATGGAAATTTTATCGACAATGGCCAACGCCCAAACTACTCAAGCAACATTGAAGATGACTGCGCAGAAGGTTTAAGTGTGGCTGCAGCGCAGTTTCGACTTGTAAGATTTAGAAATTGCATTTGAGGAATATGACTTGAATTTGTCAGGAATGGACGAGTGGGTTACGAAATAAATAAAAGAACAACCGAATGCCGTTTGATCTCATAAACTCTCCATCAGATTATCAGAGCGCCATCGTTAAAGCCCTTGGACCACTTAAAGACGATATTACGTTTGTTTATGTTGATGATGTGTTGTGCCCTGCTCGACCCATTCAAGAATGTCTTAAGAATTTAAGAAAGGACATTGACGCCCTTAAATATACAAAAATGTAACTTTTTCTAAACATCTGTGAAATATTTAGGTGTGATCGAAAAAGGACTGGCTGTATATTTTAGACATCTTGTGAAAAACTTTGCAACTTTAACAGCACCGATATCTGCACTGTTACGTGAGGGAAAATCTTTTGAATGGACATGTAAATGTGAAAATGTACGATTGACTTCTTATCCGATTTTCAACATTTTTGATCTGGAATTGTCAACCGAACTACATACAGAAGCAAGTTCGTTAGGATTAGATGTCGCTGTTAGCTGTCGAATAGAAGAAAGTTGAAACAAAAGTATCACGGACCCTTTGAGATAACGCATTGTTAACCTAATGAGAGGTACGCACTCCGAAGGATTGGCAGCCGAGGTAGAACTACAATAGCAGCGCATGAACAGTTACGAACCTGGCCAGATACAGAAATTCTATAAGGTATGATGGATATAGATTTATTTAATAAGATTGATGTGTGAATGTGTGTAAAGGTCCCTGCTTAGTAGGCTGTTTAAGGTCCCTGTGTATCAGGCTATATGTGAAGGTCCCTGCTTAGTAGGCTATGATTAAGGTCCCTGCTCGGCAGGCTATTTTTAAGGTCCCTGCGTCGCAGGCTATGTTTAAGGTCCCTACTTTGCAGGCTATGTTTAAAGGTCCCTGCTCGGCAGGCTATTTTTAAGGTCCCTGCTCTGCAGGCTTAGATTGTTGTGTTCTGTGTCTGTGAGACAAGCGGGTAATAGACCTGGTAGTGGTTGAACCGCCTCTGAGCTCCTGGCTAGAATATGGTATCTTTTGATAGCACTTGAGAGTCATGGGTGTAACAGACCTGTTGATGGTTGAGCCGCCTCTGAGCTTCTAGTGGTTGTTAACTGTGCCACATAACAGTCTATTTTGTTAAATGAAATAAGGTTTAGACTTAGTTCTTCGAATATATTTTGAGCTTGTACTGCTGTTATAATGTTTACAGATTACCGGTGTCAGGTGAATCTTTGCAAAACTGTGGAAGGTGCGAGGACGCCCCACATGTCAGGAAGGCCGTGTTAGCTTACGTCATCACCTTCACCGATGGACCGATGCGACGTGCTCACATCTATTTAGACTAGTTTTGTTTCATAAGCAAATCTGAAGTATTTGTTTACATTTAATAATCGGGGCAGTTCTTAAGAAAGAACCGAGCAGTCAAGCTTTAGATGTCGAGGGTTAAACTACGTTTGTTGTAATAAAGCGTATTATTGTGAATTTAGTGTTTTAATCAAACTAAAAAGACAGATTAACAGTCGCTAATCTATCATATATAATTTAATAATATATTTAAAATGGAATTTAGTAGTTTTAAACACAAACAGTATAATATATATTTAATAGTATAATCTAAATTAAATGACAAAAATTAAAGTACGCGCATGCGTGTCCGTACTCTGTTGATTCACGGTTGCCAACTGATAGATATTTTAATATTTTGATATTTTGATATACAGTAGTGGCCATAATTATAGCAACTTATTAAAATGTTTTAAAATAGCTGTACTATTTGAATTAGATTAGATAATGTCTAATGTTTTTACTGTTATGGGTAATATTTACGTTGTTTTTAAAACATAACACAAAAAAGTAAAAAAAAAATCGTGTAAAAAAAGAATTGAGTGTATAAAATAATGAAATATATTTTAATATTGAGTGGACAAATTAAATTCTTTTATTTTGTGCTATTTCACCACTATATAAACATTAATAAAAAAATATATAAATATTTTATAATAATGAATAAAATGAATGTGATAATATCATAAATTTAAACATAACTAACTAGTAAACTTTTAATATTAAAATAAATAGGATAATAATGGTAAAAATATTAGATACATATAAATAATTGTAGAAAATAATGGTGTAATTATTAGTAGTGTAAAAATTCAATAATAAAGTTTAGAAAAATAACAAATAACAGCAAGTAATAATAGTGAAAATAAATACACATTTTATATTTCACTTTTTAGTCATTACAAACACGAATGAAAAATTTATTAGTAATTCTATAATATTAAAATAAATTATAATTAAAAAAATAATAGTTTTTGTAAAGTCAGTAATGAAATAGTAAAAATATATGAAGGACAGTTAAAATGATTGTAATGATAATGATATCAAACGAATTTAATTAGATAAAACAACGAATTTCATAATTACAAATCGATAATAGATTTATTTATTTAAATTTTGTATGCATCAAACAAACAACATTAAAATTGTTATAAATTATATACTTCATTAAGCCATTAGAGACAATAAATTGATAAATTAATTTTATTTATCGTAATGTTTTACGAATAAACAGAAAAATGTTTTTGAATGAGTAACACAATTAGTGCCGTTGCGAATGGAAATCACGCGAATGTTATTCAGCAGGACGAAATCGGAACCGACACTTTTACGATATCTTTTTATAAGGCGCTAATATATTTTTAAACACACGCTCTCCGTTTTCCACAACGCCATTCGACTAATTCAATTACAAAATGCGAAAGATTCGTATCGGACTGCCGCAATTGCCAATTAATAAACAATTTAGGACGGCGGCAGAAAAATAAAACGGGCCGTAATTAAAAAAGTTCCGTGTTCGGTGCATTTTAAGTTGCGAAACAACGCGGCCCATTCAGATTGATTTTATCAAGAAAAATTAATTGGAACTTTTTTCCTCCCGAATAAAATATGAACAACAGTTATGCGCCACCTCTTCTAACTTTTTATTGATTTCCCTCATTTTTGGACGGCAGGTGCATTGCTTCGGTCTCCGGCCGCAAACCGGTCCTCTAAATTAGCGATGGTTTAATTAAAATAATCACTTTCGGTTGTTGCAGCACTGAGGAATGTTAATTGAATGAGATGAAAAGTGCGCCGATACAAATCGTCGGAGTGAAACCAGTCCAGTTATTAAAGTGATCATCAGTAAATCATTATAATTACACATTTATCTGTTCTAATGCTCCGGATTAGTGGTTTAAGTGCACCTGATTAATTTGCACGCAATTTATTTTGGCCGATCCGGAGGACGTTGTCGGATTGTCTCGTACACGTGTTCCTGTGTTCCCGACTTTCTAATTTGATATTCCTTCAGTCCGCCGTTGTTTCAGAGGCTGTTGTCTGAGGTGCACGCTCGGGACAGATGTTAAACCAGTTCTACAAATTGCCTAATAAGTAAAGAAGTGCTGCCTTTTTCTAAACCTATATTTGGATTATGATCATAATTACGAAGTGCCCGACTGGATATGGACGCTCTAACGAACAACAGACCGCCGATGGCAGCCCATTATACAAAAACTGAACTCACGCTGTAAATCTCGTCTTGTTTCTATTTTTATCTGTCCAGAATTTCTTTCATGCTAAAGCAATTCCGAGCAATAATTTTGTGCTTGTTTATATGGTTTTTTATTATTCAAATTATTGCTAGAAACATGTCAGTGACGCGAACACCCACAGCACACTGCGCATGCGCCATTCATTAACATGTCGGTGACGCGAACCTCTATCACAAAGTGCTCAACTACAAACTTGTAGAAGTGGTATAAAAAAATAGAATTTTAATTTTTAGGTTATTCCTAATAAGTTTTAACAATATTCTCTTACTAGAAAAAATAATTTTTATTGTTGATTTAGTAATTTACCTTAGAAAAGTTTGATATATTTATTTTACAGTATATCTTTGAAATACACGTTATTTAATTTTAAATATTAATTGTGATATCTTTAAATTTTAATGTGATATGTAACAAAAAAAATTAGTGGAATATAATATTACTATACTTTTGTTTCTCCGTGAAAAATTATTATACATAAAGGAATAAAATAAAAAAATATTTATGTGATTTTTATTTATACATTTTGATAAATAAAAATCAAATTTGTAAAAAAAGTAATTTATTTCGTGTACAACAATAATAGAAGTAGAAATTTGTCCAAATAAAACAAATAATATTGAAAAAATTCCACATTTTTATTCGTCACTGAATAATTGGGAATTTTTCGCTAAAATTTTATAAAAAATGTATGTTTTTATTACACATATTATTTTTTGTTATCTGTAATTAAGCTCCTCTAAAAAACACATTATACTTATCTAATATGTGGAATTATCCTACGCTTATTTTCGAATAATACTAATAATAATGTTTTATCATTCATCTTCATAAATGAACACATAATTATCAATATAAAATAGTTTTTTGTTTGGACATCAATCAAAAACCTATTAGGGAAACGATAATTGTAATTTGAAACCCACCGTTGATATGTTGTTAAAATTTAGGTGATATTATTACGCAGCTCACTATTAATAATGTGGCTTTATCCTCTGTTCACAATTTTCAATATTTCTGATTAATTGCCGTTGTTTATAAACCATTGGTTAAAACAGACTCAGCAGCCAATATCCAAGTACTGTTTCTATTTCTAGATATTGTTTTTTATTGATAAGGCAAAAGCTTAACAAATAAATTAGTTACAGGACAAAGTATATATTTATACACTTAAATTTGTCTTAATTTAGGAAACAGTGGCAAAAAACAAATAATTTCTACAGTTTATTATAAGAATAAAAATTGATTCAAGTAAATGAAGAGTCATTTAAACTAATTTTGAATGTAAAAACTGAAAGATTCGTTTGATTAAGCCGAAGCAATAAATCCATTTGCACAGAGTCGACACGAAAATAAAAATGGTGAGTCAATAAAGATCGTGTAGGATATTAATACTGTTTGGAGATTGCTACCCTTACAAATGTTAAACGTCGGATTATCGGGCGGCATCAAAACGGCGGTACCGTACGATCCGGATGATTATTCAGTCTGCAGACGGAACGTAATGAATTACCGGATTTAGATTTATCGTAATTCGGTCTTTTCGGGGCGAACGGATAAAAAGAAGACGGTGCCCGGGTCAATGTGGAATTGAGTAACTACTGCGACGGCGAAATGATTAAGTGCTCAATTCTATTAGTTCGATAAGAAACTCGTTTGCAAACGTAGAAGGGAAATGTTTGGCTAACTACCATTGTAAATTTAATATCGTCACGATGGGGCGAGACAGGACGGGATCCTCGTTGGAGTCGAGAGTTTTGGGAGCAATTTAAAAGGTCCGACAAATTCATTATACGATAATGGGGCGACGCAACTTTTTCGACGATGTATCTTTGAATAAATATTGAATATTGATTGACTTTTTCAACTTTTACTACTTTAAACTTGTTAAATTGTCTCAGAAAACTTCAGTTTATGAATGCATTTCAGAGGCCAATAAACAAGTTGGTCGTACGGAGTAACGAAAGGTCAGAACGCATTACAAGAAGGCGTACATCGTGTGTTGGTTTTTGTTCCAAGTTCGCATCGGTTAAGGTAAGGCAAGAAGGCAAAGAGGCAACGACCTCGCAAGCAAACATTGCGGCCGCAATCTGCACTTCTGCACCGAATTCAAACGCTGATTGAACTCATTAAAAACGGCTTTGCCTTCCCTCAATCCGACTGTCACCCGATGATTATTTTAGCGACGCCGCGGATCAATTGATAAAGGTTATTCCGCCGTTAATTGGATGCATATTTAACGAATCAGGAAACACTATCGGGACGCGTTAACTATTCAGGTTAGGTTAGGCGTTTTTAAATGGACGGCCCATTTTAAATTGGACCTTTTTGTCAATCTTCTTCACCTTTTGGGTCGGCCATCATCAGTTATTCATGCTTTCACTGACCAACGTCCACTTCTTTCCAACGTAAAAATTAGTTTGAATGGCATATTAATGAACCTTATTCAGCATCTTTTTCGAACGGCCGGGAACGGGAAGGAATTAATTACGACCGAATCTGGATCATCCGAAATTTCAATGTTCCAGATGAATGCGTGTTTGTAAGAGCAGCTTAACGACCTGTTAAATACCGAACTAACTCGATTCAATGGTCGAATTATTCATATCGCAGTTTAGACAACGTTCAAGTCGCAAATTTTAAATTTAGAACAATCCCAAAGAAAGGCCCCGTCACGTAATCCACGCAAAGGAGGCGTCCCCTAATTGCGACACGTTCCCGAATTCGGCCTTCGAGCAAATGCCCTTTAGTCTCGTACTAAAATAGATCGTTGGGGAGTCATTAACGCCTTTAAAATTTTGCTAGTAAATCTACTGGCGGAAATAATTTGTCTTACCCAACGGGGTTGGCTACAGCTTCCGTTTAATGAGGCCATCACCATAATCGATAGATTTCGTCCGAAACAAAAAATACTTCGACGCTTTGTGACCAATCAGTCGGTCCACGCTCCCTCAATTGAGTAACTGAGTTAAAGAGTATGCGTTTGTGTTTTGTACATCCCAAATTGGTTATTAGCCGTCTTAATTGGGCGGTTTGGGCCCGACAATCGATAAGAATGCAACAACAACGAAAGCTGTGGAGTCTGACGTGTCACCTGGAGTTGAGTTGCCTAAATTAAATTGGGTTCGTGCAATATATCGCCCATAAATTAGTTGTGGTTGGTGCAGATATTAATTTTAATCGATCATGCCACTTTGACACTTACACTATACATAAATTATGCCCCAGATCCGGATTCCGGTTGTTAGACTTACTCATTTTACTTGAATTTTTAACAAAGACAACAAGTTGCACATGAATTATTCAAGATTTGCCCAACTAAAATCAATGGCTATTAAATAACAGATAATGTTGAAATTTTTTACACAAATTCATTGTCAGGGGATTTTATTATTCCGGTTGGAGAGGATTTAAATTGGGCTCAAACAGACTGTGAAAATACGTTTTATAGATCATTGGATTTTTGTTTTGCTTTAAACCTTCACTAAAGTACTTTAGTACATAATTTCGGGCCTAAACCGTCGAATCGTTCGACCGCAAATTGATAATTAATTATGCAGGGGTCGAAATAAATATTTAAATCGGCGTATCGGATTTGATTTGGGGTTAATATCTTTGTGGAAAAAGTGGCATTCGTCCTAACATGACATTCATGTGTAAATTGATTAGTTAATTGCGTTTTAACCAACAAAATTGAAACAGCACGTCCGACTGGTTCAATCAATACCTTTTATGGCGACATTCGAACTGTCAATGGACCAAATTCTGATCAATAATTAAATTTATACTTAACTTATGTGCCGTAATTATAATTTAAGTTTATAAATTTTAAGCAAACTATTGTATTTATTACTAATTAAAATATAATTATTTTATATTATGTTTTAATATAAAAAATATTGATTATTTTATCCAATTGATTAATACTGACATAAAAGATTAAATAAATAAATATATATATTACAACAAAATATTACAAATATTAATTTTATTGAGGAAAAGGTGATATGTATAGAAGAATTCATAGCCATATTTTTTAACAATATTTACATATTAAATATCAGTTTATGTTAAAAATTGGTCAGTACAGGTTAAAGTAGTCCAATTGAAAAATTATGGTACAATATAATATCTCGATAGAAGCACTAAACATCATTTAACAATTACGTTTTAATAATTAAATAAATATATACATTTAAATAGAAATTATTTTGGTTTAGGTAAAAATGAATTATTGTATAAAACCATAAATAAAATATTTGTTAACCTATTAAAAATAAAATTTATAATGTGACACAAATATTAATTATAATATCCTATTTAATTAAAAATACAATACAACTTTTTTAATTAAAAGCAAAACATATTTTAGCTTTATACTTGTTTTATTTTTGAATTTATGTATTCTATTTTATGTTAAATTCGGTTATTAAAGGATAAAAAATTCTAAATAAATAAACAAATAATATAAAAATCTATAATAAAAAAATCACAAACATTTATTAAAAAATATCAAATTCAGGTGAATTATGGCTATAACCAACAAAGGTATCCAACAAAATATTAACAATACTATATTTGTTTTAAAATTTTTGAGCTTAATGCTATTTTATTAAAATTATTTACAAAAAATTAAAATTATTAAAAAATTAAATTTATAATCTGACATAATAATTCATTTATTCTGATATTAATAATAAAAATACATTTAAATTGTGTAAAAAATTTTGAAATTTGGAACATTTCTGACTATATACACTGCTGAAACAAAAGTAATTGTTTTTTTTTCAACAACAAAATACATAAGTAATAAAAAAGATATTTTGTAATCCTGTTATTAATACATTTTATACTGATATAATGTCTTTTTAATGAGTTTTATTGATTACTGGGCTGAAAGCCCCAAAATCTGTCGTTTGTGCAGTGATTACCAAGTAAAAATAAAACAAAAAAAAAAAAATGAAGATAATTCTGAGCTGACCGCAAATCAGACCGAGATTGCGGCCGTATTCAAATCAGGCACATCCACAGCCTCGCATGCAACTGAGGTTTCGTACCTCAGGGCCTACGCCTAGACAACACCTATGCATTAAATAAATTGAGCCGTGCCAGGCCGTAATTTACGGCATGCAGGCGATAAAAACGGAATAATTGGCCGCGGGATAATCGGCGGAGGATCATTTCGGCGCTTAGGAACGGACCGGGCCGCGTGTGCTGCCCCACAGCCTCCAATGGTGTCGGGGTTCAACTTAATGGTGATTGCAGGACGGGCTTTTTGTTGCTCCTGCTGCTAATTTTGGCATTATTAATAAATAGGTGTCGTTCCATGAAACATAAACTGTTCACTGACAATTTGTGAAAGATGTTGTTGGTGTCTTAAAACATTTATCATAAGTATTTAATAGAATTATTAGATCATCATTGAAAATTGAAACAAATCCTTTTATGAAATATTGGGAAAACGTTTAATTTTAAATTTTGTTTTTTGGTCACCACTGTATATGGGACTAAAAAATTGGAATAGAATCGATTAATTTACATTTTATGTTGATGTTTCTGGTCCTTTAGACAAAATAAAACATTTGACTGTGCTTTATTAAAAATAAATTATATGCTTTAGAAAATTCCAATTTTAAGTGAAACTTTCAGGACATCTTAATAATAAACAAGTTGCTGAAACAATGGAAAATATTCAGGAAAGTTTCCAGCATGAAATTTAAACAATTCCCCGTTTGAAAATTGTCAATTGGCTCCACTATAACAATTTATATTTAGTCGGATGCATTATTCAGGGATCCATTTTAAAATATTTAGCCTGAAAATGCGCTTTGTACACTCCGGGTATTAACGTGCAGTCATCTGACCTGAATGCCTCCATGTCAGTGTGTATTTCTGCCAAATAACTCTGTTCGATACTCCGCAACCCACTTTTCCATACACATACAGCATTTTATTTCGTTTTTTGAATCATTGATTATTTGGTTAACACACGTTAAGGGTGGAGGAACGAAATGAAATAAATCAGGCACAGTTTCGTATGAAGTAGTTTCCTGTTTGTTCACTGCTGCAGAGAATTTAATTAAAGACGGTGAAGCTGGAGCAACAAACATTTAAAGAACAAGAAACCATGTTTAATTATATCGCTCCGAGTTAGATATGTTAATACAGCGGTGGGTATGAGTTTCCATTGTGGATTTTTCTTTGTGGCACTATTGAAGACTTTAACCAAGTTCCGAATTAATTTCATCATTAGTCGAGTGTGGAATTAAAACAACTAGTCACAGCTTATGACCAGCTGTGACAGTTCCTTGTACGAGTTGATAAATTGGTCATTATCTGGCTTTGAATGTTGGAGTGGCGCTTGTTTAGATTTGAAGGCTCCGAACCTCGTTTTTGCAAAGGGACCGATTAGTTCGCCGTTATGGCCGGAGGCAACGCCAGATATGTTATTATATCTTCAAAGAGCGGAGCGTTATCAAATTATTTGGGATGAATGATGACTGGGATGGTTACTCTGCTACTTGCTGCGTGCCAAACTGTTTGACCCGCAGGATTCTATCAGATATATGACAATCAATCAGTGACAACCAACTATTATTGTCCTTTTTTCCTGCTGAGGAAACTCCGGACGGGGATTTGGCAAATAACAACGGACGAGATTACTTTTCAAAAGATGTTTGTGTGTGTGACAATTGCACTAGTTTCGATATTAAGCATAAAATAATTGTACAGCACAATGTTCACAGATCAGAGATAAATTGTTTTCATTTGTAATTTGTAAAAATATCATTGACGTTTTTAATTTAACAGTTAATTCCGCCGCTTTCATTGAAAAAACTGACAGACACAGAACTGAATAAATGTTCTTATATGGGTTTCATTGAACATGTGAATGGGGGGATTATTTTATTACATTTACTCGTGGAAATATGAAATACATGAAATTAATTTAGTGCTTGGAAAATCAGTTTCACGTTTCGTCCATTGAAATAAATTTAATGAGCTCCGCTAATTAAGACGTGATAACTGCATTTTGCATCTTTTTACGGAATATTTTGTTTTGCTTGTTTAGCAGTTATTGGAGGGAAATAACGGACGATGGGGTCCTCTGTATTTTTCTGCGAAACTTAATATCGAATTTGTATCGGACGTTAAGAACAAAGCAAACGTCTTTGAAAGGCACAGAAAAATGAATTATTATGCCAGTCTGCCAAAGCTTCATGATAACGTTACAATAATAGGGGAGGACAACTCAATTTTGCACCCTATAAAATTACTAGTTGTTTGATCGATTACGGGATAGAATGGAGCCCTTTGACGAAAGGACCGCTATTTACTTAACTGCCCTTGAATATACACGCTGCCAAATTCAATCTATTTTTTATTATAAATGTAATTGGAAATAGTTATACAGGGTATGCAATAAATACATCATATTTTATAGGATTTATTGTTGTCTAAACATAAAATTAATCAAATTTTTGAACAAAAACTTCTGCTGTGTCTTAATTAAACGTTGTTTTCATCTTGTAAAATAATATTTAACTGCCTAAACTGTTTTTAATATAAAATAGACGACAGTAAAATTTTAGTTTTGCCTTATATTCTAATAAAACATTAATTTTTAAGTACACACGTCGAAAATTAAGACTAATTTGGCACAGTTTACAGCTGAAAATCAATATTATTCTTATATATTAAAAATTAAATTCTCCTGTTTTGTTTTTCTTTTTGTCTGTAAAGGTTAGCTAACTAGATACTGTGGGCATGTTGGTATAACTTTCAGTCGTGTTCTGTAGTTTAGTTACGAGGAAAGTTCAGTTAGGTATACAATTTAAATATGGCTGAAAAATGAAGCTCCGTCTAAGGACGTAATTAATAACTGGTAGTTTTTCAGTGGACATAAAAGTTATTTGAATAAAGTTACAAAACAATTTTTACTAAGTGAGGGAGGAAAATAAAAGTGGGCTGTTGAAGTGAGGGTGAGCAATTAGACGCCACGTGTAAATTTGATAATCTGTCCAGATCAGAAGAGATTAGCATAGATTATGGGTCCACATCGAGTGCAATTCCGGTTATTTACTGCACTACAGACTAATAACGCTTATATAAATGCTCAAGCAAATACGTATTAGCATCCGATACGCCGATATCCCGCTGAAATCCGGCGAATGTGAAAATGCATATTAAGCACATTAGTCCCGTATTCAGACGGATTCCGTACGGGGGTGTGTTAAATTATGGTAAAATATGTAACCTAGTAGGCCGCAGTCGAACTGCGAAATATAAATTACAGTGTCGACCCCGTTCGTGTTTTGTCAGACGTCAATTTTCGTTTGCGCCGTGCACTTTATTGGAACCGTAATTATCTTTAAATGGGAATATTGAAATACATCACAATTCGCGTTCCGCCACAGTACGGTTCACCAGTTCAGCAGTTCACCAGTTTCGAGTTGGAATTGTTCGTAATACGTTTACCAAGGCTTTATACTCCGGATCACTATTGTTTATTAACTATAATCTAATGAGGGATGACAGAATGTGTGGCCTAATCAAACGTGAATAATTTATTTAATTATTAAACTTTAAAGCCGTACTTCAACTACGGCAAAACTTGTTGAAAATTGAACACACAAAGCAATTGTTTATTACATAGTTAACTAGAACCCTTTGTTTTACAAATATAATCAATTTAGACTAAAATGTTTCCCTAAATATATTATATAATATTTTTTCCAGGGTTACAAAAGTTTAATGATTATGAAACAATAGCTTTTACTTACGTGTATTGAAGTAAACTTTTTACATAATCTGAATATACAGCTTAATGACTAATAAAGATGATGAAATATTCAAATTAACCAACTTGAATAATAAAAGGAACTTTTCAATAATATTTATCGTAAATTTTATTTTATCTGGTAAAATTGTCTGATTAAATTGTATAAAAGTATTGTTTTATTTTGTTCCGACTGCTTTTCTTTCATGGAAGATAAAATATTATTTGAAAAGACTGCTCAAGTTGTAAATAAAATATAAAATAGATATGTATTGATAGCATGTCAATAATAATAAGCGAATAGTGAGTGGATAAAGACGGTGACAGGGAACACTTGATGAATTATAAAATTCATCTCCTCGTTTTATGTTAATAATGAGACAGAAACAAACCAGAACATGCTTTTCACATTTCCTTCAATTATCTTGTTAGTAAATAGAGAACAATCCGGTTTAAATAAATAATATTTGTAATATAAATAGGAGGGTCGGTCCTCCATCAAACTGTTCTATTCTGTACATTGAACGTAAGTTATAAGCTCGTTGAAATTTAATGAATGTGAAATGAAAAGATGGCGGGATAATACCGAAGGAACGAAGGAGATTTATTTATTTCGTTTCCTCATATTTTCGAGGAACCGTTCATTTTATCTTTAAGCTCATTAAGCCAATTTAAGCAAATGGAAGATCCGAAGTGCCTTTGATGCTTAATTTCCGATGAGGATGAGAGGAAAAAACGCTGCGTAATCTTTGCATATGGCTGTCATCCACTTAGATTTAACCCAAATTAAAATGGTTGTGAGCCACGTGTTCCCGGCCCGTTCTTGAGGACCGCTTTGGGACGTGGAGGCTCAAAAACCGGCTCGCTTGCCCACCTGCCTCTCCGCTTCTCTCGGATTAACTGGAGATGGGTGTGCATACGTAAGCGAGGTTGCTGAAATTTTTACCGGCCCATGACAAGTGCAAATCCACGTTCAGTTGAGGCGCATCCGAATCGACAATAATCCACACAAAACAAAGAACGAACTAATTTAATGTAGGTGGTGGTGAAGTAAATTCCTTTTGTGCAAAAACAAGATTAACAATGTAAAACACATAAATAACTCGGACGTGGATGCGACTCTTAAATCCACAAAGTTAATTTATCCTCATTTGTTTATTTGATGGGACATTCAAAGTCAATTATCATAATTAAAAATTGTGTAATTATTTTGTCACCGCACTTCAAACAACACGAATCCAACAACTTCCACCCACCCACGTTGGTACGTATCTAAATTAACCCGCCACGTTTCGACACCAAACGTTTTTACTAATTACACTTGGCGGCGGTGGTGAGGTGATGGGATTATTGCCCGAATTTGTTGCATCCCTAATTCATAATTCAAATCACTCGTCCTTTTGTTCGTTAACACAAAAACGGACTAACAAATTGGGTTACTTTATATTTTTATTATTAGTTAGTTAATCATCCATTTTATTATTTTAGAAATTGTTTGTTGAGAGTATATATAGATCTGAAGGACAAAAAAAAAAAAAAATAAAATTAATACAACAAAATGTCTAATAAATCAGTTTAGTATTTACCATCAATTTAGAACAGGCTTAAATATCTTTAATGAGGGTATTACTGTTATTTAAGAACTTTGTAATAGTTTAATTCCATATTTTTTAATCCAACATGATCTGTAAACCAATTTTAAACAGCTTTAAACCCAAATACTATATTTGTATATGGAGTTGCACCCTCTTGGATGTTTTATTAATTTTTTAGACTCCAAGAATAGTTTCCATTGTTAATTTTTTACCACGGTGCAGAAGTGTAGGTAAAATTTTGGTGTTGGGGCACGTGTCTAGGTTCAGCTGTTCCTTATCGAAGAAAGACTTGATAAATCTGACAGTTGGTCAATCCCGAAGCCATATGCCCCGTCCAACAGGTGCCAAACGCAAAAACACGCCGAATCAATTGATTTACGTCGTCATAACGGTGATCGGTTTAATAATTCGGGCATCTTATTGTTTTGTCAGCCTTTAATAAAGGCTCCTTGTGCATGTTTTACGACTGGCCCCATAAAAAGGGCCGTAAATACAGGTAATCCCGATTTTAGTATCTCATAGTGCACATCTAACATTGTATAACGCGTGGACAAAAAAGGGGTGGATGGGGAGGAGAGGCCCCGTTCTGTTTCATAAATAAATTCCGTATAATCCGACATACGCTGCGGACTTCGAGGGCCGTTCGCAAAGAGTCGCCAACAATAGGTGCGGCAAAAAATATGAAAAAATGCTGATTTATAACAATTATGGATGGTCCGGAGTGAATGTACGGTTGTCAGTGCCTAAACAATTTATATACTTGTGCAGCGGACGAAAATGAAATAAAACTGGGCCACGACTATATTTTATTAATTAATTTTCCCACGCGCCACTCATTAATACGTCCGGATTAAGGGACGATATATCAAAATAATTTCTCGCTGCTCCTTCCAATTAGTTATATTTGAACTGGTGGCACCGACTGAAAGTCCGAACTGCAATTAATCATCGTTTGCAACACAAAAAGCGGACCACTTGCCATATATTTTAGTTAGAACAACAAATCTTACAGCGTCTGCAGCAAATTGAATGAAATTCTTCGTTGGCACTGCTGAGGAATCCGTCATTAGTCCATCACTAGTTGTAATCTCATTAAGGAGATAAATTATTATTTTGGGCTCTTTGACAAAAACTACCAAATTAAGCAAGCCGATAATGGCATTCATCATTTTAAATGAGCTCGAACAAATGATGCCTAAAAATACCTCCAGACGAAAATAGAAGTACACACGTTAATTTTTTCGTCTTTATCTCAGGCATAAAGATTTGATGCATGACTGTTTTTATTATTACTCTGCGTTGAACGAGGATCCGGTAAACGTTTAGGTCAGCAGTCGATAGAAATTCAGCTGAAAAGAAAACGATCAATAGTATTGTATCTATTCATTGAAAATGGACCATTGTGAACTGTCGATAAATAGAAATTTATACGGACTGTCGGTGCTGTTTATTTAAGCCCCTAAACAATCCATTTTAATAGAAATTACTATTTTAAATTTTCATGCGACTAATTAACTCGAATCACACGTCTATTATTAATTTTGAGGCAATCAACAAATTAACGTTGCAAATGTTATACCAAATTGCTCTCATTTAATCTATTTAAAAATTAACAGATTTTTCACATTATAAATCTTAATAATGATCAACTTCCTTCAATCAAATTTCATGGAATTCTGTTAAAATACTAATTGGTTACAAAAATATTTCCCATTACTATTAATTTAATAAAATTATTAAATTAGTAATTATTAATTTAAATTTTACACATATTTTTATGACAGGGAACCATTCTAACATGTATCAGTTGAAATTTATAAGAATATATAAAGGAATATAGCATAAACTGAAGTTATTTGTAACAAATGTCTCAAGATTTGTTTCTGCCATGATGTATCACTGAAATTTAAGTCTAGAAGATGAAACATTGTTGGAAGTAGAATGACTTTAGTTTTTTAAACTTTTTGACGTAATTACTTCGTTTTCATACTTATTAGAGTGAGTCTTATATATATTTTTATAGTTGGAAAACAGTCAAACTTTTATTAACTCAAATTTGTAAAAATATATAAATTAAATATAAACTGAATTACCTCTTTTAATATTTATTTCTGTAATGATACAACTGAAATTTAAATCTAGAAAACTAAAATAAAATAATTTATAATAATATTTCTTAACAGTAACAATAAAATTATACTTTTATGTAGTCTGAGGCCGATTAAAGCATGTGATTAATAAATAATGAACGAATGTTGAATAAAAAAGAAATGAGAGAAATTCTTTCAGTTGTTGTTATACTGAAAATTCTTGGAATAGATATGCATTAATCAAGGAAAACTTAATTAAAGTGAAGATAAAATATAAAAGGTCCAACGAATTTATTTGTTCTGACCTGTAACCAGTTACTCACTTTATAGGACCATGAATGGAAAGTAATTGAGAAGCGTTTACCATAGATATTATAGGGAAATGTTGAATTCGCGTCGATCGGGCAAAAAGCCGGGTCATACATATTTAAATTAATAGAACATTTTGCCGCACATTACTCTCCCTAATACGTGCTTGTTTTGATTTATGGGCTCACGAACTCCACACCATGATTTTATTACCGCATTATGAATATGTGGCCCACGCGACGAGGCTCTAATCGACACATACACCCTTGTATGCATTTCTCGCAATTATGTTTCAATTCTTGCTGCTTTTTGCTGTGTAGATGTGCCGCCCCGTTCGGGGGTTACTTCACTTAACCGGGTTCAAGTCGATGTTTATGAATTATGCAGCACGGCCTCGGCCAGAATGAAAATGCAAACGATAAATATGCCAGTTTGGGGACGAGAAGTCGTATTTTCTTTGCCGATGATCCATATGTATTTCCCTCTTATTAACTTAAGATATTGGATGGTCCTGCGTGAATGTGGGACGCCGTTCAAATACACTCAAATTTATGCCGCTTTTGAACTGCTCAGTAACAAATTATCATTTTATTACCACCTAGATTGTTTATTTTAAAGTGCAGGTTACTCAAAGGAAATCATTTGATTTCATTAAACTAAAACTGTATACTTTTACAGGATTAATTAATAAATTTTTGTACTTTACTTAACGTTGCTGAGATAAATTTAATTTTAAACTGCATTCTACTTTAAAATGCACATTTAATTTTGATTAAAACAATAATTTTATCATTTCTTTTCATGTTGGAAAACTAATTTCATAAATATTTCCATAAAAGGAAGCTTAATAAAATGTAACACCCAAATAAAACAGAAGTGAAGCAAAAACTTTTAAATTTAATACTTAATTAAGTTACATTGTCAATTAATTTACTCTGAACTGTTAATAATTAAAATATTGGTGAGTTGTTCGTGTAAGAAATGGAAAATGTATTAATAAATCTGTCGAAAAGCAATGTGTGGTAAAGAGTGGAGAGAGAAGTAATCAATTCAGGCATGGCATGGTACTGCAGCAACATGCTAACTAATTATGGTGTCGGTTATTTTTGTGTGGAACACTGTAATTACTTCTTGTGCGGGCTGAAAATGCAAAATAGAAAGCCGATCTTATTACTTTCCATTGGCAAATTCACAATTACTCATAATTTTACTGAATTTTACTAAATTGACTGTTGTTGTTGTTGTTGTTTTGTTTTAACGTTGGCTGATTTAATGAAATTTGATTGTTTTAATCCCGGTTACAACCTGGAAAATATACGTTTTAATTTAATTCGATTTTGACTAGATATTATGATATGAGGCAAATTATTTGATAGATAAATAGATAGATAGATAGATAGATGGATTCCGTGACAGGCAATTTCAAATTTTATTTCGATTATAACGGAAATATCAATCAAACTTCTCAATATTACAATAATCACATTAAATGGATGCACGACATTCAATTCTATATTATATTCGTCCATCACATCATTCATTCTTTTTATCTGCGAATTATTTTTGTAATTATTGATAAAAACTCATTTCCTCTTAATTAAAAAACTAAAAATAAAACACAAGATAAATATTCCACAATTATTAATGAATTAAAAATAAAAATGACTATATTAATTTTTCAAAATTGCCCCAAATGTTAATGATATTTACATTTAAAGTAAATTTTCGTTGACGTTGCCCCTTTACAGACATTCAAATGGAAGTTTTAATTAATGTACAACACAGCATCACAGTGCATAATATTGCACTGCATTTTATTAAAGTGCATCTTCCCAAGTTGCCCCCAACAATATTTGAAAACATATTATTTTAGTTCTCATTTTAACCGAACGATAGACGAAAGGGGCCCCAAATTAAGCGGAGCAATATTCAAATTTCATATTCCTCATATTAATATTCTGTCGGAGGGAACACACTACATTTTATTTAGCTCCTTTGACGCTTTAAACAAGACATCCTTTTGTAAAATGAGAACATACGTACCATATTGTATTTAGGGTGTAATTCCCTCTCAGTTTTATACAAAAAAGGTTTATTTCTATTATTACACTTTTACTAAAGTCTGTGAAACGTTTTATTTGATTTTATTTATCAACACTCCGAAGATAATTTTATTTTTGCTGATTGTAAACCGTATTTTTACTTTACTGGAGTCAAACAGAGAAGATTCATGTTTAATTACTTATATTCGCCAATAATTATAAATTTGTGTGTTTTCCTATAATTAAAATATAAAAAATCGGACTGAAATGTGTTTCAAAATGTAAAATTGATCAATAGTGACAAATATTATTAGTCTGCAGTGAAATGTGTCGAATCATCGAAGCCCAACACATGTTGTAGTTCGAAGCCTTTATTAAATATTGCATTAAAAATTCCCATTCAAGCATCCCTCTTCAGTGCAGTACTTTTAATTAATTGCACTGTACAGCCTTCCCCAATGGCGATCATTACAGAGAAGGGTTTTGGGTGAGGGTGTACATGAGTAACATTAAGACGTATTACAATGAAGCTGAACTGTATTGTTTCACCCTTTGATGTACTTTTTAACATTTAATATTGGATTAAATTTCACACGTGGTCAGTCAGTGTTTTATTGGGCTTTGTGCACGGGATGGCTGAATATTATTTGATATGATATGATGTGATATAATAATAAAAGGAATTATGAGCTTCATGACTCACGTTTTGTTACACAGACTAAAACGAATGAACACGATTGATAGAATGGGGGTGTAAAGCGTTTACGTTTGTGTAAGGGTGGAAATAAACTTTTAATCATAACATGTTTGGGTTTGTAAATGTTTACGTTTACACACCATTTTGTTACAAGCTTTATAGCTGGACTGGACGATCAAATAACTACGAAATGCTTCATAAAATTATATAAAATAAAGATGACTTTCATTTTAAGAAATAGAGTAAAATGAATAATATGGTAATTATAAAATCAGGCTGCACATTTATGTGCAACATGTGAATATTAAAATAAGCTTTAAATAATACTGTTTACAAAGCAACTGAACTCTACAATAAAATAAATAGGAAACCTTAAATTATATGTTTAGGTTTTGTATACAAATTTTAGAGTTAACAATGTTTACAGCATTATTACTCGACGTAACTACGAAATGTTTAACAAAATTAAATAGAATATGTATCATTTGGGAATAATAAATATATATTTTACCTTTTATACACATAAAATATATAAATACTCAAATTAACAAGTGTTATTACTGAACTTAAATTGATATAGAGGATCATTTTAAGATTATAACAGGGTACAAAATAATTTTCTTCAGTAAAATAAACATATAAAACATTTATTGAAATAAATTGTGATTACAAAAAGTATTTGTAAACATAGACAATATTTTTTAACTGCAGTTACTCATAAATTGTGACTTTCACATTTGAAATCTTCTTTATATACATGTTTTAAATATTAATTAAGTTTTGAAAAAGAACTAATGTTAATGAAAATATTAAATAAAGATATATTAAAAATAATATATGTGGTAAATGGAATATCTCCATACATAAATCTGGTTTATGTGTGCAAAGATAAATTTTATATATTATAATTACATTTGGAGCAATTTTAAAATGAAATGATAATATAATTTTAACGTAATACATTTATTTTATTTCATATTTAGCAATAATTTATTTATGTATGTATTAGTTTAGTGCAAAACGTAAAGGATTTATTAAATATTTTAAATGGTATCCATTCTCATATTATTTTATCTATATGCATTTTTAAAATTTAATATTAAAATAAAGAACCATTTAATTTTACATGGACTGTCAAGAGGATTAATTCAGGAAGTCTTCACAATCCAATCGCGTTTCCATACGTCATTATTTTCGTTCCCCAGTGCGCGAATTTTGCGACACCCCAAAAATCACCCCCCGCCCAGATATACGAGCGTCCGTGCGGCATGTCGGGGGCGGCGACGCGGGGGCCAGTCCGCCGTACCTCCACAACGGTAATTAAGATAAAAGGGACACAAGTACGTGACTGGCGACCGCTAATTTTACTGCACACGGAAAAGATTAAAACTGCGAATATATTTCATTTTCAGGCGACTTTCGACGTACGTCAAAGGACGGTAGTTTTCAGCTGTCAACGGACTTTGCGGCTCCTGAAACATTACTTAAGCGTCTCTCGAATTTATCGTTTGGCAAAAACGTTTGAATCCGCCTCGTAAATTATATGTTTATGTACCGATGTGGCGTAATTTTAAATGGGAATTGGGCCGTGCGTTCCAAGTTTAAAAACGCCACGTTCCATCCCCACATACGGTTATCCTTTATCTTAAATGGCCGGACGGAATTGCATCGGAGCCATTAGGAGGTGATAACATTTTTATGTACTATTTATGGGAGCCGAAACTTGCAAGAAAATTGTTTATATTATTTCAGGCCACGTCGTTTAGTTAAATTACCCAAACCTAAATTTGTTGCGACACTTTTTGTGATGGGAATCCTCATCCCCTATTTCTATTTCATCCAGTTTAATCATTTATTGTGTAAATTTTTCAATTATTATTTGAATAATTTAAGATTTGCTGAACTACTGTAATTTCAATAATTATAATTTAAGAACAGTCCAATGAAAATTTAATCATATCCTTCAAGGCCATCGCCTGGACTAACAACGTCCTTCGAAGGAAAAGAAATTTTGATAACACGTTTATCGGGCAGAAAAGTTGTTCCACTGCCATTTCCATTATTAATGGCGAGACGAAATAATTTATTTGAAAGGAAATCTAGCTGGATTGAATGATGGTGGGCGTTCATTCCGATTACCATCTACAACCCTTTGCGGAACACGTACTTTGCCATTTCAGTTAAACACTCCAACACATATACATTAAATTCAAATTAATTTATGTGAACAATTTTTAATGTTATCACAGAGTCCATTAATTTTAAAAAAGAAGTGGATGTTCCTTTATACATACATTGTTGCGTTTACACTTTATACCTCATAAAATTTTGTTGCACACACTTAATATTTTATTTGATGTGGAATGAGTTTTTAAAAGAAATTGTAAATGTTGCAGGAATTGCAATGAATAAAGTCTTATTTTAGTGTAATCCCATTTTAATAAACAAAATAAGCCGGGCGAAGTGATGCGCAACATAATCCCCCGGAAAACATTGCCAGTAGAATGGAGAAGTAGATAAAAACTAACAGAAACCTCATTAGCACACATTATTTCAAAAAGTTGACTTGAAATGCTTTGTTGGATAAATGTATATGGCGAACTTTATGTGTAATATCAGTACAAAGTTTCGCATATTTAATGCAATATATGACACTGAATATTCATAAAGTTAAACCCTGAAAATTCTGCCCATTAACTATTAAACATTCCGAAATGCGATCAATACTGTCCCACCAAAAGAACGACAGGAATACGACCCACTCAATGACGTGCCGGAACCGGAGGAATCTCCCGACTCCACTCCAAGATGTTTTACTTAAAAAATATTCATTGCGGTGCCTCAGATAACCACCACCCTTTTTTATCAACTATTTATTTTTGATATAATGTACCATTACTTAAACTTTCTCCTCAATAAGATCATATCTACCCCCCAGACTGAAGATTACAACCCCGTACGTTAGCTGAATTAACATTATTTTAAAAATAAATTATCATAATCCCCGAAATGGGGCAATCAATGATTTATCCGGCTTAAAATTTAAACAGAGATATTTCGGCATCGGCCTCCGTGAAATATAAATGAATCGGGACATATCTGGAGATCAATATCATCTGTACACGTTGTTCTGTTACTGAAATCTGTGCAATAAAATATACTCCGTGAAATTAAATAAACACTATTATATGAATTAATGTTTCGATCAATTTTTAAACCACTTTATTCATCCTTCAAAGTCTTACTTACGATAAATTGGATGAAACAATATTTAAAATATTTTCAAACAAGTTATAATTTAATATTTTATGCGTGTCGCAGGATTATTTTTTTTTATTTGTATTGTGGCCAAGATTTATTGTGTTTCCATTGTATTTTTATGCATAGATTTTATCGTTTCCCTTCGATTGTAGCAACACTGCATAAGGTGTAAAGAACAGACGGGAAATGAATAAATGTTTGTTTCTGTATCTGTCGTGATTTACGCTGTGCTATATGTCATTCTTAGTGTATGTTATCGGAGCCATCGTGATAAGGGAGTATTTAATAATCATTTGTCAGAGGAAAACATTTTTGCCATTAATTAAATCTGTTAATAATGTTTAACGTGCGAATGCTAATTGAAGATATGACAAAAACTCAATTTATGCACATCGTTAACGTGTTAATACTTCTTAAGTCACTATTAAAGAATGACAAATTAAATAATATGTTCTACTATTAAAATTTATAGGGGAGAATGTAAAAATGTGAATGTTAATACCTTTCATAATTCCTGTAGAATTTTGTATACAATTAACAGCTTCAAATTTTATGACAAACACATTTAAGAAGTCCCACATCCAATTTAATATATGTATTCTATAAATATTTCAATTTGAAACTTTATATATTATACATTTTTCAGAAAGTTATTCAATAATTAAGACAATTTAAAACCTTTACATATATAATTAATAATTGTATAAACACTTTATTAAACTATAAATTAGACAGCTTCTCTACTTTTATCTAAAAATGTAGAAAAAAAAAAAAATAAAATCTTAAGTCTATTATATAATTAAAACTGTTAAAAAGCATTATAATCAGTTTTGTATATAATAATATCAATTTAAATAGTTCTGTATACAATTAACACATCAAAAAAACTTCATGAACAATTTTGAATAAACATTTAAATATTTTGAATACAATTATGAAACATTATAAGCAAAATTATAAACAAATTAGACAGTCTGAAATACTTACTTCATGGATTCTATAAAAAATTATATAAATCAATTAAATTAATAATAATTGAACATTTTGATACTAAATAAGTATATTTGTGTGGAATGAAGAGAGTTCTAAGCTTACATTAAACAAAATATGGTAATGATTTAATTCTTGACAGGCCATTTGTGTAATAATAAGAGAGAAACCTCCCCTCTAATATTTCAGCAAATTTTAATACCATATGTTCACTCGGGCGAGTGGAGATTTTGAATCCCCCCGTATTAATGATGAATTCGACGGAATCGAAGCAAATGTCGTGCACAAACCGTCGAGGGGATTGATACGTGCAAGAATTCGAGACGGGAATTATTCCAGACAAAATTCCACCGATACGCATCTCGTTTCACTTGGCGTTTAATCGATATTAAATGTGCCGCCGTATTTAGAAGTAGGAATGCAAATAACGGCCCATCAATCTGCACATGGGTTTATGATTTATTGTTTAATCCGGCTTTTTCCGGAAGCGATAAGCCGTTCGACGTCGAACGTTCCCGGATTAAATTTAATCAAGTCTCAAATATACACGACCTGTCAAACTCTTTGAAAAGTGTTTTCGACGTAACCGATATTATTATCAGTTTTTTAGCGATGACTGAAGAAGTGTGCAGTTGCCGAAAGGGCCCGATGTGGCGACCTTGGTCTCGGCACACGCACCGGCGTCGCCTCCCTTTCCTAACCTACCCCATAATAACAATCCTGAGGGTCGACATTTGGGCTGCGCGTGCTACAATAATCCACCACCGACAGCTGAGCTGAGTTGTTGTAATTCCGTCCGTAAAAAATATGCAGGGGGATGTTTTCATTTTGATTTTATTACGTCAATTGCGGCACAGGAGCACACGACCGGTGCGATTAAAGGGACGGGGACCACTTTGTTATTGTGTGCGTATCACGATCCGTTTCTGTCTCTGCGTACGGCCGTTGTTGGGCTGCCCAGATTTTTATCAGCGGTCTTTTGTCGTTGCGACTGTTGTTCATTCCTACGTGGTTCCATCGGCAAACTTCCCAGAAGCACAATTAGTTTCTTTCACAATATCACTCAAAAACTAAACGAATTTGACATTGAAACTTCACAATTTATATACAACTTGTTGAATTTTTAACGGCTTCAAAAAGTTCTCAAAGTTTCGATATATTATTTATAAACTTTGGACCACTTTTAACTTCACCTAACTTTCAAAAATTACGTTTTTGTGTCGTGGAATTAAGAGAGTTCTGAAATTTACATATTGTGACATTCCATATGATATTTACGATACAATATAGAAGATACCTAAAAATTCTATAGAATAAACTTATTATTTACCATACAAATTGGATAGTTTAAAATGTACAAGTCTTAGGAAATTATAATCAAACATTTTACATCATATATAAAGGTAAGGAAGGCATAAAAGCTGAAACGGTTGATCACATAAATTACTTTAGAGCCGAAACTCCCTAAATCCCGACCAATATCTGACGGTGCATTTATCGAAACCATGGTCCGCGTCCAACTGGGGAACGTCTCATGAATGTCGCGGAACTCCATAAAGACTGACCTTTTTTATTTCTGCATATTCCGACTGATTCGACCATAAATTTTTTGATATGAAAATCCGCCCCGGTTCGCAGATCTCCCACCCGAGATTGTTTCACTGTGCAGGTTAACGCCTCAGACACAAATTTAGCATATAATTTTCAAATTGGAACGGCGTATTTTTATGGGGTCCTGTCGGTTTTAATTTTTTATTCCCTTTGTCGTGGCTTCTGCTGAATTTTAAGCGACTGTAAATATTCCCGACTCCCGATATATTTTACGTAAGTGGGTTCTCAATAAGGTACGTCAATATGATGAATTTAACGTGTCGCCGGTTTATTTCATCGAATTGTCTGTGAGCTTGAGCAAAATCCTCATCGGAGAGTGACTTTTATTCGCCCCCCTAAGATAAAAATGAGGCAGCAAACCCGAGAATTAATGGGTTCATCTAAGACCACTTCCTCCAATTAACTCCATAATATTGTGCGGACGCATCAATCCGGAAAGGTACATTATCCTCAAAAGGCGACTGTAGGGGATTTCGTTCACTATATTATTCTCTCTCCCCCATCGTGGAAAGAAGGGTGTCGTAAATAAAACACAGGATTGTCCAATCGTGGCAAGATGTCACTTCTTCCAAATATAATCGTGGGGTTAAAGTTTAAAGTGCAGTTAAATGCAATATGGTAATTCCAAGTTTCATAAAGCGAATGTCTTTGATGTTGAGAAATTTGATTATTCTATGTGAACTGAATTTTTAATATTTGCACTTCGGGAAGTCTTCAACTTTTAGTTTGTTTCTAAACTTGATGCTATCTGTTAAATTGTCTTTTAATTTATTGGCTAAATTTTACTAAAACTTACTTCAGTAAGTAAATTCAGTAATGATTTTGGAGGCAACAACAAACCAGACAAAATTTTAATTAGAGCAACATTGTTCCTTTGATATTCTTTCCATTTGAGAAGCAAAAAAGTTTCAGATTCAAGTGTGGCCACTTTAAAGTTAGTGTCGTAGTAACTTTCAAGTATGATTCATCCTCCAACGTTTCATCTGGCTTAATCATTATAATCTGATGGTCCCTTCGTGTAATTGGTCACTGAATTCTAAACAAGCCATCTAATTAATTTGATGTTTTTTCTTTGCCTTGAATCACACAGTACAATCTTATCGTAAGGAAGTTATGGGGGGTGTTATCTCATTAAATTTTTTAATCGGAAACTCTCGTAAATAAGTTTCGTAGTACACTAATAAATATTGAAGTTTTCTTAAGTTGCATATGTGGTTGGGTGGAAGTTTTCTAATCTAACGTCAGAACTACAACTTTAAGTTATTGGCTCTTAATTTATTAAGTTTTGTTCGTGGGTGTTGTTGTTTGCGAAACTCATCAAAGTAAGCCGAACAATTCAGCTCAGCTATTAAAATATTAAAAAAAACAACGAGTGCATATCCTGCCTGGAGGCAACAAATCAAAGTTTCTGCGATTGCGAACGTCATGCAACGTAAAGGGGAATAAGAAAGCAGAAAGGGATTTAAATTGACCATTACATCTGAAACCTAAATCCTTCAGAAGATGGGAAACGGTCAAAGTTGGAGCATTCTCTTTGTCGTAAGTAGGAAATTATTACTTTTGTTGTGGAGCAGTTTTGTCAGTCTTTGCAACACACCAACTAATGACACTTGATTGATCAGTGCTTCGTCGGCAAAAACTTAAATGTAATTTGCGCAATTGAGATGTTTGAGGGCGGTTTATGAATGGAGATTTTTATGGGCGATAACTCAGATTTTACGAGTGCATTTTAGCCAAATCGCATTGTAAATTTGAACGGCACGATTTCCGCGGTGACCGCAGCCATATAATTGGAGGGAATAAAATGTCCGCCGCCACTTAATGGGTCGCCGACACGAAAATCTTTAAAAGCACTGTCACCAAACGTAATGAAGTGAAAATAATCACGTGCTCAGTTTTTTCTCCTCTTGTAAGCAGAATTACATCCTTTCATTGTTAATTTTGAATGAACTGGCTGCGTTAGCATATAAAAAAGTATTTGCTTTGAGGACGTGGAACGTTGCCTGAATAATAACGGAGACGTGTTGCTTGAATTAAAGGCAAGTGCACTTTTTTACAAATGCCTATAAACAGCAGTGGTTGCTTTGTGCTTCGACCATATTAATTGCTCCGCAGCTTTTTCCACTCGATCTATGTATATTTTATGATATACTGTACGGTTTTATAACGTTCGTATATTTGACAGGCTCTGAGCACCACTTAAATGATGCATTAACGACGGGTATTGTTCTTAACGATCGTCTTAAATATAATCCTTAACTGCCTGAACAAGGACGGGAACGGCGCACCGTACACCCGACTATCTAAGAGTTTATATAATTTTATAGTGGACCATTATCCGCCATGCGAATGGTGTTCCTTTACTACAATACAGATTATGTGGCCAGAAAATGGTAAATATATAATGCACGAACAACACCCACGAATTTATTTCGCCTTCTTAATTATTTACGTCACTGTTATTACACCATTTCACGCTAATGTTAACTATAATTGCTTTTATGGAGGAATTTATTAACTAATATTCAAAGCTAGCTTTAATGATTCAACTATTTCCTCGTCTAAAATAATAAAATAAATAATTTTGACCAACTTGTATATAAAAACATGGAGTGTTCATCATCAGCATAAATGTTTGAGTGAGGCAAATTAAAACAAGACCCGCTCCTTTGAAAAAATTGATATTAATTTTATCCGTTGTAAGCCCACCTTCAAAGTAAACAAAATTCAATTTAAAATTCATAAAGGTAATTGATTTTCAATCGGCTGCGATTCCCTTTGACTATGTCACTGGCCTATCTGTTTAACATTCAATGAACTCTTTGATTTTATATAGGACCTCCCGATCACAAAAGCACTTTATTTTGTATTCATAACAATGAGCTTCGAATAAACGTCAATTTGGCTTTTTTGCCAACAAATCGATTTGTGATGTTTATTAACTCGTTTAGCTAATTATTTTCTTTGTGCATTTGTGAGTGAATTAGCACACCTTAAAGCAATTAGATGCAGCCTCCCCCATTATTTACAATTTTATGTGTAAAGCATAAATTTGACTCCCCCATTTTTTGTTACTACAGATTTAATTTATTTTTGTGTGGAAGATCCATGTATTTAAAATTACCCGACAGCTTGCAGCTGTCTTGAGAGATTAGAGAGATAAAATACGCAGATACTGGTCTGGTGCGTGCCACCCCTTATGTGTATAAATCAGTAGTTGGCGCAATCACCAAGAAACACTGCTGAGAAACCATTTTTCCACGTTCGAAATCATTTCGAGGATTTGCCTCGTCAAAAATTACCATCAGAGCACAATGAAGAAGTGTCAATTTAGATGTTGTTTAAATAATAATGGCGTGTCAGTAAATAGATTGGATTGTGGCATCCGAAATGGGCTGCATTCTCTATGCAAATTGCGGCAGACACACTTTCATATGGAAATCATATGTGGGTGGGATAGAACAAATGCACTTACAAATATTATTTTGGATGGGCGTTCACTTCTAATTTTGCCATGTTTATGTTCAAACGGTTTTAGCTGTGTCGGTTCAAATGGACAAGTCAGGAAACGTCTTTATTTCTCATTGTGTTGATAATTTTCATCAGTTTTAAAGAGAAGTTTTAACAAATATGATAAATTCAATTTCAGAAAATCTTTTTATCACCACAGAATATTGATTATTGATGATGAACATGGTGACCCATCTTTAATATAATTCATTTAATAAAAACTAAGACAATCTGATTTATACTATTTCAACACAACAATATATTTCACATAAATTTTTGTTGATTTATTTGTTTCTTAATACTAAATGGCCCTAATTTATTGGTTTCAGTAAACAGGAGTCTTCAGAAAGATGTTACACCTTTCTCAGGATGGATACCAGAAAAAAATACTTAATAATACTATTTTTTATCACTAATACAAAAAATGGTTATAGCTGATTGACGTTAATCCCATTAATAATATTTACATCTTTATTGATTGATTGATTGATTGATTGACATATTCTACCTGGTCCCTAATTTTTACCATCAATTCTTCATACAACACATCAATGAGTTCAGAAATATCTTACATTTTCATTGTGATTATTAAAATTTGTTTCTAAAGAAAAAATGTATAATATTTTTTGTTGCCTATTTAATTAATAATGTAATTATGTTTTATATTTTATGTTTTATGTTTGTTTTATGTATTTTATATAAATCTCCTCAACACAAAATTAATTTTTTTAATTGTTTATCTTTTGGTAGAAAACAAAGTAGTGTCTTTCTGTGAAGAGACCACGATGCTCATTCGTGATGAACATGATGAAAGTTGTGAGCAAAAGAGTAAAATTGTAAATCCTCTGAAACAAAATACGGAACGTTAAAGTTGATGTCAATCCGACTGACCCTGTTTCCACCTTCGCTAATTTGCGTAGAGCGAACCTGAGTTATATTTAATGCTGCTTTATATTACCTCCACATATGCATATTTGCGGTTGGATATATGTTAATTTAATGTTCCACTTTGTTCGTTCGGATCCATGCCAAAACTGTAAAGCCCAAGTGGCGTGCCGATTTATGCCGCCGCATTTAAGGGTGCGACTAAAGGCCAATGCAGAATCCTTAACCAGTCCCGATGAGTCTGTGCACTGTAAACTTCAGACAACACTGTTTTGATGGACTTCTTTGGGATCGGTGAGGGAATCGATAAAGGTGCTTCTTCTCTCGGAAATTTTAACTTAATACGTAGTTAAAATAATCATCCATCAAGATTGCAAGTCGTAAATCTGAAATTGTCAAGTGTTGGCTTTCATTGGAGAAACAAACATGCATAAATAACTGCCTCGTAAATGCTTTATCTCAACACTTTGTGCTTCAATTTTCGACTATAATGTTGGTTGATTTAATTTTAAATATATTTTTAGTTTTCACGTGGCATCACTAGGATATTTCGAGGTTGGGTTTATGATAATCTAACGTCCCACTTTGTAGGAAAAATGCAAAGCTCAAGTGGCGTGACGATTTACCCCTCGCATTTCGAGGGGGTCGGCGTAACATAAAAGTAAGTAAACGCCAAAGCACACCGCTTAAGCAGTACAAATCGAAGTGGGATGTCGTAAACTCCAGAAGCCGATATTGTGATAGATTTGTGCAGTTTTCATAGAAACGGGCCTGCATAAGTGAGCGACCCTTAAATATTTTATGCCCGCACTTTGTACGGTGTGTCGATGAACTATGTCGACGGAGATTTCATCCGCTTTGCCCTACTTCATCGATTTTTGAGGTATTAACTAATAAAAGTGGCAAAGAATGTGTGACAAAGATGTTGGAAAGTTCCGAAAATAAATGGGCCGTGATAATTTACGGACAAAGTGCGTAATGAAATCAGAGCTATTAGCCATTAATTCGAGTTGAAACGGTGAAATGCGTCATAAATATTAATTTGGTACACAGGAAAATGGCTTTGAAACGGGTAATCCGCCTCGCAATAAATCAATTGAGTGAGTGGAGAATCGGCCGAATTTGCCGCCTTCGCCGCACTGACAAACGTTAGTTTTTGCCATTTGCCGAAAGGGTTGATTAGAAATATACATTAAGCGTATTAACGGGGGAGTTTATTTTGACTTAGCATCCAACAAGGGTCGATCCAAGTGTACTTCTATAAACATTATTTAGGGGATTTTACGGAGGACTTTACAGTCTTTTGACATGGAATTCGCATTTTTCACTCTGCCTTTCATTTAAATAATTCATTTGGCCTCTCATTTTAAAATTTCAGCCACAATAAACAACTTTTTAGTAATTATTTCTATAAATTAACAAGTTCTGCTCCAAAATCACGATGAATAAACCATAATTCTAACAACCTCTAAATTTAGACAAGTAGACATAATTATCGGCCTATTTTTCTATCCTGTTATTAAATAAAGTTATGAAGAAGATGATTAATTATAGACTCATTAGGTTCTTACAAAAGATATAACTTTATATCAAGTTTTCAAAAGGTATTCCAATGTTCAGCTCAACTTTTGACGGTCTTGTTAATCAATATACTGATCGAACAACTCTAAATCAACTAAATGTTCAGAAAAGAATCCTCCCACTACAGACTAAAGACTTTTACTGTCTCAGTCGTGTATGATGTCTTTCTCAACATTCAGTCGGATTAAACGTTCATTTCGACAATATTATACCATTTTACAATTTAAAAAATACATACAAGTAAGTTATTAACGTTGTTAAAAGTCCCCCCAAGAAACAATTGATTACATTGAGCCCCAATTATTTGTTACACGAGCAACAAGTTTCCTCGAAAACATAGTGAAGCTCTCCTACTAGTAAATATTTGTGTTGTAAACTAATTAAATTAGTAATTAAAATTTAACAGGTATGGTAGTTTTATCGGGGTATCATGGTTGTCGGGGTCTAATTAAAAGCGAAACGTTCAATAGCCTTCGGTGAGGTTCGGTTTGCTTTGTAACGTATCCACACTTGACCCCTTAATTATTACCACATAAATAAATAATGCGATTTTTGACAGTCCTAACAGAGATGTTGTTTTAAAATGGCTTCACTATGGTTGTACTGGGGTGGCCCAAAATCCTGATGGGAAATATATTATGTTAGTTTAGTTGTGGTATATAAAGAAATCAATAGTCACTGTTGTTTAAATTATTTTAGAAGGGTGTAATAACAAACAATACATTATGTAGTTGTTTTAAATAAATATTTTAAATTATAGCATGACATTGTGATTATAATAAAACTCTTTGATGTGATTATAATATTTGTAAATCGGTGTTTATATATTGATTTAGTAATACAACTTGTAAGTCATTAGGGTCATAAATACAGTCCAAACACCCCAATTTTCAGCAATTTTGGGCTGATCAAATGTGTGCCAGACCATAATTATGTATATAGAAACGTTTAAAATTATAAAAGATGTCTTTGATACGTGCGCCAATAAAATAGTTGTCGAAAAATCGTCGCGTGACTGTTCGAGTAATATTCCTGCTGAATATTTACCTTAAATATCAGAGGCAATAAACGATATGCGTGCACCGGCTTTACAAAGTCGGGCAGCATTTTTTTTTTACATAAAATCTCATACGAAATACGTGTACGTTGTTCACTTTTAAAGTCCTTAATGCAAAATTTCGTTGTGTTTGCTTCCTGCATTTTTTTATCGCTTCGGATTTTATGTTTGCCGAGGCGTAAATTCTCCCCCGACTACGTGTATGAACTGCACGATAAATTAAATTGTGAACAACGTCGAATGGAGCTGAATTTATTAACAAAATCTTGTGTCGTAATTATTTTTATCTTCAACTGGAAAAATCGTAAATTACGACGTATATTTCTTTGGGGGGGGGGATTAATAAAACAATTCACGTGACCGATATAAACTTATTATAAGTCATAATCCATTTTATTTATATATATATATATATATGTGGAACTTGGGCTGCATAAATTTAATAAATCATTTTTATATTTATTGGACGCCAATAAAACAAACTATAAAGCGCAGAAAATAAACGTATGTCACACATTTATGGCATTATTTAGGGAGACGTTCTCAAATAATAAAAACATAATTACACGTATAATTTCTTTGTCGTTAATAATTGAATTGAAGGTTTACGTTCACGTGGAAAGTGAAGCAAAAAGAGTGAGTCAGGAAGTGTGAGCCGACTGAAAACAGTTGAAAAGTACAAAGGTAGACGGATTTATTACGAAATACTTTGTTGTCAATTTTCGTTGCAATATTTACCAGTCGCCGACAAGAAGTCTCTCAGCTTCCACTAACTTGACAGAGACGATATTGTAATTTGTACGTCTTCTTTCTGTTCCGTTCCGTTCTATCGGTAATTATGTAGATGATGCTTCAGGCGATTCGTTCAATTTTAGTATTTTAGTTTACTTGGACTATTCAATCAATAATGTTCGTAAATTATGTACAACTAAAATAAACATCACAAGTTACTCTAAATTTTATTGTTCATTAAGAGAAACAAAACAAATTAAACTAATAAATAGAAGTTTCGTACAATGAAAAGGATATTTATAATGTTCTGTCCTGGTTTGTTGAAATAACATTTAGTAAAATGAATGAATTTCTTTAGTTTTTAAGTTTAACACGTATCATATACATTTAAATATAGATTATAATTTATTTTTTGAAATATAAATTATTATTTTAAAACAACATTAAACCTTAATAATTTGTAGATTTAAATGAATTGTAATAGGTTTTGAATAAATGATTGATATATCTATTTTTAATTAATATTATTTCAACTCATAATATTCAGGGAAGGAAATAATTTTAATTTAATAAAATGTTGTTTTATTAATTTTCAATTTAATTAGCATAGAGTAATAATCTCAAATTATTAATTGTGAGGATTGTTCAGGTAATGAAACGTCGGCAATTTATTAAAGCAGTTTCATAAGAAAATTTAAAAAGTTGTTGAATTATCCGAAGACGGAGAGAGATGAAGACGGAGTGAGCATACAAATCTGCTTTATTTCGACACAACAGTTTCGTTAAGGTAAACTATTTAATTAAAGATGTAAATAAAATCACTGACAATAGAGCGGGGCGACGTGCGCCGCCCATTTATTTTTCTGCATGTATGTATTCCTTGTTTTTTCCCTAAATCCAAACTTGCATGCAGACAACGTAGTTTCATAAAAATTATGATCTGAGGTAATGAAATCTCCGCCGCGTTTCTCTCCTGTCTTAATAACATTTCTCGTTCAGTTCCTGCTGAATGTACTCAATTAGAGCAGGGATTTAAATAGTTACGATATCGGTGTTGTTTAATTTAATTATTGGACATTTCTAACGGGTCACCTGCTGCAACAACCCACTTGTTTATTCTTGTCGGGGGCGAATCGATTATTGCATTATGGTGCGCACAAAACAAACCAGTTCCAACTTCAAATTGGTTTTTAACTATACCCAATTTATTAACTGTGTGAACAGTCACGACATTACGTAAGCCAAGTCGAAATAAAAACGTGGGTACCATTTCTCACCATTAACCGAATCCGGACAATTGCTGTAACGACTTTTGTGGCAAGAAAACGTACGGCGTTGACAATTTCCCGGAATCCATTTTGTCCATTTTGAAGGAACAACGAAACAGTTGAGCTAAATTCAATATAATGGAGTCTTCCAGGAGGTATTTGAAGCTTTGTGGAGCTGTTGTACAATAACAAGTTGGTCGTGTTAACATCAAGTGTAATGTTAAAAGTTAAGTTTGTTAATTTTGACGACCAAAGTGTTACTGGTGCATTGCAAATTATCACAAAAGCACTCGTCTAATTCATATTCAGTAAACCTGCAGCGAAGGTGATGCACAAGACGCTTTGTGGGTTCTCTCTCCGCCCTCCTTTGTGCCATCCTGGAATTGTTTTATGCTTAATAAATGCAACGTAACAAAATATATTCATATGTTTAATATTAATGTGTTTTACTTGAAAATAATTCAATATATAGCTTTTAAATTGTCATTTGAATAAAAGAATTTTTATTTTTTCAGTTTATTTCAGTAAAAAAAAGGAGATTATTATATGATTTTGACACAAATAAATATTTATAAACATATTAAAGTTCTATAACGAGAGTTATCACCATCTTTGTCTTATGTACTTACGTTTTATGGACAAATAAAGAGATAATACATAATCGACACCTTTAACATGATATTGCAATATAACAGTCCATTATTGGTTGTGTTGCAGAAGCGTTTCGTGGTTATGAATATCGTTTGTTGGATATTGAACGTAACACAAGTTAAGATTAAATAAAAATGTTTTAATCTTCTATAACGATTTTTATGTGCACACGTAACACGTTTTATAACCATTAACTATGTTTATGTATATGTAAATAAATATGTATACATTGTACAGTTGCTCTTACTAAATTTACATTATCAAACAGTCATTTTAAAATGTAAATTGACGAGGTACTTAAAATGGCTATTTTATGAAACTGTACATAAATAATATTACTACTATATTCTTTGCACCTTTATAGTGGATTTATGTTCCACTCCGTTCTTTGGGCCAATAAGATTTTAAACTTGAACTGACTTAATTAAGCCCCAACAAAAAGGGATAAAAATGTACACGAGGCTCGAATGGAAACGTGTAAAAATTAGATTTCGAAACACAAAAGAACATACATATTCGTTTTTGCACCTTCGACTGTGAATTTGTATAAAAGAACACATAAATAAAATGCAATTCCTTATCGGAGAGTCCACCGATTGTTTCGTACGGTGCGTCAAACGTGAAGGGTTGAATCGATAGTGGGGTCGGTCTATAAATATAATATCCAGTCTTTCTGTTTGGCGAAAACCTCCGCCTAATTGCACTGCTTAGAAATGGGGATTTTGTTATGTTACTCCATAAATCCTTAACATATTTCGAGATTACTTTAAAATGGCATGCAACTTTTTATTTAGACTATGTAGCAAATTGTTAAAGTATTCACGCAACTATAATTAACTTTTGCTGCCTTTTTTAAACATACATACATAATACAGTAAAGTTCCTTAATCTGTTTTCAGTTGAGTGCGGTAAAATTAAATAGGTGGGTACGAAGTATTCGATAATCTATAGTTTACTTGTTACAATAATACTTATTTATAGAATAATTGAATTTAAGCGCGTGTACGATTGATGAATAAATGATTTGACCGCTTTTTATTATTTCTAGTTGTATAAGGCGATTGTATCCCAAATTAACTGGAAATGATACTTTGAATAATGAATCGAACAATCTTAATTCGAAACTAAGTTTTATGTACATTTTATTGAGGGGGAAAAAGTAATACATTAATTATGAGTCTAAATTCTTAAACATTTTTTAGTTTAATAATTCATAATGAATAATATAAAGTGCTCCAATCATTAAATATTGAAGTAATGACTTATTGAATGTTAAAAAACAGATAAGAGTGTATACATAACATATAAAAATCGTAATAAGGAATAATCTAAAATTGAATGCAAAAATATATTTATTGAAAAACAATTCTAAAATTGGTACACAACATAAAAAATCTGATAAACTCAGTTTTAGTAAATACGCACATGTAAATTCAACAATGCTAAAAATTGTAAAAATTAACGGGAAACATTTCAGCTGCAATAACAAAAAAATGGCTGAAACAATAAAAAAATTGAATTAAGCCCAACTATTACGATTTGTTGAACTCATTAAGCGTCAATAGTCAGTTAAGTAGGTTTTATTTGTCGCATACTAAAGTGGGTATGAAGTAGTTTAATTTTTTATTCGTCCTTTGAGGTAAACGTCTCAAAAGGATTGATTAAATATTCATGGGTCAGATATAATTACCGGACTGTTGGAAATACATACTTAACAAGTGAGCCAAAGTATCGATTGCCGGAATAAAGTTGGTAAATTATACGGGACGCGTGTGTGGCCCTTTTTTATTATTTTTGACAAATTTGTTTTGGGCATAAATTGCGCGCATTAATAAAATTAATACAGCGGGACATTTAGGTGTGACATTATCATTTAAATGAATATGTGCTCCGACCGTCGGCGGACGTTTATAAAGTGAACTTTGTGCACGACATTCAGATAAAACTTTGAAAAACCACAACGCCGCACGCCGCACAGAAACTTTACTTACCCCGCGTACGAAACGATGATTTATCCACGTACAGACCAAAGGCCGCACCGCAAACTCCGCGTTGTGTATTTTAATTCGCGTTCGAGAGCCGAAATTGAGGGATCACTTTATATTCGGGCGGTAAGTGGCGGTTTCCCTCCCCGAACGGTTTTCATTTCCTTATCGACGACGACACAATGTTATCGAGTAGCCCTATATCGGATTTCCAAGAATTTACATTTTTTAATTTCCTTTCAATCAGACTCCTTTCTGACGCATTCCTTCTTACGACCATAACACGAAGCTACATAATTGACTTTGGAAAATATGTTTATTGGTTTTTGGATTACCTCAACGTGCTCAAAATACTAAAAATTTCTTGGAACCCTTTATTTGTTTATTAAGAGTAAACGAGAGTTGACTTTAACATTATTAATGTATCTAAATTAAATTCATTTTCTAAAAGAGATTTATCGTGGGTATCAACTGAACGATAATCCTTTGTAACTCTTTTAATGTGATGAAACAAAAGAGTAAATTGAGACTTTTAATTAATTAACATTCAAATAATTTATATACCAATTTTTACTTAAAAACAGGGTAGATTTAGTGATTGACATTTTTAAACTTTAAATTTGTCCTGACTATAGGCTTGTGACGTCAGTAGCTTTATTGAAAAAACTGATATTACTTATAAATTTGTCTGGAAATAATAGTTCTATTTTATAGTACTGAATATTTTCATAGATTGACTGAAACAGATTTACGACATACATAGATAGAGGATTTGTTGCAACAATGCACGAGATAAAAGTGCAATATTATTTGGTCGAAATGGAATGAAATAGAGCAGAAAATGTTCCAACGTAATGTAATGGGTCGACTACATGGACTGTATTAACTTTATATTTCATAAGACGGCAGGTTAAAAGTTTACAGTAGTCGGCCAAATTCACTTCTCTCCGTTACTCAGTTACTTTTATTATTTCCCCTAATGCCGTATTCCCCGAGTTAATCCGCGGCGGTTGCGACCAACAAATAAAAATTTATCCTTTTGCCATACTTTAATTAAATTCGATTCGATTGTCTTACACGTTCACTCTCGGTTCAACATAATTTATAGGCAATAACCTCGATTGTTTAATTAATTTATCATGAATATTCCACACACAGCCAAATGTCAAAATCAAACAGCCATATTAATAATTATTAATTATTAAAATAAATTAAATCCGATATAATAAATTGATGTAATGAAATTAATTAAATTTGTAAAAAATTTAATTTAGTTTTATACATTAATAATTGAATTAAAATTCATTATTGTATTAACTAGTTCATAACTTGTGGTGTTTTGTTAATTTATCATTAATATTGTTCAATTTTAATATTAAAGCGTTTCGGTTTCAATAATTAAGCAAAATACAGACTAAATGTACTAAAAATAATGTTATAATTTGTATTTGTAACGATACAATAACACTGTCAGGGTTTTAATTCTCCAAAATTATTCTTGTAAATTCATCTGATTAAATTTTAAGACTAAATACGAAGTGTGGAATTTGAAATAACCGAAGGTTTTTAAATGGCAAAGCTTTGTAGAGAATAAAACAATATTTTAGTCAAAGTTTAGCTTTGAAATATTTATATTAAATAGTGCAGCTTAAATATTTATATTGCATATTTTTGTTATCAAATTAAACATACATCTGAATATAAAATTTATGACGAACCAAAGTATAAAATAAATGAATAAATTTCGTACCGTAACTGGGAAATATTGCACACATTCCTTAAATTTAATTTCAAACTTTAATATGAAGATTAAATTTCAAACTACACCGAATAGACACTTTTCAACTCGTCATTCTTTTCTTCTGTTCACTTTTTTTTAAATATTGATCACTTTTTATGTTCGATATGATGTGTTTTGTTCAATTTTTGTTTAATGTAATTTAATACAAATCAGGACGGATTATTCTGCAGCATAAATAGATTCATGACAACATATTTAACTTTGATATTGTTTAAATGTATTTGCATTTAATTTTATTATAATTAACCGGCCTAATATGTTTAAAGTTTAAATTTTAAATTATAAAAGCTTTCATGGTCTCCATTTAATAATGTTAACTTTGTCATTGCAAATATGTGTTATAACATTAACATAAATGTAAATCAAAATTGTAACGAAACAACTAATTAAATAGTAAATTAATATCTGTTGAATATCTACTCGATGTTTTAGTGATTATTTAGTATTTAAAATAAAAGACAAATAGATGTTTTTATTAAATTTATTATCATTCAGTTTAAACGATGTATAATGTTTAACATTTATAGTGTACATTTTTTATTTTATTTATTCAAATTTTAGGTATTTTTATTTAAAATTGTATAAAATTAAATTAAACATTTATACGTATAAAATAACAGAATAAAGTCAGATAAAATTCCACGTTGTACAGAATGAAATTATTATATCAGAGAAAAAGTTATTTAAATTTATTGATACTTTTTTTCTGAAATGGTCAAAATTATTGTATCAATTCAATTCAAATACACAAACAGAGACAGACTTCAGTCCAAGAAAAGTAAGAAATTACAGGTTAATTCATTTTTTTTTAATATTATTAATAAATAAAATAAAGAGGTAAAATTCAATTACAAAAACTTTATTATTTGAATAATTTATGATATTAATTCAGTTAAAATTGACCAACCTCATAATATGAATTAATTAGCTCATGTTGGAGTAAAGTAGTTTAATAGTTTGGATTAGAATTTCATTTTATTTGAAAAGTTTATACACATTTGTTGCAATTCTAAAACTTGAAATTTCTACCATTAAATTATTAAACATTTCTATTAGACAATTTAAAGCCAACAATAGATTAAATTAACTTCTTAATTCTTCTTTAGATTTATTGATAATTTTTTTCTGAAATGGTCAAAATTATTATATCAATTCAATTAAAATACTCAAAATTTACATGATTTAGGTGGGCTTTATAATTTTCAGATATCAGTCCAAGAAAAATAAGAAATTACAGGTTAATTTATTAATTTTAATTAATAAATAAAATAAAGAGGTAAAATTCAATTACAAAAACTTTATTATTTGAATAATTTATGATGTTAATTCAGTTAAAATTGACCAACCTCATAATATGAATTAATTAGCTCATGTTGGAGTAAAGTAGTTTAATAGTTTGGATTAGAATTTCATTTTATTTGAAAAGTTTATACACATTTGTTGCAATTCTAAAACTTGAAATTTCTACCATTAAATTATTAAACATTTCTATTAGACAATTTAAAGCCAACAATAGATTAAATTAACTTCTTAATTCTTCTTTAGATTTATTGATAATTTTTTTCTGAAATGGTCAAAATTATTATATCAATTCAATTCAAATACTCAAAATTTACATGATTTAGGTGGGCTTTATAATTTTCAGACTTCAGTCCAAGGAAAATAAGAAATTACAGGTTAATTTATTAATTTTAATTAATAAATAAAATAAAGAGGTAAAATTCAATTACAAAAACTTTATTATTTGAATAATTTATGATATTAATTCAGTTAAAATTGACCAACCTCATAATATGAATTAATTAGCTCATGTTGGAGTAAAGTAGTTTAATAGTTTGGATTAGAATTTCATTTTATTTGAAAAGTTTATACACATTTGTTGCAATTCTAAAACTTGAAATTTCTACCATTAAATTATTAAACATTTCTATTAGACAATTTAAAGCCAACAATAGATTAAATTAACTTCTTAATTCTTCTTTAGATTTATTGATAATTTTTTTCTGAAATGGTCAAAATTATTATATCAATTCAATTCAAATACTCAAAATTTACATGATTTAGGTGGGCTTTATAATTTTCAGACTTCAGTCCAAGAAAAATAAGAAATTACAGGTTAATTTATTAATTTTAATTAATAAATAAAATAAAGAGGTAAAATTCAATTACAAAAACTTTATTATTTGAATAATTTATGATATTAATTCAGTTAAAATTGACCAACCTCATAATATGAATTAATTAGCTCATGTTGGAGTAAAGTAGTTTAATAGTTTGGATTAGAATTTCATTTTATTTGAAAAGTTTATACACATTTGTTGCAATTCTAAAACTTGAAATTTCTACCATTAAATTATTAAACATTTCTATTAGACAATTTAAAGCCAACAATAGATTAAATTAACTTCTTAATTCTTCTTTAGATTTATTGATAATTTTTTTCTGAAATGGTCAAAATTATTATATCAATTCAATTCAAATACTCAAAATTTACATGATTTAGGTGGGCTTTATAATTTTCAGACTTCAGTCCAAGGAAAATAAGAAATTACAGGTTAATTTATTAATTTTAATTAATAAATAAAATAAAGAGGTAAAATTCAATTACAAAAACTTTATTATTTGAATAATTTATGATATTAATTCAGTTAAAATTGACCAACCTCATAATATGAATTAATTAGCTCATGTTGGAGTAAAGTAGTTTAATAGTTTGGATTAGAATTTCATTTTATTTGAAAAGTTTATACACATTTGTTGCAATTCTAAAACTTGAAATTTCTACCATTAAATTATTAAACATTTCTATTAGACAATTTAAAGCCAACAATAGATTAAATTAACTTCTTAATTCTTCTTTAGATTTATTGATAATTTTTTTCTGAAATGGTCAAAATTATTATATCAATTCAATTCAAATACTCAAAATTTACATGATTTAGGTGGGCTTTATAATTTTCAGACTTCAGTCCAAGGAAAATAAGAAATTACAGGTTAATTTATTAATTTTAATTAATAAATAAAATAAAGAGGTAAAATTCAATTACAAAAACTTTATTATTTGAATAATTTATGATATTAATTCAGTTAAAATTGACCAACCTCATAATATGAATTAATTAGCTCATGTTGGAGTAAAGTAGTTTAATAGTTTGGATTAGAATTTCATTTTATTTGAAAAGTTTATACACATTTGTTGCAATTCTAAAACTTGAAATTTCTACCATTAAATTATTAAACATTTCTATTAGACAATTTAAAGCCAACAATAGATTAAATTAACTTCTTAATTCTTCTTTAGATTTATTGATAATTTTTTTCTGAAATGGTCAAAATTATTATATCAATTCAATTCAAATACTCAAAATTTACATGATTTAGGTGGGCTTTATAATTTTCAGACTTCAGTCCAAGAAAAATAAGAAATTACAGGTTAATTTATTAATTTTAATTAATAAATAAAATAAAGAGGTAAAATTCAATTACAAAAACTTTATTATTTGAATAATTTATGATATTAATTCAGTTAAAATTGACCAACCTCATAATATGAATTAATTAGCTCATGTTGGAGTAAAGTAGTTTAATAGTTTGGATTAGAATTTCATTTTATTTGAAAAGTTTATACACATTTGTTGCAATTCTAAAACTTGAAATTTCTACCATTAAATTATTAAACATTTCTATTAGACAATTTAAAGCCAACAATAGATTAAATTAACTTCTTAATTCTTCTTTAGATTTATTGATAATTTTTTTCTGAAATGGTCAAAATTATTATATCAATTCAATTCAAATACTCAAAATTTACATGATTTAGGTGGGCTTTATAATTTTCAGACTTCAGTCCAAGGAAAATAAGAAATTACAGGTTAATTTATTAATTTTAATTAATAAATAAAATAAAGAGGTAAAATTCAATTACAAAAACTTTATTATTTGAATAATTTATGATATTAATTCAGTTAAAATTGACCAACCTCATAATATGAATTAATTAGCTCATGTTGGAGTAAAGTAGTTTAATAGTTTGGATTAGAATTTCATTTTATTTGAAAAGTTTATACACATTTGTTGCAATTCTAAAACTTGAAATTTCTACCATTAAATTATTAAACATTTCTATTAGACAATTTAAAGCCAACAATAGATTAAATTAACTTCTTAATTCTTCTTTAGATTTATTGATAATTTTTTTCTGAAATGGTCAAAATTATTATATCAATTCAATTCAAATACTCAAAATTTACATGATTTAGGTGGGCTTTATAATTTTCAGACTTCAGTCCAAGAAAAATAAGAAATTACAGGTTAATTTATTAATTTTAATTAATAAATAAAATAAAGAGGTAAAATTCAATTACAAAAACTTTATTATTTGAATAATTTATGATATTAATTCAGTTAAAATTGACCAACCTCATAATATGAATTAATTAGCTCATGTTGGAGTAAAGTAGTTTAATAGTTTGGATTAGAATTTCATTTTATTTGAAAAGTTTATACACATTTGTTGCAATTCTAAAACTTGAAATTTCTACCATTAAATTATTAAACATTTCTATTAGACAATTTAAAGCCAACAATAGATTAAATTAACTTCTTAATTCTTCTTTAGATTTATTGATAATTTTTTTCTGAAATGGTCAAAATTATTATATCAATTCAATTCAAATACTCAAAATTTACATGATTTAGGTGGGCTTTATAATTTTCAGACTTCAGTCCAAGGAAAATAAGAAATTACAGGTTAATTTATTAATTTTAATTAATAAATAAAATAAAGAGGTAAAATTCAATTACAAAAACTTTATTATTTGAATAATTTATGATATTAATTCAGTTAAAATTGACCAACCTCATAATATGAATTAATTAGCTCATGTTGGAGTAAAGTAGTTTAATAGTTTGGATTAGAATTTCATTTTATTTGAAAAGTTTATACACATTTGTTGCAATTCTAAAACTTGAAATTTCTACCATTAAATTATTAAACATTTCTATTAGACAATTTAAAGCCAACAATAGATTAAATTAACTTCTTAATTCTTCTTTAGATTTATTGATAATTTTTTTCTGAAATGGTCAAAATTATTATATCAATTCAATTCAAATACTCAAAATTTACATGATTTAGGTGGGCTTTATAATTTTCAGACTTCAGTCCAAGGAAAATAAGAAATTACAGGTTAATTTATTAATTTTAATTAATAAATAAAATAAAGAGGTAAAATTCAATTACAAAAACTTTATTATTTGAATAATTTATGATATTAATTCAGTTAAAATTGACCAACCTCATAATATGAATTAATTAGCTCATGTTGGAGTAAAGTAGTTTAATAGTTTGGATTAGAATTTCATTTTATTTGAAAAGTTTAGACACATTTATTGCAATTCTAAAACTTGAAATTTCTACCATTAAATTATTAAACATTTCTATTAGACAATTTAAAGCCAACAATAGATTAAATTAACTTCTTAATTCTTCTTTAGATTTATTGATAATTTTTTTCTGAAATGGTCAAAATTATTATATCAATTCAATTCAAATACTCAAAATTTACATGATTTAGGTGGGCTTTATAATTTTCAGACTTCAGTCCAAGGAAAATAAGAAATTACAGGTTAATTTATTAATTTTAATTAATAAATAAAATAAAGAGGTAAAATTCAATTACAAAAACTTTATTATTTGAATAATTTATGATATTAATTCAGTTAAAATTGACCAACCTCATAATATGAATTAATTAGCTCATGTTGGAGTAAAGTAGTTTAATAGTTTGGATTAGAATTTCATTTTATTTGAAAAGTTTAGACACATTTATTGCAATTCTAAAACTTGAAATTTCTACCATTAAATTATTAAACATTTCTATTAGACAATTTAAAGCCAACAATAGATTAAATTAACTTCTTAATTCTTCTTTAGATTTATTGATAATTTTTTTCTGAAATGGTCAAAATTATTATATCAATTCAATTCAAATACTCAAAATTTACATGATTTAGGTGGGCTTTATAATTTTCAGACTTCAGTCCAAGGAAAATAAGAAATTACAGGTTAATTTATTAATTTTAATTAATAAATAAAATAAAGAGGTAAAATTCAATTACAAAAACTTTATTATTTGAATAATTTATGATATTAATTCAGTTAAAATTGACCAACCTGATAATATGAATTAATTAGCTCATGTTGGAGTAAAGTAGTTTAATAGTTTGAATTAGAATTTCATTTTATTTGAAAAGTTTATACACATTTGTTGCAATTCTAAAACTTGAAATTTCTACCATTAAATTATTAAACATTTCTATTAGACAATTTAAAGCCAACAATAGATTAAATTAACTTCTTAATTCTTCTTTAGATTTATTGATAATTTTTTTCTGAAATGGTCAAAATTATTATATCAATTCAATTCAAATACTCAAAATTTACATGATTTAGGTGGGCTTTATAATTTTCAGACTTCAGTCCAAGGAAAATAAGAAATTACAGGTTAATTTATTAATTTTAATTAATAAATAAAATAAAGAGGTAAAATTCAATTACAAAAACTTTATTATTTGAATAATTTATGATATTAATTCAGTTAAAATTGACCAACCTCATAATATGAATTAATTAGCTCATGTTGGAGTAAAGTAGTTTAATAGTTTGGATTAGAATTTCATTTTATTTGAAAAGTTTATACACATTTGTTGCAATTCTAAAACTTGAAATTTCTACCATTAAATTATTAAACATTTCTATTAGACAATTTAAAGCCAACAATAGATTAAATTAACTTCTTAATTCTTCTTTAGATTTATTGATAATTTTTTTCTGAAATGATCAAAATTATTATATCAATTCAATTAAAATACTCAAAATTTACATGATTTAGGTGGGCTTTATAATTTTCAGACTTCAGTCCAAGGAAAATAAGAAATTACAGGTTAATTTATTAATTTTAATTAATAAATAAAATAAAGAGGTAAAATTCAATTACAAAAACTTTATTATTTGAATAATTTATGATATTAATTCAGTTAAAATTGACCAACCTTATAATATGAATTAATTAGCTCATGTTGGAGTAAAGTAGTTTAATAGTTTGGATTAGAATTTCATTTTATTTGAAAAGTTTATACACATTTGTTGCAATTCTAAAACTTGAAATTTCTACCATTAAATTATTAAACATTTCTATTAGACAATTTAAAGCCAACAATAGATTAAATTAACTTCTTAATTCTTCTTTAGATTTATTGATAATTTTTTTCTGAAATGGTCAAAATTATTATATCAATTCAATTCAAATACTCAAAATTTACATGATTTAGGTGGGCTTTATAATTTTCAGACTTCAGTCCAAGGAAAATAAGAAATTACAGGTTAATTTATTAATTTTAATTAATAAATAAAATAAAGAGGTAAAATTCAATTACAAAAACTTTATTATTTGAATAATTTATGATATTAATTCAGTTAAAATTGACCAACCTCATAATATGAATTAATTAGCTCATGTTGGAGTAAAGTAGTTTAATAGTTTGGATTAGAATTTCATTTTATTTGAAAAGTTTATACACATTTGTTGCAATTCTAAAACTTGAAATTTCTACCATTAAATTATTAAACATTTCTATTAGACAATTTAAAGCCAACAATAGATTAAATTAACTTCTTAATTCTTCTTTAGATTTATTGATAATTTTTTTCTGAAATGGTCAAAATTATTATATCAATTCAATTCAAATACTCAAAATTTACATGATTTAGGTGGGCTTTATAATTTTCAGACTTCAGTCCAAGAAAAATAAGAAATTACAGGTTAATTTATTAATTTTAATTAATAAATAAAATAAAGAGGTAAAATTCAATTACAAAAACTTTATTATTTGAATAATTTATGATATTAATTCAGTTAAAATTGACCAACCTCATAATATGAATTAATTAGCTCATGTTGGAGTAAAGTAGTTTAATAGTTTGGATTAGAATTTCATTTTATTTGAAAAGTTTATACACATTTGTTGCAATTCTAAAACTTGAAATTTCTACCATTAAATTATTAAACATTTCTATTAGACAATTTAAAGCCAACAATAGATTAAATTAACTTCTTAATTCTTCTTTAGATTTATTGATAATTTTTTTCTGAAATGGTCAAAATTATTATATCAATTCAATTCAAATACTTAAAATTTACATGATTTAGGTGGGCTTTATAATTTTCAGACTTCAGTCCAAGGAAAATAAGAAATTACAGGTTAATTTATTAATTTTAATTAATAAATAAAATAAAGAGGTAAAATTCAATTACAAAAACTTTATTATTTGAATAATTTATGATATTAATTCAGTTAAAATTGACCAACCTCATAATATGAATTAATTAGCTCATGTTGGAGTAAAGTAGTTTAATAGTTTGGATTAGAATTTCATTTTATTTGAAAAGTTTAGACACATTTATTGCAATTCTAAAACTTGAAATTTCTACCATTAAATTATTAAACATTTCTATTAGACAATTTAAAGCCAACAATAGATTAAATTAACTTCTTAATTCTTCTTTAGATTTATTGATAATTTTTTTCTGAAATGGTCAAAATTATTATATCAATTCAATTCAAATACTCAAAATTTACATGATTTAGGTGGGCTTTATAATTTTCAGACTTCAGTCCAAGGAAAATAAGAAATTACAGGTTAATTTATTAATTTTAATTAATAAATAAAATAAAGAGGTAAAATTCAATTACAAAAACTTTATTATTTGAATAATTTATGATATTAATTCAGTTAAAATTGACCAACCTCATAATATGAATTAATTAGCTCATGTTGGAGTAAAGTAGTTTAATAGTTTGGATTAGAATTTCATTTTATTTGAAAAGTTTATACACATTTGTTGCAATTCTAAAACTTGAAATTTCTACCATTAAATTATTAAACATTTCTATTAGACAATTTAAAGCCAACAATAGATTAAATTAACTTCTTAATTCTTCTTTAGATTTATTGATAATTTTTTTCTGAAATGGTCAAAATTATTATATCAATTCAATTCAAATACTTAAAATTTACATGATTTAGGTGGGCTTTATAATTTTCAGACTTCAGTCCAAGGAAAATAAGAAATTACAGGTTAATTTATTAATTTTAATTAATAAATAAAATAAAGAGGTAAAATTCAATTACAAAAACTTTATTATTTGAATAATTTATGATATTAATTCAGTTAAAATTGACCAACCTCATAATATGAATTAATTAGCTCATGTTGGAGTAAAGTAGTTTAATAGTTTGGATTAGAATTTCATTTTATTTGAAAAGTTTAGACACATTTATTGCAATTCTAAAACTTGAAATTTCTACCATTAAATTATTAAACATTTCTATTAGACAATTTAAAGCCAACAATAGATTAAATTAACTTCTTAATTCTTCTTTAGATTTATTGATAATTTTTTTCTGAAATGGTCAAAATTATTATATCAATTCAATTCAAATACTCAAAATTTACATGATTTAGGTGGGCTTTATAATTTTCAGACTTCAGTCCAAGGAAAATAAGAAATTACAGGTTAATTTATTAATTTTAATTAATAAATAAAATAAAGAGGTAAAATTCAATTACAAAAACTTTATTATTTGAATAATTTATGATATTAATTCAGTTAAAATTGACCAACCTCATAATATGAATTAATTAGCTCATGTTGGAGTAAAGTAGTTTAATAGTTTGGATTAGAATTTCATTTTATTTGAAAAGTTTATACACATTTGTTGCAATTCTAAAACTTGAAATTTCTACCATTAAATTATTAAACATTTCTATTAGACAATTTAAAGCCAACAATAGATTAAATTAACTTCTTAATTTTATATAAATTTCAACAGAAAGATAAAATTCCAATTGACACAAAATGGATATAATTTATATATGGGGGAAATGTTATTCGTACACACAACAAATATTTATGTCAACACGGCCATTGTTCAATTTATTCACATAAATTTTACCAAAGCCAGTTATTTATTTATTTACTTATTATTTGAACTTGATGTGAACATTATTTGTGAATCTCGTTTGCTTTGCTTTAATTTTTAATGATGCAAATAGAAACAATAGTATCTCAAGTAATGGTGTGCTCCTTCTTGAGTTATAGTTTTAATTCGGGCCATTCGTCACCGAGTGAAAAGTTCGGACGACAAGAAGGCGAAGAGTTAAATTTGATATTTCATAACCGGCGCGGAGGAACTCGAAATGCGATTTTTTCCGGTTAAATCCGTTTTCCGCACACGTCTTCGGTACAGCGAAAATATAAAAGTTATCCGGCGACGAGCTCACTTCACATGCCTTCATATTAGCACTTGTCAAAAATATAATAAAAGTTAAATTCTTCGCGAAACTTGCTCCCCACAATGGCCACCCTTTCATTTCATTACCCGCCCCGAGTTCGGGAACTCCCTTCAACTTTCCGCCGACTTGAGGTGTGTGTGGAAAAAGCAAATTGCCGCATTTAAATCTGCGTTACTCGCCAGCCAGCTTTTTCACCAAATAATTTCAAATTTACGCCTCGACTTGTGTACTTCTTTAAGTGGTTGTGCATACACGGGGTGTTAAAAAAATCCCTGAGTAACGTGAATATATTAATTAAATGGACAACATTAAGTTTGGTGACAGTTTGATCCGTCCTAATCCGTTTTTAACAGTCGTCATTAAATGTGTCGTTGTTTGAAACAGTCCGAGTTGATCGGTTAAGCCCTGTAATAAACTAAATTTAATATTTCGACGACGATATTAAAATGTCTGTCGTCTGTCGTGAGTTCAGAACAAACAAGTCTACAGATTAACTCCTTTCAGATGGTGACAACAATTTTTTTCCGTGACACGACGTTTCCAAATGAATTAGTACTTTTTCAAAAGGATCTGCAATTACGGCACTCTGTGAATTGTTAATAATTTTTGAGCACGTGTTACGAATGGATTAACTTGGAACGACCTTTGTTCAACCACCTTATCCGATGTTTATGGATCAATTCAATGTAAAAGCCAAATTGTTTTCCTAAATCGAAATTATTAGAAAAATTTGTTGAATTAATAAAATAATAATTTAGGTGAAATGCGTTTAAGTGCACACACACACACAATCAATCAGCCTATTAATGGATTTTTTTAAGTTGTTCCACTTAGTCGGTAACAATGTGCTCGAACTTAATAACAACCCTGCACCTTCGACAAAAGCAATTTAATTTTAAATTAACGAAGCAACCTTTTAATAACTTCGATTAACATCTCTAATAGACGTGTCTAACGGGCGGGGATGGTAAAAAATAAATTGGTGTGGCTCAGGTAAGTGACGTTTCAGCATTTCAGGCGACTCAACGACCGACTTCTCGATCCCCTTTGTGAGGAAATTGTTTACGGTGGAAACCCCCCATAACAATAATTGTTGGCACATATTCGCAATAGCAGAAACTGTTTTCACTCTATAAAGCACCACCTTAATTTAGTTCTTCCCTCCAGCTACCTGCGTGATTAGGAAGTTTGTCTCTTAGGGCGCCACCAAAGGGTTATTTAAAAGCTTATTATTCCGCCATTATTGGTCTCATTAGTTCCTGACGTGTGTTCAATTCCTGCTTATCTTTGAACACTTCTCATCGAGTTGAATTAAATTAAATTAAATAATTTGGAAACTTTAATATTTACGTTCACAAACGGTTTAATTAATAGTCAACAAAACTTTACCATTCAAAAGTATGTTCAATGGTTTCTAACAGTCTTGACTGAAACTGATTAAAGCAACAAAATGCTTAATCTAATTTTCAGTGACTGTTATCTGGATTACTGCTGAGTAATTTAGCCGAAAATAATGACTAGAAATACTCAATAAGTCAGACAATAGTCAATCTACTAATTTTGAAATTTTTCTAATGAATTTTTTATCACAGTTTGAATTGATCCACAACATAATCTAATTTTGTTTCTGATTAATTTTATTTTACGAACACAAATATATTTTAGCAGGATTTCATGAAAAAATAAAAGTGAAAAATTGGAAATTGTGTAACAAAATGTGGCACAGTAATTTAATTTTTTTGGTTACAGCATAAAGTAATTGAACTGTTTAAAAAATTACGCAAATTGTTTTTTATCCGGCCAAAATATGAAAACTTTTTTTCCATTTAAAAATGTCCAATTAAATCAGGCGTAATTGTCAGGAAATTATATTTTATTTATGACCACAACGAAATATTTATTTTTACATTTGTAATTTAGTTATTTCGTTGTCATGTAATATTCACAGAGCAAACCTAAATAAATATTTTTATTTTGCAGCCCCCAATTCTTGCTTTACGTCATAAATTATTTTAGATGTCAATGAAAATTTAAAATTTATGACTATTGTAAAATTTACGGCAAAAAGCGAATGTACCATTTTTATTTAGTCGCAACTTATTTCGCTTTGTTTAACAACTTCCCTTTTAAAAGTTGACTGTGAGTCAATGAATACAAATAAGTTTTTAATATTTATAAAAGGAGATTAACTCATCAATATGTAAAGGCAAAATTATTATTAAACAGCACAATTATCTTTACGAGCTTGGAATAAAAATTAAACACTTTTATCTTGAGGGTGGCTGTGCGTCAGCTTTATCAAAAAAATCAATTTATGCATTATTTTAGATTTATCATTTAAATCTCAATGGTGAGCCCAAAATACGATACTTATGTTATTTAACATGGAAAGCGCATGCGCAAACCCTTAACGAAGCTACTGACGTCACAACATTGAGAGATTAATAGTTTTACATTTTAAATAGGATTAATATATTTCTCTATTTAAATTTTAATTTTATTTAATGTATGTGGGACACAGAAAGTGGAATATTTATCGAAGGTATTTTAACGAATTTTTCAATTATGAACAAAAATTGAAACAGCAATCAATAATTGAGACCATTGTAAAAAATAATAACCAAACGAACAATATTGCGTTGTTGGTTATAATCGAAAAATTGTAATAAAGGAAATCGATTTCATTTCGAATGCTGTTAATTATCTTGTCGAGTCGAGTGCATTGTGTAAAATTATCAAAAAAGTAATTTAATAAATAATTTGCATTTTCAAAATGTACCCTCTTGATTTGATTATCACAATTGTGTGGCTGAAGCACATAAAAATTATTTAAAAATGCACATCATTTTTTATTCCAAACATAAATCATAACTTATTCACGACTGCCACAAAATATTTAGTTTTACATTTTTTAATTAAAAATATTTGTGTGTTCTTTTTATTTATTAATGTTGAGTTGTTTTATCAATTCTACATGAAAAAATATTGTTATTTAAATGAATGTTTGACGTTATAAATTATCATGGATGTCAATAATTATTTAGTCCATGAAAAATGGATGTACACGTTCATGGAAAACTTAATTTGACAAATGTTGCTTATAAATTAACACACAAATTGTTTTTTTCAACACACAATTTGTATGATTATAATTTTTTTCAGCGTTTAAATCTCATTTTTCTGTTTGAAGCCGCAGTTAAAATAATTGAATACAATCAGGCAAAAATTATTGTATAATTGTCATGAAATTATAATTTATACAGCACCGCAGATTTATTTTTAGACTTTAAACGGGGAATGTTTGTGGTTGTGTCATTTTTACTTGTTAATGCTTTGTTCCTTTGTAACAACAATATTCTTGTTGTGGTAACACAGTTGATTCGTAAAAGATGATGTACACCCTCAGTACACGAGAACAATTAAAAAAGTAAAGAGAGGGCAAATTATTAAACAAACATTCCACTGAAATTATTAGCAGGCGAATAATGGGCAAAAGGAACAACCGGAAACTAGATATAGCGATATTTTTACAAGAGTGGAGCTTAAATAAATTTGTACAAAGCTTTGTGATAACTTTTAAATTCAAATTGCTCCGTTTAATGCGTCCTACAGCAACAAATTTTTCCCGGCTAAAGTAGAAGGAATAAGAATTTTTTACGGGCGAATTTATCGCATCATTAAAATAGGAACCGTTTTGTTCCGTTAGTGGGGCGGCTGCGAAAGTAATCATGTTAGAAAAATCGGAATTAAATTATAATAGAGCATAATATTCCGGCTATTAGGACGGAGGGCTTTCGACTTAAAAGTCGTCGGGAGATAATGCGGATTATTAAAACGAGAGCTTTTATATCGGAATGTATTACTTCAATTAATGCTTTTGCTCAAATAAAAGAGAGGAGGATGTTTTCGACTTCCAAGACCATCTAACAATTGCTCCAACTCACAGATCAACAGCTCAACAGCTTCGCAACGTTTATATGTGTAAGAGATTGGATAGTGGGCCGTTAATGAGTTGCCAAACAATTATATTGGTCGATCAATTACGGCAAAGAAGAGACGTGGTGCAATTTAAAGTGCCGTTCCGGCATCCAGAAAAATAATCGGCGTTACGCCGCCAACGTGTGAGTAACCGACTTACTGACAAATGGAGCTTCGATTTGTTCAATTAGTTTCAGCGTCCGCATTTTTCACACTCCCACAATCCACGTTTCCTCCTCTTCGATTGAATTATCTTCAGTAATTTCATTCTTAATGATCAATTACGTTGTATGACTAAGGGGACTTGAACAAGTTGTGTAGGATTTAATTTTGAAACTTTAGACGACATAATGGGTCAGGTTTTCACGTGGAAAGAAGAGGAATATTATATATAAATGGTAAACAATAAATTTGGAAGACAGCATAATTTTTTTATCTCGTCCCGTTGATTAAGTGGCGCATAATAAATCTGAAGACGATCCTTGAACCTTGCCGTTCCCGTTAATCCATGTTGGTGATCGTCTGCGAGATAAAGATTCCAATTTCTTATTTAGGGCGTAAAAAAAATGTTTATTCAGACCGTCGTTAGCAACAAATTCCTGATTTGCTGCGCCGCATAAACGCCGACTTTTAAATTTAATCAGCAAAGTCCGGAATCATTCGGAAATTTATTTAATGCCGTAATATAGTAAATGTTTTATTCAAAGCGTCCCGAAATAGGCGTCCTGTGGGAAAACCCACCCTCCACGTGACGCGTTGCTGCTGTTGACACGTCCTAGTTTCGATCGAATTATCACGGTTTTTATTACTGCTGATAGAACGTCACAAAAATTGTTTTTATCTTTTTAACCCCGACTACTAATTAACGGGCTTTAATGATGGGTTTGTGCACGCCCAAAATAGGGTTGTACACAAAAATTTTAAATTGTGAAAAAGCTGAAGCTGAAAAATAGTGCTCAAATTAATCCGGGCAAGTTTAATGAAACGCCGATTGAGTTACCAAATGTAATTTAATATTCTTTTATCATTAAACATTTTTATTTTAAATTGAAATCTAATTAACATGAACATGTGGTTACTCTGTCAAATTTTAAAAAACTTTTTGCTTCAAATTTTTTATTAATCTCATTGTTTTTCTTCTTTCAGACTCTCCGATGGAGCAACTGACGTCACAACTATGGAGACAAGGTTAGTGTTTTTATTATTTATTACATTTATTTTATAAAAAATAATGTTACAAACATGCAGTTCACTTTTCTATAATTACTTGGATCTATATTTTCAATTTTTCGTATATCTTACGAAAGGACATTAGACAATTCGATTGTGGAAGGTAAGTTTCTAATTTTTAAAAACATTAACTAAGTGACTGACTAACGTTGTCTTCCCAATTATATTGTAATTACATTGACGTCTTCAATTCGCCATCATAATTAATTTTTCACAGAAATGATCAATCATCTGTGTCCAACTGAGTGGATAGTAAAAATGAACAATATCCCAAATAAACGTGCGCCAATTATTTGCATATTATGCATATGTTTATTTTACAAACCGAACCTATTTACTCATCCGTTTATCTGCTAATTTTTAATGTAAATATAAATAAAGCCCTTTCAACATTATCCTGAGCTACATATGAATGTCCATATTTTTTTAGTTTTTGGTTTTTTAATAAAACACGAAACAATGGAGGCCTTGAAACGCGGCACTATTCAATTTTCCTGCAAGTAAAACCTTTTATTTTTGTTGTTCATAAACAGTATATAATAGCCAACATTTTAATTAAAATAACCTTTGAGTGTGGCCTGGAATTATAAAAGCCCGGATTTAAAATCACAAATTAAAAATTGTATACTGCAATTACTGCATTCTGCATTCTGCAGGAGGTAATATGCGCCGGAACAACAACAACAAAGGAAATATTTTGATAGTTCAGACTTAATCTAATTTATACCCACCATCAATACCTTATTTAGTTAGGAAAAGTCCGATTTACTGCTGCAGCTAATAAAAGTAAATCAACTAATGTGTTATGAAATTCGTAATGGTGCACCATTCGCAATTGAAATGTTTAGTTATGGCATACGTTGAGCAGTTTTAATGGTGGTTTGGCTACATTAGTCGGAGATAGAAAGGCTCCATTTCCTAAAACGCATTTCTCCGCAGTAATTGGCTGCTGTAATGTATGTAATTATATGGCTAATCTCGTTGGGGCTTGTGAAAATTAAACGGCTTTTATTAGTGCAAAACAACCTTTGTTCCTTTTATTGGTCAGCAGGTTTTGTGCTGAAAGGACACTCAAACTGTAAATAGATTTTGATATAAGGACAACAATTTGAAACATGCTGTAACATCAGATCAGATTAATGGATGGAATTCGTCAAATCAGACACAGACACGCTTCACATTTGAGTGAAACAACGAGGGTATGTTTTTAATAAATGACAACGTACCGGAATTCAGCAAGAACATTGGGTTAAATGAAAAGTCCGGAAGCGGATTCAGTTAAAAAGAGTTGACACGCAAAATATTTCAGATTGTCCGGACGAGACGAATCCTTAATGGATGTCATACACTGATTCATAAATATTCATTAAGATTTTCGACCCGGAATGGTTTATTGGCTTTACGGAGGTACCTGACTTGACCACCAAACAGGCAACATTCTAAAACAACGGCAATAACAATTAAATACTCGTACTATAAGTATGGAGAGTCTGGCCGCAGTCTGGCCCTTTCGACCGGTTAAATTTAGATTTAATTACACGTAAAGACATTAAACACAAACGCATTCATCGGATGACGTGAATATTTGGAATCCTGCTCAGCCGTTCGATGCGTGTGTGTGTCCTGCTTCGATTTGTTTGGGCTCAATTTTTACGTGATACTTTCATTTGTCGGGCATATGTTGTGACGCTTTTCGCAGTTTAAAAATGCCAATTGTTTTTGCGCCATTCCACTGACAACATGCAACATTTCATCCATTCATTCCACTCTTCTCCACTGTGTTGATTTTGCTTTTGTCATCAAAAATTCCACGCTGCAATATTCAAACCAATGAATCTTTTTATCAAAATTTATGCCATTGTATCTGAAATTTCCACTTTGTTTCACATAAGAACCTTCATTGCTTATTTATTATTCCAACTCATCACTTATTAATTAATATATATTAATATCAAAAATATTCTTCTAATTTTGGCAATTTTCATAGAAGAAAATATGAAATTAATATTTTTATCAGTTAAAAAGAGACAATTTATCAGTAAAATAGTTCAGATTTTATTGAGTTTACATATTTCTAAGACTGATGTTGGTCACAAAAATTAATTGATGAGTAGAAAGTTCCTTGTTTTTATCTATAGTTTCGTAAAATGATTTCTTTGTCTTCACATTCAAAGGATTAGAATTGGTGTGAAGCAGTACAACTCTTCGTTACATCTTTAATTTAACAGAACTCTTGAAAAGTGTACACCATGAGGTACTTTGGTATTCGTCGCAGCATTCCTCCACGCACAGACGAGAAAAAAATCATTATTTGATTTGTTGCGTGACAATTTAACACAGCCAATTATGAGATTCGAAGAGAGGGAAAACAAGTCGTTGATTAAATAATGAATTCGCGTAGTTCGCAGCACCTCATCGGGCTCATTAATTAAAAACGACACGTTTTAGGCTTAACAGAGATTTCGGCACTCTCGTGTAATTACGTTTGTTGTTTAATTTTTGGTGGGGCTGCGGCTCAAAATTCCGGATCGCATCTTGCGATGAATTTATTTCGTATTCAGTTACATTGTGCCACATTTACATCGTGTGTAATACGTAAATTTAACTTACTCCGAATGTGGTACGTGGGTAGTTACCGAAACGATGTGCCGGGAACTTTCTTTATTTCATTTTCGCCGCATTGTGCGGATTACACCTTCAAATGTGATTACCTCCCGTAATACGTGTGCATTTTAAATTACTCAGGATTAATGCCTCCGAATTTTTGACGCCCTTCAACTTACCGACTTGTGAATGGCTGTAATTGAAATTTTATGTTTCCACCGTTTATATGTTTCAGTTGCTCAGAGACAAAATGGTCACAATTTTGTCGTGGAAATCGTTTAAAAAATGTATCGAATGAACAGTCGGATAGAACGTAAAGGATTAAGGTAAAACGAATGTACCTGAGGGCGAATAACTTTTTATAGGTTTTAATTAGCATCATTCTTTCACAGCTTTATGCGTTATTGCGTCTGTTATCCACCCCATCCACCCCATCCACCGTCCGCATTTAGCTCAGCTCCGGCTCCGGCTCCGGATCCGTATGTGGTCTATTCCGTTTAACTGTTTCCTTGAATCCTATTTAATATCTTTATCCGAATCTGTAATACCGTTGCTATTATAAAACCTGCTAAAGCGAAATTGGTTTAAGCAAAAGATACGGCACAGATTAAACGGCTTTTTTATTATTATGTCTTTCCCCCGTAGATAAGGCCAATTCTGACTTATTTATTCCTGCATGCTCTCGATCATTTGGGGATTATACAACTCTATTTTTGTTCTCACAAGAAATTGTTTAGAAGAAAAACGTGTTGCACCCCCCGACCACACTGAGGACGCAGCCCCGAATTATTGCGGCACTAATTCATAGTTGCGATACAGTTATTAAATTATGTGTATTAAATATTCGTAGTCGTCTATAACAGCTGACGCAAATTGTTATTTAGAGTTCAATAAATCCATGTGTATCTATACAAATCGCACCCCCGATCCGGGGGTGGCGTTATTACGCGACCTTAACAAACGAGATTAATTGCCTTAATTTATTACTTGGCGAATCATTTTTCTTAATTAATCCCGACCGGGGTTTCTTTTATATTTATGCACCCACATTTGTTCCTTTCCTTTTTTCGGTAATCAATTATGAAAAGCATCGATCACATATTTACGGCGTCATCGTTGAGTATTTTTTTGCTGTCGTGGTCTCGATTAACCCTTCGAGACTGATACAAATTTGTCAGACATACATGTTTCGTTAAGGCCGATAACGTCAACGCGAAAAAACCGTCTTACAACATAAATTTAATCTAATATGTAATAAAATTAGAGACGGGAAGATAGTTACGGTTGTAAATATTTTTTGATTTAATGCGACCAGACATGGCATTTCATTCGGACAATCAGATTATTTTAAATTAGTGGAGTCGCCGACGTTTTGTTTTTACTCAACTATTAATTTATTTAATGAATTTTTATTGTGGCCTATTTTTCTTCATCAAGAGGAATCTTTTATGGAACTTTATTGACTGTTTTTATTAGTTTTGATATAAAATATTTGAGATACAAATATTTCTAAAATAAAACAAATGTTATAATGGTTTAAATATTTACTAAATTGAATAGACTATAGGTCAATGAAGGATAATGGTTCTTGATAAACCTATAGTCTATTCATTCAATTTAGAAACAGGGTCACCAACTCAGCGATTAATTTCAGCAAAACAGCGGTAAATTTGAACGATGCGTTCGATATTGAGCCGCGACGGAGGTGAAAAAGGGTTTCGTTAGTGTCACGAGCCAATAATCCGGCCAATAAATAAAATTTATTAATCTTCAGGACATGACGGTCATTCGTGCTCCATAAAAGAGCGACTAATTGTGACCCGACAAACAAAACGTCCCGTACAATAAATAATGGATATTGCCTTTTAAAAACACCCGTTGAATTGGTCAAACAAATCAGATCGGGCGTTTTCCAAAATAACTGTCAATTTATCAGTACTTTTTGCATTTCGACCGTCGGTTGGCGACGGTTCAGGATTAAAGTGTTAATTGGTATGTAATAAACGTGGAACGTTAGATATGGGGGCAATTTGAATTTATACGAACCGGAAAAATAAATTTATACGTGTGTACATTTTATTGAATGCTCTGAATTATTTCACAGTTGTATAATTTATAAACTGATTTTTTGCGACATAATTAAATCAATTTCAGTTTACACAGTGCAATTTTCATGGCGGCAGTTTAATGTGGATAAAACACTGTGAAAATATTAATATAGTATAATTGCTTTTGATCCTCCAAAAAATTTATGTTTAATTAAGGCCAATTAATTATTTACCGCCGGTCTGTTATGTATTTACAATTATTTTCAAACCGAATTGTTAAATATTTAATAATTAAATTATTTCACCAAACAGGAACGGACTGCCAAATTAAATATGGTCATTTATTGTTTTTGTTTGGATAAAATTCAATACGGACCAAGTGAATAATTTACCACTACGTTTAAATTACATTTAATTAAGTAATGTGCATAATTAAAATGGAGCTGATTAAAAAATTATCCAACTTTCGGGTCATTACGTTTGTATTTTATTCAATAATAAATTTTCTATGATACCATACCCTACAGTGACCTATAACATATAATAAAGAAATTATTTTCAGAATAATTAAGGGAAATTAAAGTATCCTTTTTAATTAAGAGTGTAAATGTTTTCACTTAAGATGAAGACACACTGTTGGAATGTAAAGTACTTAATTATTTGCAGTACTAATTCTAAATGACCAAAGTAAATTCAAGTCACTAAGTTTCCTCCATTATGGGAGTCAACATCTCACTGTCTTGAAACATCGAAACATCTTTAAATAAATAAGTATAAATATTAATATTTCAATTATTAAAGTTGTAATTACATTTTTAACAGTAAACGATAAAATTAGAATAGTTTTTATACCAAACTTTTATTAGTTTTTTATAAAATACAATAAAACAACCTTTATTTGTAGATAAAACATGTTGCTATAATGAGCAACACATCGTCTGTAACCCTTATGTTAACATCTTGAGGTATAAGTTTACTCACAACAGTTAAATATAATTTATTTTCTAATATTAACATTTTTTTCCTTCTTTCTTTTTATTAAACCAGTTCATTTTCTCTCATTATTTTCTACCCTTACATAATTAAGATCTTATAAATTAAAGTAACTGTTAGAAGAAAGTAACTTATTTCGTTTTTGAGTTTTTTTTAATGCTCAAAGAATTTATTAATTGTATAACAATAAAATATGAAAAGTATGTCATATTTAAAGGACTTTTTATTTCTGCTATTTTTACTATTAATTTCTAATTAATTCCAATTTTTTGATAATACATTTTTTTATTTAGCATTACAGTCTTTGTACATTGTTATTGGATTTTAGTTTTCAAAAGTATTATTTTATATTCTAATCTTGTGTTGTGTTCAGCTCTTATGTGACTAAAATTTTTTAAAAGCCTTTGTATGAGGTTGAAGACTTTTAAATTGCCACCAACATTTTATTGTTTTTAGAGAACAGTTAATTATTATTTTAATAATATTGTCCCTCCTGTGATGATACCAAATGAATCTAAATTACAAAGCAAATTCGTTTTAAAAAAATGAATACCTTCAAATAGTGTTATACGGAAGATGTATTCTTTCTTTGGTGTCTTCTCAAAGAACTTTTCCCCACCAATTAATATTCCATCAAAGCAAATTGTATCAAAGAGTGTCGAAAAAGTGTTCGTCATCCGGGATGATGTAACACGAAGTCAAACAGAGTCCTTTCATTTCGGACCACCAACTGACTGACTGACAATAACTTTGGGAATAAATAATGACTCTAAAACAGGACACGAATGGCTTTAAACTTTAATCAATTTTCTTTTAGACTGACTAACGTAAAAATCATTAAAACAACTAAGTGAAAAGAAAATATTGCACTAATGCGGCGTCGAAGGCTGCACCAGTAACTCGATACATAATTATTTAGTTCGACCCGATTTTATGGGTCTGTTTCAGGTTTTATGGCCGCCTGGAAGTACATAAATTCGACGAGTATTAAGTTACGACGTTAATGCGATTTTACGCACTTTGTAGAATCAATTTAACGGATATTTTGTGTTCGACGATAACAACAAGTCTATTTGCACCGTTGACTCTCGGGTGAAACGAACTCTGCAAGTTCACTTTTAGTTTCCCCATATGTGTTCCGTTCGAGCCACAATTCGAGTAATACAGTTAACCCAACAATTTGGGCCATATTGTTGCATTCATCGACTCCGACCAGTTTAACGTCGAAATTAAGTCATTCGAAAACAAACCGACGCAGCCCAACGAGAAATCTAATACTGGCAGTGCCACTGTGGCTAAATCAACGCCACGACACAAAGAACCGGTACCACTCCACCCACCATGTGTGCCCCTCTGTCGACTGAGTTTATCACTGGGCACCTGGACTGTGTTTTCATTTCGTTTTAAATTTGCCACACTAAATATTAAACTGTTGCTTTGATATTACACACATTTGACAAGATACAATATATTGTAATACCCACACTAAACTATGGATATATTGATCACAGTAAGTTAAGTACAATGCATGCATAGAACTCGTGATGCATATATTCAATTAAACATCAATGTATCAGTTGTGGTCATAAATGAACCTTCCATTATTGTAAATTTCAGACCATTCCAATTCTGTTGCTAATAATAATTTCAAATTGACTTCAAAAGGTAAATTTCAATGAACATAATTATAATAAACATTTTCCCATTAAAAATTGGAAGTAATCAAATTCCTGCCTCTTGAAACTTCTTCATTCCTTGAATTTATACGTCCCCCCATCTTTTGTACGAGTAAACTTGTGTTTGACGTCAGATTAGGGTGGATGTTACTACACTCCAGACCCTTCCCCCAGTCCGACATATGTTTACTACCTTTTTTTTCATCGGTTTTTTCTACTATGGATTTATATGTAATATTAATTAACAAGATTTATGGAATTCCCTTTGAGCTGTAGTTGTGGGATTGAGTTCAATCAAATACATTTCGATATAGAAAATGATCCACTACAAATTGACTTCAAAGTACTTTTTAAGATTTCAAATCAACTAAAAACGCCTTGATCTTACAAATCCTTTCTGGCCTCCCCCATTTTTTACATGCATCACTAGAGTTATTAAAGACTTTCATTATTTGACTTTATTTAAATGTTCTTGTATTTTCACCGAAAGCTTGAACTAAGTTTTACGTGGTCCTTGTGCAAATAGCTTCGAGACACAATTTCGTATATTTAATTACGGTTTGTGACAAAAAATAATTTCAATTTAATATTTGTCTTTGTAACCATTTTGGTCTTTTTCAATTTCAGCTTGGCTGATTTTATTATACAAAGTCATTTGTTCAATCTATTTTTAATTTAGATTATTTTTCAAAAATTTTAATGTCTAATAATTTATTTCACTTATTTAACGTAGTAAAAGGGCTTAATTGATTGAAAATTAAGAATTAATTGAGTATAATGTCCAATTGATTAACTGATTTATTGTCAATTTTGCCATTTGTATGACTGACTTCACTTGTTTACTTTTATTGATTGGGAAAATTTAAGACTCATTTGATGGATGGAAATGATTTCTGATGAGTTAAGAAGGTTTAACAAAGCAAACACCATTTGAGTGTTTTAATTCGTTTATTTAAAGAAGTGGAAGAGTTGAAAGGTTGTAAATGGAAAGGTAACAACAGTTTTAAGTTTGTTTGGAGTTTGGAGCGGCCCAATTAATTTGATATTAACATTTTGAGCGGGAAAAACACGTTGTACAGCATGTGAACCGGCCATTTCAGTCAGTAACTAATTATGGGATCGCTAACGAACTATAATGGGCTGGCGGTTGGCAACGCCACAAGCCGCATCGTTTGCTAAAACAAATATGTATTTTAAAACCGCATTTAAGGCAAACGGCGATCATGCAATTTGAAACGGCGATTGCGACAAGACGGCACCGAAAGCGGAGCAAATCCCGTCACGGGCCGCCGTCTCACTGCAGAAACAGTCCGGGGTGAAAATCTGTCTCCGGTACGAGTCGCCGCCGCTTAATAATCGAACGGTTTCGGCACATTTGTTCGGCAGAGCGGGAACCGGAGGAAAAAATCGTCCGTCCGCGGTCCGGCGAGCCGCCGTGCGGAGGAAGAAGGAACTCCGTTTCTCTCTGTTTATGCATCCGTTTCGCAAGCACCAAACCGACAGTTGCTTGTTGATTGTTCTTCTGTCTTTGTCAACGGTCCTACCTTCTCGAGGTGTCAACTCGTCTCTCCGGTGTTGCCGGAACGAGCCGAACTGAGTCGGACAGCGCCGCGCCGCGGCCGAAATCCCGAACGAGCGCGTTTAGCGCTCATTCCTCCGCACACCGTCGATGCGTTCGGTCAGTGAGGGTTGTTGCAATAGTGACGCGCGCTCTTTTCACACGCGAAAGTTTGCGACGCGCTCCGCTCCGCACTTTTACAGAGGGACGATGTGCATTGTTCAGTGATCAGTTCAGGGATTAGATGTGCGACCCGATGCGATAAAATGTTTTGATGAGTGTGTGTTGGTTTTGCTTCCCGCTATTTGGTGTGTGACTCTCCCTCTGAGTGCCCGTTAACTGTTACGAACCCCCTCCCCCTACCTCCGAATGATGAGGATTTGAATTTGTGCTATTGGAAACTTCAACGACCACAACGAACTGTTTTTGCCCGATAACGAACATGATGGATTCGCAGCGACTCATGCGTTATTTGTTTACTCTCGGATTGCTATGTAAGTGGAAAAAAATTGCTATTGGATTTCGCACTTGTGCGGCTTCTTTCGTTTCGCAACCGGCCGGATTATTCGATTAATTGTCACTCCCGGAATTCAATTATTGTCGCCCTATTTCTGTACTACAATAAAATATCTATTTTATATTTATATTTATGAACGATTTTAATTAAAATATTATAAAAATCCAGTTTTTAATTGAAAAGGTATTTAAAGTGTATGGGAAGTTTTAATTAAAATTTAAAAATTATTGAAACTGTGCCAATAAAACAAAAGATGGAAATGAATTAAATTGTATTCATTTATACGAAAAGTTTTGATTAAAATATTTAAACTTTATTATAAAAAAATAAATTTTTAACTGAAAAGTTAATGATTTAAAAAAGTGAAGCAAATTGAAAAAATAATTTAATACTATATGTGTATGTGTATGGGATGCTTTAATTTAAATATTAAAATTTTTAATGGAAAAAATATTTAAACAAACACAAAAAATAAAAAAATGTATGGTAAAATATAAAATGTTTTAATATGTAAACGAATATTAATTAATATATATATATATTAAAAGTAAATAATCAATTATTGAAATTTTATTTATATAATAAAAACTTAAACAAATAGAAATATATTACATACGATTTAAATATATGGAATTCACTTTTTAATTAAAAAAAAAGACAAATTAAAATAAATAATGGTTTAAGTGTATGGAAAGCTTTAATTGAGATTTTAAATTGAAAATATGATTTAGGTGTATGGACAGCTTTAATTTAAATGCTTAAAATTTAATAATTAAATAATTCCTTAATCATTAATTAATTTCAAATAAATACAACAAAAAATTGAAAAATGTGTTTTATATAAAAATATATTTTTAATTAATAAATTTAAATGTATGGAATTTTTTAGTTGAAATATAATATATATATATATATATATATATATATATATATATATATATATATATATATATATATATATATGATAGATTAGCGACTGTTAATCTGTCTTTTTAGTTTGATTAAAACACTAAATTCACAATAATACGCTTTATTACAACAAACGTACTTTAACCCTCGACATCTAAAGCTTGACTGCCTGGTTCTTTCTTAAGAACTGCCCCGAATATTAAATGTAAACAAATACTTCAGATTTGCTTATAAAACAAAACTAGTCTAAATAGATGTGAGCACGTCGCATCGGTCCATCGGTGAAGGTGATGACGTAAGCTAACACGGCCTTCCTGACATGTGGGGCGTCCTCGACCCTTCCACAGTTTTGCAAAGATTCACCTGACACCGGTAATCTGTAAACATTATAACAGCAGTACAAGCTCAAAATATATTCGAAGAACTAAGTCTAAACCTTATTTCATTTAACAAAATAGACTGTTATGTGGCACAGTTAACAACCACTAGAAGCTCAGAGGCGGCTCAACCATCAACAGGTCTGTTACACCCATGACTCTCAAGTGCTATCAAAAGATACCATATTCTAGCCAGGAGCTCAGAGGCGGTTCAACCACTACCAGGTCTATTACCCGCTTGTCTCACAGACCCAGAACACAACAATCTAAGCCTGCAGAGCAGGGACCTTAAAAATAGCCTGCCGAGCAGGGACCTTTAAACATAGCCTGCAAAGTAGGGACCTTAAACATAGCCTGCAAAGTAGGGACCTCAAACATAGCCTGCGACGCAGGGACCTTAAAAATAGCCTGCCGAGCAGGGACCTTAATCATAGCCTACTAAGCAGGGACCTTCACATATAGCCTGATACACAGGGACCTTAAACAGCCTACTAAGCAGGGACCTTTACACACATTCACACATCAATCTTATTAAATAAATAGATTAGCGACTGTTAATCTGTCTTTTTAGTTTGATTAAAACACTAAATTCACAATAATACGCTTTATTACAACAAACGTAGTTTAACCCTCGACATCTAAAGCTTGACTGCCTGGTTCTTTCTTAAGAACTGCCCCGATTATTAAATGTAAACAAATACTTCAGATTTGCTTATGAAACAAAACTAGTCTAAATAGATGTGAGCACGTCGCATCGGTCCATCGGTGAAGGTGATGACGTAAGCTAACACGGCCTTCCTGACATGTGGGGCGTCCTCGCACCTTCCTCAGTTCTGCAAAGATTCACCTGACACCGGTAATCTGTAAACATTATAACAGCAGCAGTACAAGCTCAAAATATATTCGAAGAACTAAGTCTAAACCTTATTTCATTTAACAAAATAGACTGTTATGCGGCACAGTTAACAATCACTAGAAGCTCAGAGGCGGCTCAACCATCAATAGGTCTGTTACACCCATGACTCTCAAGTGCTATCAAAAGATACCATATTCTAGCCAGGAGCTCAGAGGCGGTTCAACCACTACCAGGTCTATTACCCGCTTGTCTCACAGACCCAGAACACAACAATCTAAGCCTGCAGAGCAGGGACCTTAAAAATAGCCTGCCGAGCAGGGACCTTTAAACATAGCCTGCAAAGTAGGGACCTTAAACATAGCCTGCAAAGTAGGGACCTCAAACATAGCCTGCGACGCAGGGACCTTAAAAATAGCCTGCCGAGCAGGGACCTTAATCATAGCCTACTAAGCAGGGACCTTCACATATAGCCTGATACACAGGGACCTTAAACAGCCTACTAAGCAGGGACCTTTACACACATTCACAATCTTATTAAATAAATCTATATCCATCATACCTTATAGAATTTCTGTATCTGGCCAGGTTCGTAACTGTTCATGCGCAGCTATTGTAGTTCTACCTCGGCTGCCAATCCTTCGGAGTGCGTACCTCTCATTAGGTAAACAATGCGTTACCTCAAAGGGTCCGTGATACTTTGGTTTCAACTTTCCTCTATTCTACAGCTAATAGCGACATCTAATCCTAACGAACTTGCTTCTGTATGTAGTTCGGTTGACAATTCCAGATCAAAAATGTTGAAAATCGGATAAGAAGTCAATCGTACATTTTCACATTTACATGTCCATTCAAAAGATTTTCCCTCACGTAACAATGCAGATATCGGTGCTGTTAAAGTTGTAAAGTTTTTCACAAGATGTCTGAAATATCCAGCCAGTTCTTTTTCGATCACACCTAAATATTTCACAGATGTTTGGAAAAAGTTACATTTTTGCATATTTAAGGGCGTCAATGTCCTTTCTTAAGTTCTTAAGACATTCTTGAATGGGTCGAGCAGGGCACAACACATCATCAACATAAACAAACGTAATATCGTCTTTAAGTGGTCCAAGGGCTTTAACGATGGCGCTCTGATAATTTGATGAAGAGTTTATGAGATCAAACGGCATTCGGTTGTTCTTTTATTTCTTTCGTAACCCACTCGTCCATTCCTGACAAATTCAAATCATATTCCTCAAATGCAATTTCTAAATCTTACAAGTCGAAACTGCGCTGCAGCCACACTTAAACCTTCTGCGCAGCCATCTTCAATGTTGCTTGAGTAGTTTGGGCGTTGGCCATTGTCGATAAAATTTCCATGTTTTGTTTTTGGAATCTGTTGTTACTTTCTTGCTACTAATCTCTCTCCGATGCACTTTTGGTAATGTTCACAACGTTCGGACTCACTGCGCGTTTGTGTTTTTCACTATTGTCTGCCATTGTTTGTTCACAAAGAAACACAAAAAAAAAAAAAAATTTTAGGTCCTTTCTTCCGGAAATAATTCACGAGAAGATATCCTTTATCCCACTTCTGATGATAGATTAGCGACTGTTAATCTGTCTTTTTAGTTTGATTAAAACACTAAATTCACAATAATACGCTTTATTACAACAAACGTACTTTAACCCTCGACATCTAAAGCTTGACTGCCTGGTTCTTTCTTAAGAACTGCCCCGAATATTAAATGTAAACAAATACTTCAGATTTGCTTATAAAACAAAACTAGTCTAAATAGATGTGAGCACGTCGCATCGGTCCATCGGTGAAGGTGATGACGTAAGCTAACATATATATTAATTTGAATGTGAAACATTATTGAAATTTATTGATTTTTGTTTAAATTTTAATTTAAAATTTATTGAAACTTTAACAATTCGACAAAAATTGAAAAAAATATTGAATAATTTCAATTAAAATATTGTTCATTTTACATAAAAATATATATATTCAAATTTTTTATTGTAAAGTAATTGAAACCTTAACAATGTAATGGAAAAGTATAAACAAATGCACAAAATATTATCAATCATGATATGTTTTTAATGCAGTAGTAATAAAAAAAAATAATTGAAACGGAATGAAATATAAAATGAAGCGGGAGGGAACAATAGATAACAATTATTGAGGCAATTGCAAAAAGATAAATAAAGTGTGGCACACACGAAACAGAGAATTGGTAAAACAATCGGCAGAAATTGAGTGGGAAAACACAAATGTTGATACCATACACAAATCCGACACGAAAAAAATAAATCAAACATTCAAATTGTTTTTTTCTATAAAAATCCAATGTAAATTGAATTATACAAAATTCATCTTGTTTCCTCTCTCTCTGTCTATATTCAACGCAAATAATATAAATTAAATTTTTGTTTGCGTTCCACTTTGTTTTCGCATTAATTGCCTTTGATGGAAATGGCCGAATTTCGGGAGAAAGTGGCAATTTTTCAACACTTGGTCGTCAATTAATTTTTTCCTCGGGACACCCTCGGGACGTTTGCGATTGTGGAAAGCGGAGAATTAAATAAATCGCGGACGTCTTAATTGAATGATACAGACATGGAGACTTGTTAAATTTAATAAGGCCGAAAAGTGGAAAGTTGGAATTGAAATAAGCCTCTTCAAGGTGCGAATTTCAATGTCTTAATTAGGGTTTTGGCTCCACTTACTTTACTTCGTTATTCAATAAACTGAGTCAGTCATAACATTTCTCGAAATCTGATTAATCATCTGTGGAGAAAACGGAATCGAGGTCGGTCTGTTGGTTGGTTGGTACAACGCAAGAATGTCGTGCAACTGTGTGTGGACCAATTAAATGCCACACAACAGAACAAAACATTGTATCTCTGCAAATTGTTTGATTCAATGAATCTCTTTGTCAATTATTAGTTCAGTCATCCGTGTGTTTTTGGCTGCAATCACTCTGTAAAACATAATGTTGTTGTTTTATCTCCAAATGCTGCATTAAGTATCCTCAAAGCTTTGTTATTGCATTGATTATGATTAATCCGTCACCAACAATAATTTGAGTAAGTTTCTGCATAAAATTGAACGCAGAATCATCTGTTGCGTCCACTGCATTAAGCAGATCCTGAAAAATGGTCCGCCATTTGTCTGCGACGACTGAAAAATTAGACCGAGACGAAATGGAAAAGTAAACTGATCCATCCATAATTGATTTTTGCACTTTCTTCCACTCATCGATCGTTCCTTTGCTACAGCAACTCTTTTATTCAATTACGCAGCGGAAATGGGGATTTTTGTTCATGTCGATTTAATTGAATTAATCGTGCGACAATTAAAACTATTTAGAGCGATCGGGGGAAACACTTAACGAGGGGACTCGTCACGGAATCTCCCCCCGTTTTAACGGTCTCGTCGTTGAGCCCGAACCTGTGGCATTAGAGTGTCGTGCGGAACAACCAGACTGTCGAAGGTCAGAAAAGGCGATAAGATGACGACACTTTTGCCATGCAGGAACGAATAAGCCAATTACCACTGTTTATTCTTCCAAAGCTCTTAATTAATAAAGCAATAATTTTTAAGTTAAGCTGATTTTTTACATTTATCAATTCGCTTCCGATTTTAATCCTGACTAACTAACTCACAGCTTTTGTATAGATTCAACAAAAGGGATTGCAGGGAATATTAATAAAGCCATTGTTTATGGTCCAGACGTGGTAAATCTTGCCAGTGGACGAGATAATATCTTTATATAACCATGTAACGCCGGAGACACATTCCCCCGCTTATTTATAACTGGACAAAGAAATGCAAATGTTGAAAGTGGCGCCGTTCGGGACACTGTGGGCGTCCTTTTCTGAGGATCAATCAAAGCGTGATTAAAACAAAATTAAGGAAATCGATTGATGATAAATTATAAATTAATAACTGTTGGCGTCTGAGCCTTTCTCCAATCCTGCTTTAACAAATTGTCTGAGACGTCCTTTAATTTATCGGGAGATTCTTGTGAGTTGCTGCATTAAGAAGAGGCGCAAGCTGCTTCGGGAGTTTTATTGTGTTTGTTGTGTTGTTATAAATAACGCGGTAGGCTGCAACACATGCTGCAATTACAATAAATATGTCGGGCCCAACTTGTACACGTTAACTCAGACACACAAAGGGAGTTTATTTTTATTTCTGCTCTTTTGTATATCATTTTTTAATTGATATGTGTTTATTTGGTGCATTTAACGGAGGGACCGTTGCATTCTGCTTTTTTCCACCGGATAAATATTTAGATTAGATTTGGTGTGGGGAACATCTGCCGAAACGTTCAACGTTCATTTTATTATTATTATTATTATGTGTATGATAACTTGTACGTTTGTTTCAGGTGAGTATCCATATCCAGACAGAGTGAGGTAACCAAAGGTTAATTAGAGGCGAAAAAGTAAAGGCACCCTTTGAAAATTGCTAAATGATTTATTTATTATACAAAACAGCCGTGCATGTCTATATTTGTAAGGCATTTAATGGAGGGAAGCACGAAAATTTCTTTTATGCGGAATTACTTTATAATAGTTCAGGTAAATCGCCACTGAAAGTCGCCCCATTGTGGGACCTGCAAAAGGGAAACATTCTTTGATCTTTTCTTCCTCGGTCAGGTAAAACTGATTAATGCCTGGCCACACCTGCCTTTGCCAATTTATCATGAATATATTGCCCACAGAAAATGAGAAAAATAACATCTATCTATCTATGTTGAACAAGAAAGGTATTGAAGGCATTGAGGTAAGTGAAACATACACAGAGATCAAATATGATTGACAGGATATATTATTTTTCAAGATTTTAACTTTATACTTTTCTATTGATGAAAAAAGTAGAAAATAGTGAGATATATCTTCATACTAACTCACAAAATGATTAATGTCATTATTTAATTGTTATTGGATATATAGTGTGACCTAAAATGATTGATAACAGGGTAAAATTTATTAAAATAAATCAATTTCTTTAAATAATTTTGTGAAACAATTGTCAAATGGCTTTCAGTGAACTATTTAATTTCTACAATTGGCCCCAATCGACGTTTAAATGGGCGAAAAGCAACTTGAGCAATTAGTTAAATAATGTCCATCCGATCGGTGATTAAACCAAAAACAAATCTGAGCAATTAAACTGGAATCACTCCTGTTTGAACTAAACTGGAGCAAAATAGAAAACGACGAGATTAGATCCATTGGATCAGATTTTTCCCATGAAAAATGTACTTTCACCGTGTTCTACGTGAAGTGACAATTCTATAAATGTACCGACGTTGCCACAACAACGTCTTAAAAGATAATTTAACTCGAAGGTTTTATCGCAGAGTTCGTCGACGGTATTATTTATGTTGCAGAGCTAAAACTGTTTGCGCAACACTCCTTCCCAATTAACATGTTATGTTTACGCTTTATTCGGACCATATACTTCGGACAACAATGCGGAATGCAGAAATAGAGCGAACGTCGATTCTTTGTTTGAGTACGCGGCCGTAGTTGTTGCAGTTGTTGCAGTCCCAATTCAAATATAGATTTGCATATTATCGGCAGTTCGAAAGTTCGTGATCAGTTAGAAACACCGGTTACGTTTCATTTGTTTCCCGAATAACAATTACGCCGTCCAGATTACAAAACACGCCAAAATCTCGGATCAACGATTCCCGACCATTATTTTGCGCTGATTGCTGCCCATGTTTCTTCCTTTTTATGGTAATGCGTGTGACGTTTCAGTGTTGCGGTGGATTACCTGTTCATGGCGGACTACACGAGTATTTCTAGGAACGGCGGTTGGGGCTAAGAATAGAAAAGGGACACAGGTAACTCGGGGCCTTGCGAAGTGCCACAAAAATGCAGACTGGCATCTCAAAGGACGCACATCAGTGCATCTATTCACGGAATTATTTAGAAACGGCTCTCATTCCGTTCCAATCATTCAAATGGCCACAACAGGAGACTTAATACTTTTAAAATGAATAATTTTACTTGAAATGATGGTGCAGAGGGTCCCAATAAATTCGGTTAACTGGCGTGAAACTGTTGACGAAGTTGGTTTCACTATTTTGAATGTAGATCAGCTTTAATTGCAGCACCGAAACTTTCTACGACAGTTATAAAATTTAATTGTAATTTATCTTGGAAAGTTAATTGAACACGATTGCGTAACTAATACTTTTACCTCACCCATTGTTATAAATACTTTGCTGCTTTTATAATAAAACATGTTTATTGTAAGGAAATGTTGCAAACAAACAGAAACCACTTTCCTAAATGGAGTGTCCGGCTAAAAACGTAATTAATACAGAATTGTTTGTAAATCTTAGTTATAAATACCCGGATTTTATCCGGGAGGTTCATGAAATCGTAAATCACCAAAAAAAAAAACTTCCCCCCCGGTCCAAATTCTTTGATGATGTTCGTGGGAGGGCCAAATCTCGAAACTGGATCTTTAAAAGTAACTTTGATTTTGTTTTATTTGTTCGCAGCGATTGCCGGTTGAATTTTAAACACCCCATATTCCATAGTGGCGGCACAAACAAAAGAAAACTCACTTATCGGGGCATAAAGTTTGTCAAAAGCGTTGTTTCAGCCTTTTAAATGAACCAAACGGAAATTGCGAAACGGATAAACACCGCCACGTATGTGTTTTCAGCGTTTTATCTGCAGAGATGCACCGAAGTTATTTCACGCAATTTATAACACAATCTGATTTTGAAATTTTACACGTTTAATTAAGGTTCAAAGAGGCATATTTCTCGTACCAGCAAAGTTATGTTAAATTGTTTGTTGAGTTCTTAAGTAAAATTTTAGTGGGACAGACGGAAATGTCCAATTATTTCAGTCATAGATGCTTAATGGGAGATCGAGATCGCATTTCAATTCAGCTTTATATGAAATGTATCTGAGAATATCGTGTTCGGACGAACGAATTGCTCTCAGACTTTTATATTAGATTTGGTTGTTGACATTCAATTTGATATTCCATCGAGATGAATATTCCTTCACTAGTTACTGCCCAAATACATATTTTTCAAGGATCAATACATAAAAATCATTTTAATATAAAATATTTGCTAAAAATAAAGTAAAAAAATAATTATTATATTGTAGGAAAGAAGAAAAAAACATGCTTTTATAATTAATTATTAATTCCCAATTTATTCTTTCAACGCACAACGTTTATTTTCCATTTGCCAACTAATTAAACATCCCTAATTACGCCCCCCCCCATTTAAAAGTCGAGAATACATTAATAAAGGAAAAAAGATGAGCAGCTCCGGCCCGGAATAATCCGCGTAATCGTCAAAAGCACAAACGTAACGAACTTAATAAAAAATCCATTTAATTATGATTCTTTCGTCGTTGCCCCAAAAAAAAAAAAAAATACGTTGACACCGAACAAAAGTTGGTGTAAACAGAATTTCGTTGATCCGCTTTTTGGAGGGTGCAAAGGGGGGTGAGTTACGCGTGGATCGGTCAACATTTACGCACGCATTGATAAGATCTACGGTAATGGGGTTGTTGGGCTGTTCGCAGCTTCCCAATGCGGACCAGTCCGAAGTAATGACGAGGAAAATGGATTTTCTGTTTTCGACACCGATATCTTCGGAGGATCTGACAAATTTTAATTAAGTTTTACCCTCATAAATTTAATGACGGACTGATTTATGGTTGTTTCGATCGATTATTGAATTTTTTACCTTTGTTACTCTTTAAAACTCAAATTATTGATAATTTCAAGCTTGTTTATAAATTTTGAATTGAGGACTAAAGGGACAATCAATACCTTTAAAAAGCAATTTGTATTTAAAAACAATATTTACACGAGTCATTAATAAAATGCGACATAAACGTTTACAAGAAATGATACCATTTAGGGGTAGTTAAAGTAATTAGGGTGATTGAAAGTGGTTTCTATTAAATTTCAAATCAATCACAGAATTATCGTTCTTTAAAATCATTTATGAACTGTATAATTTTCTAAAATGTTTATAAAATGAGTAAATTAATATTTTTAAATTTTAAAATTAAAATATTTACTCATTAAAGATATTTGCTTAATTATTTTTTGATTAACTTATGACGTTACCAAATACTTTTTAAATGGTCATTGTCTGAACAAACAAATCGACTTATTAGAGTCATCAACAGACATTCTTCTCCCGATTGTAGGCCAAACGATTGTAGGACCGTCCGCCTAATTTATGGGCCGATCGCCCCAAAATATTGAAAAAACAGTCGAGAATCGGTCGCTTCGGGCGCCAAACGTTTTTAATAACACATGAATTCTTGTTTCGGTCCGCTTTCGGGAGCCGTAGGTGAGGCAGGATGCCGGTAAGGAGGGCACGGCTCCGGCGATGCCCTACTCAACGGTCACGTAGCGGTTCGGATAACCGCGGGCACGACGCAGCTTAATAACATCGTCGGATTTCCATGCCGAATTTAAAGGGACGAAAATCAACTTCCGAATGCGTTTCTGTGCACGAGTTTTATCAATAAATGGACTTCTTTTCAGTCTTAAATTCGGTCATTACAAGAACAAGGTATCCAAACATTTTTAGTGATATTTCATTGATTTTTCAACTATTTCCTATTTGTGTTTAATCAGTGAAGTCCAACGAATAATCCGGAGTATCAATATATCCTGCTGTAAAAGTTAATTTTGAAAAGATTTAAAATGAATGTAATCATTGTTTGTCTGGCTCCGAGTTATTGAATCAATATTGTTCAAGTTTTGAGTGAATTGATTTAAGAGGTCAAAAAGTTTGGCACGTAAACAAAATGAAATTAACCAATAAATAGTTGAAAAATGGTGGACCCATTTGTTCGTAAAGTTGGGCGGCTGCATTTTAATTTCAACTTTCATAAAACTATGAGGTGAGTCTTGGAAAAACACGTAAAATATGCATTTTAAGGGCTCTGCAAATTTCCACTACACCAAATAATTAAAGTTTCGTCTTGGAAGTATCCCGTAAAGCAATCTTAAGTTATTCGGGATCATGTTTAAAATTTAATATGATTAATATTCAGACAAGTTTTTCACAACATCTTCATATTCACTTTATTGCTTTCCAAAATTTGTGTGCATAATTACCACCTTGTGCCTCCTGCTAATCCTGATATGTTTTGAATTAAAAATACACACCGTTTATTCAGGATAAACACCGGATTTCATTGTCTTAATTGATCATTTAATTATTGAATCAGTCAATCAATAACAATCAGTGGTGTCTCCAGAGTTGGACCTAAATATAATTACTGTTCACAAATGTAATACTGCGAATAATCCTGCGAAATCTCCGGAGGTTTTATTCAAAACTAGACATAAATTACGTTTAAAGTTTAGCCTACTTAAAAATCGTCTCCATTTCACTTGAATTATGACGAACTAAGTGAAATTAAAAAGGACGTATTCTTTTAAACGGTTTAAATGGCGGAGAGATTTATTATAATGAATTGTGCATCTTGAAAAATATGTCTACAATGGCGAAATTTAAAACGCTGCATAAATTTACATCGGTCGTCACAGTTACAGTTGTAACCGCATCTGTTTATTTATGTTTGTTTAAACTATACTACTGTAAGTAAGCATTTTATGAGCTTATACAGGAAATGAAAATGAAGTCAATTAAAAAGTTGAAATCAGATCGGATCGGTGCATCGATACGAGTGCAAATAAAAGGTAGAAATGCATAAAGTCTCATGTCTTGCATTAAACGATAAATTGATACAAACTTCGTACTCAAGTCGGGGAAAAATTGAATCTCGTCCGACTTTGTGTTGTGCAGTTCCACTTTCTCGATTATAGATAAAATTCGTATAAACTTAAAATGGAAATCACAAACATACTTATCTGAGCATTTCGATTTAAAATCTAATTTTGACGACCGCTATCTGCGCCGCCCCCGGCAAGTCGGGACGCAAACTTTTCCCTTTTTATATTTCCATTGAGAAATGTTTAGATGTATTTCCTATCAGAATTTAAATTGTCCCGACTGACGGGGGGGGGGCAAAACAATTTAACTCACTGCCAAAACAATTGGAGTGCTTTTCTTTTTCCTGCGACTCCGGCTTCATTAGTCGAAATCCTCCAAGGCTCGCGTGTCTTCGTGTGTGAATGGGGCTCAATTCATAAATTTTTCGGCCGCCACATTACGGTTTCTTTTATTAAATTCGCCCCGGCGCAAAACTTCCTCTATTACTTGGAGCAACGAGCTTTAATGACGTTTTCATGACGAAATTTACATTCGCGATGCCGTTTGCATTCCCAACTAAATTTCCGAAGGTTTAACCTCTTTTTGTCCCACCGACGGATTTGTTCTGAGACCCCCCCGAATTAATTCCTTAAAATTGTATCCCTTTTATTTCATTTGTAAAGCACATATAATATTAATGACAGATTAATTAAACAATTTTAAACTTTCAAATTAATTCCAGTTTATTTAATATTAATGTTGTTGTTATTTGTGAATGAAATAAAAAGACAATTTATCTCCACATTTTGAAGACCCTCCACCCCATTTATTGTACATTAAATGCGACTTTGGCCTAAAAAGGGAAATCAGGCGGCGAAAAAAAAAAAATGGCGGCCAGCAGGCAATTTAAGGTATTCAAGAGTGCAATTAGAAGATCAAAGGGCGTCGAGCGAAATTCGTTTGGAAAACACTTTTTCGTCTTTTAATTGTGCATCCGGTCTGGAAAAAAGAGCGGCCCGAACGAAAACCGAGACACAGGACACATGTGCAGGTCGAATGATTGACGCAAACGACACATTCGATGCCACACATGGAAACGTGGTGGAGACGCAGAGACGTGGAGACCGAGTTCGGCGTTCGCCGTTGACCTTAACTGTACATTTTATTATGATCGTTCCGAAGATGTATTAAAACGCCACTAAATGGATGCTGGATGGATTGCGCCAATCTAATTTTAGCCATCCTTGCCGAAAGTCCATAAGATTGTTTATAATTGGAGTCCAGGTATGGGGAACGTTGTTTACGACACTCCACTCATCAATATGATGGATTTAGATGTGTAATATGGTGGTTTGTTTGTACAACGAGCTCTGCACTATTTAATATGCTCTGCATATTTATCTTAATCAAGTTGCGGATAATTAAACGACTATATTTAAATCTGCATGTTTAAAATGAGCAATATATTATTATAATAACAAATGAAATGTAAATGAAGCCGGTTCTATTTTAAACCTCGATATAAAGTCACACCTTCTTATCGTCCGACGATTTAACACCTAAGCCAACAACAAATTCTTCACTTCGCCTCACCACAATCAGACCAACTATAAATAAGATAAGTCCTTCGCTGATAAACAGTTCGGTGTTTATTTACCCACCACCGAACTAACCCGGAGAGGGCTGCACTCGCATATCTTTCAACACTTCATTTGTTTCCGGGAATAATGAGCGAGTTTTTATTTCGGATATCGACAAAGAATTCTCACACTCGTGTGCAGCATCCCAAATGGAGTCATTAGTTCCGTAATTAGCGGAGGCAAAAGTACGTAAACTGTTTTGACAATTACAAGTTGTAACGACAATTTGAATCCCATGAAGAGCAGTAATTCGTGTCGACACCATCGCCGCCAAATTACCGCCACTTACACGGAATTATCGTCCACATACAAAACTAACTGCCACATTTTCTGACTAATGACGAATATTTTGTTTAGTTTAATCCCGCGTTTTGTTTCACGTAAAACTAACAAGGCGGCTCATTAAGGAAAAAACGACCGTTGCCATCGCTGAATAATTTAGTCGGAGCTGCTTTTATTCTTTAGAATAAATGGTTTGTCATTTTTTGACGTACAACAAACTATTTACTTTTCGTTGTTAATTTTATGCATCAGTAACTGTGACGTTCTCTCTACAGAAAAGAGCATTTTTACTTCAATTATGTGTGAGGCAATAAGTCTTTCACCATTAATAAAACTGTATGCCAATCAGGCAAGGATAATCCTGTTTAATCAAGTAACACCCGACCATATAAAGTCGGTGGTTTTGAAAGAAATTGATACATTCGAATTTTCTCAATTTCTCCTCTCACATTTTACAGATTTCCTTCCAATTCAGTTGGCTGCAATTTGGCTGAAATGCTCCGTCACATCCCTTACTTTATTTAAAGTATATTATTTTTATTCCCCCAGTTTCATTAGACGGATAATTGCTTCGGATATTGTATGTGAAAACTTCCCCCAATAAACGGTTATTGATCTATTATTGCTACATTAGAAAATAGTTGTTGTATAGATGAGTCCCCCTTCGCCATAGATAAATGCAATTTGGCCGTCTCCCCACACACAAACCACCCACAGTCTGGGCGTTTCGCACATGGATTATGTTTCATTGAAAAGAGGAGAATTTGTCGCCGTCCCCCGACAATAATTCTTTTTTAAACTGCTGTTTTCCTGCAGAAAACGCTTTGCCATCTAATGAGCCGTATGAACTGATCTCTCTCACTCCCTTTCTCTCGGCCGACGCCGCATAAAAACACAATCCTTAAGGTCCTTTGTGATAAAAGTCTCACGTAGTGTAAAACATAATTTACCCTGGGAAAGATAAGACCTGCAGGGTCGGGAGTTGCCAGCCACAATAAAACAAAGAGTTGCTTGGGTTTATCCGGATCCGACTCGTTAATGACTCCGTCTTCTCTCTCCGACTATCAAAATCTAATCCATTACTTTTAGTTTTTCTCCGCGTCCTCTCTCATTAATTAAGGTTATGAAAGTTTACGCTCATTATGCCAAATTAAGTTGTTATTGTTGTAAAGATTCCCACAATCTTACAGTTCCCGCAGAGCAACAATGGCAGTACTCGAGTCACGCCAACGAGATCACAATGAAAGAGTTAATTGAAAACGTTCAATTGTACCATTACGGTTGACAAAGTTATTCCTTCGCAACAAATTAACCACCACATAGATTCATTACGCTTTTAGGAGTCAATTAAAAGTTATCTGGCCGTTCGGTTTATTTTAATAGTCAATTTGGAGGCAAATAAATTCGGAAAACCGCATCGCACCGACACACGTGAATGTGTTTTGCAAAATGACCGACCATCACCGCTAAATTAACATCAACTTTAATGGACTAAAAACACTGGGACGCATTTAATGGTGGGACGTCAAAAAAGTCGCCGTTAATTGGTTCGGCCGTCGATGATCAAACGGGAATTGCGTTTGAATAATTCGCAAATGTTTATCAACGAAGCAACTTTAAAAATGTTCCTCCCTTCCGTGGATGCGTCCGAAACTATGGCGGTAATGCCTAATTATAGTTCGGCGTTCGGTTAAGTAGATTCGAAAGTTGGAAGCTCCGGACGTTCACGGCCGACGACCAATTATCTGTTTAGAACATTCAAAGTCTCAAACACTTGAAGCGTTCTTCCCTCTGTCGTTACTTAACTGAAGTGTTTGAAAAACAGCCCCGTCACTGGTTTCGTTCGGGGGACGGGTGTCACGTATCACACACATGTTGGTGCTGATACGGCACAATTATCCGGCCCAGGAATAACGCAATCCGTCCACAATATTGATGCATTGACGGGGACGAAGAGTCCGAAAACATGTCCGACTTTTCCCACCACCTCTTTCCGATACAATGGACAATTACCAGATACAAAGGACATCAAACACGGAGACAATGCCCGTCTGTTTCGTCAGCGTGTTTAATAAATGTTGTCAGTGGTCTAATAATGACGGAGTTATAATGTATCGGGAACTTACCATACAAATACTATTGTCAGTCAAACAATGGATAATGGACAAGTCGGCGAAGATTTCACATAAGTGAACAGTTAAGACTTTAATTTCGTCGACTCTTCGCAACTTTACATCAATGTTTGGTGCTGGAGAAACATAAACATCAACAATGACACATGTAGAGGGTTAAACAAAGTCACCAACAGTCAAATATTCTTCATCAATTTGGTGTCATTGAGAAGCAATAAGGTTTCAAAGGTTCAACCTTCGTATTGATTCAAGAATTGTACCTTAAAACATTATTCTTGGTTAAACCGATATAATCTTCAAACGTTAATCAATTTGTGATTATTCAATTTAACAAATTATAACTAAAAATAGAAAATAATGTCTTGAAACCACAAAGTGTCAAAAATTCAGTTCATTCTTAAGGATTTAAACTGATAAATTACTGATGCTGCTTTCACTATGATCTTCTTGAAAGAAGCTCAAAGGAAAGATGAAGCTCTTAGAGTGAGTCACCTTCAATTTAAACGGTTAAAAGAAAAGAAAAGAAAAGGCGTCGACGATTCGCCGGTTGGAACCCTCGATTTGAATGTGGTGCGTCCCTCGAAGCGTATCGCAACACGTTTCGACTTTTAATCCTGGATAATGAGTCACACATAAACAAGTGGATCATTGTCGGGAAGAAACCGCCGCCTCCTCCGACGTTCGCGGTCGTTTAGACGGCTGATAAATTTCCGGCTGTTTAACAATGGTTACGGTCCCGTTCGTCACTTCTCACACAGCCACTCCAACGTTTCCCTCCCCCATTGTTGTCTGCTGTTTAGTCGTTCGCGGACCATTTCCTAATAAGCGCCTCCGGGGGCTTAAAAAAATGTCGCACTACGGAAGTTCGGGCTTCGCCGACGTCACAAACTCCACATCACAACCAACTAATCATAACTTAATACATCAAGTTATATTAATACACTAAAGTGCAACGAGCAACTTGGAAATTGGATGCACTCAAAATGTATCCGGGGCGCAAATTTAATTAAGAATGCCAAATAAATAACGGCCCATCGAGGGGGTGGGCGGGGTGCTGTCGATTTTTATGACGCGTTTAATTCACTTTTATAATCCGTTCGGTCCGACCTTTTAATTGAATTATTATGCCGTAAACCCGAAATAACTAATAAAAATATTTACGCCTCTGATCAAAACAAAAAAAAAAAAAAATGGTTTTTCGCAGATCGAATAAAATATTTAAGTGTATAAATTTTTAACAACATCGTTAAAAGTTTGGCCGTTGGTTAATAGGTGAGGTAGTTTAAAATCGGAGCATAATTAGATACAGGACGAGTTCCTCTGGATTTATGTTCCCCTTTAAGTTTGCGGCCGGCAGGAAAAAAGTTAGATATTTATTCATATTACAAGTCAGGCGAATAAAGAACAAGGAGAGTTAACAAGGATAAAATGTTTTCGTTATTTTTTCGACTAATGTAATTATGCATTTTAATTTTATTTCCGCGGAAGGCGCACAACAGGATAAACAAATAAAGGAACTTTTCGAATAACGCGGGAGTGTAATTTAATAAGTTTTTTTGGGCAACGAATAAACACATCCATTTTTAATGACGGCACTCTTATCTTTGCGTCAAGTTGGCAGAGGAATTGCTTCAAGTTTTAAGCACAAAATTCATTAGGGCGCCCATTTCGTGCTCGACTTTATAAAGATTTACCATTATAACCGTCTTCGTTAAGTATATCAGGCGAGACAAAATATAATTATCGTTTTTAACCCACGGGAGGAGATACAGTTTACGGCACCGTACAATGAGGCAACTTTATTATTCCTGATGGTGGAACAATGAATGAACAAGATGGGATGAGTTTTATCTGGAAACATTCACCAATGTCTGTCACACACTCCTTTGTTACTCCTACAACCTTAAAAAAGAGTAAATATTTTCCTTCGTCAAAAAAATTAATTATGTTTATGTGTACTTAAAATAAAAGGAAAAAACTCCGGCAATTGTTTATTTTGCCGGCCTCATTAAGCCGGGATAAATAAATTTTTTTCCCAGTCAGGAAACACATCATCCACCCGTTTCACCTAATTATCCTCCATCACTGCCTCCGCACCACGACTAATTTTATATAACGGTGTGGCTCCGGACAAGTTCAGACATACGTTTGAGGACGGACGCACAATGTATCCCGCTGAATGGGGAGGTGCACTTCAAAGTGGTTTTATTGAAATCGTTAATACTAATTGCACATTTTTCTCCTGTGTCTCTCTTAGTTTTACATAACGGTTTTATTCCCTTTGCCACGACTGTGTGGCTTCTTTCACGACCTGAAAGGCGCACACATAAAGTATTCTATTATTAGAATGAAACGGAAAGAAGAGAAATTGTATTGGGGGCATTAAAAAGTGGCGAGTTTGATAATTTTTTAGCGTTCGCAGAGAGAGAAACTTGGGGCATTAAACTAATGGATCCGTACACACAGGTACGAGACGTAAAAATAAAGTTGAGCAGAGAAAGTTACCTTTGATTTCAGTTGTTTTACGACTTGAGTTTTTTCTTGAGGATTTTGATTGATACTGCAAAAGGGATGAAAGCGCATTGTCCAACTTGCGCCGTAAATCTCGATAGTTTTAATTAGTTTTTCCTTTATTCACATATTTCGAAATATTAGCCCCGATTCGCCGAGACTGCGGTCTAATAACCGCAGTTCCCAAACTTTGAACGTCTGAATATATTCAGCCAATTGTAGTTCCATAAAGTTGGCACTTCCCTTTACAACAGGTGGAACCCATTCTAATTCTGTTCATTATTTAAATGCGACATAAATGTATTAAACTTTGCACCTCCATCTCCATAATTAAAAACTTCAATACAACGTTATCTTCCGAATCGTCTGAATCCTTTGAATTGCTTTAATTGTGGGGATTTCGTCGAACACCGCCTCAGATCCATCGATTGCGGCGTGATCGTTCACAATCGGTCTTTAATTAAAATTTAAGCGACTGTTACTGAACGTTTTATTGGATGGCAAAATTGAACGTCCATGTTTTTCTAAATAGAAACAGGGGTGGCCTTAATTAGGACGTTTTGTGGGAAGTTGATTTGGTTCCGCTTTGTTGGTGGTTCGTGTGAGTGACTGATTTCGAGATTTCGATTGTTTCGGAGGACGGTGATTATCGTCACGTAAGAAAGATAATGTCAAGAGACGGCGGTGACGGTCGTAATTAACCTGGATGTAACACTATACAGATCCTGTTGGAATAATATCGAGTTAAGTTGCTAATTGTTCGTTACGATAGGATCTAATGTACCGAAATTGAACGTATCATTACGCCCCCATTAGTATTTACAAACAGCCCCTCGGGGAGCACGTTGGCTGTGTAATTCGCCGCCAAGTATATCTTTATATGTTAACTAATGAGTGATTCCGGTTAATTAGATAAAATTTATCTGCGGGTTAGCGAAAAGTCGCGCCCTACCTGTGCCCATTACAAAGGCTTATTATGTGGCAATGGAGGGATGTAAATGTTGGGGCATAAACGTTCGTTCGACTCCATTAGCTGAATGATATACATCACGTGCTGTCCCATGTTGATGTGTTATTTTTATGATACACAAAGGGTAATTTTTTTAAACATTTTCAACCCAAAGTGTTTGGAGGGTCAACGAGAATTTATCGGTTCCTGTTTAACGGCGTAATAAAATTATGATCGTACCGTAAATTTCGTTTCAGCGTTTTGATACTCGACTCTGTGTCTTTGTGGAGGCTTTATTCGAACGCTTCATTATTTACATCCGTCATAAAAACGACTGAAATGCCACAAGAGCATTGGCAAATTCCACATGAAGTGGACGGTTACTTTTGAAGGCTTCAATGCTGTCGATTGTAACACTATCTTGCTTTCTACTTCTGAAGACACAATCTGAGACATTGACATTTTTTATCAGTTAAACCTTCTTCAATTTAGAATAATTTAAAAGTGGTGCAGATTTTAGAGTAAATAATGGTGTGGCTCGATCATCAGATCACCTAATAGTGAGAAACATGGTTAAAATAATCAATAAACTATTAGAAAATGAAGTGTATGATTTTTAAATATTAAAATTAAAATACTCTTCAGAAAATAAGTAAGTCTTAAGACACTCACACTTAATATTCCATGTTAGGAACCATTCTTAGAAATTGGTGACCTCTTTCAGGTCAAAATTTACCATGATTACAAATGAGAACAGTAAACTAAGACATGATATTGATAGTAATAGTCGAAAAAGTAGTTTTTTCGATTCCATCACGACATTCCTTCTTATCACGCATGTTCGGGCACTAATATTAAAAATTAATCAACTAAACGAGTCGTCCAGTTAACTTTAAACAAGATGGAAGTGAATTTATTGTCCTGACCGTGGGAGCCATTAATTATCTGGAGACCAATAATTCATTAGTCACGACAAATTAAAAGTTGTATCTAAATGTTAATTCAATATTAATGCCACCTCTATCTTATCCGACACATTTAAAGGTAGTTGCCGTAATTATTCTATCTATCTTTGTGGGACACGTTGTTTTATCATTTCATAGTTTTTACGGGGAGGTCGTAAACTGGCACAGAAATTATTATATGGCATTATTTTGGTTGGCGCATTTTTACAGCCCGAATCCGTTTTAATATTATTTTTAGTGCCCGGCTGAAATGATGTTTTACCTGCGAATTTTGAATGTGGACGTTGGGAGGGTTTGTGTGTTTGTGTGGGCGCAGGTAGATATGGGCAGATAGCGTACGCGTAGGCCACTTTTACGGCCCATGTGACCGACACAAAAGCCAATTCTGAGGGCGTAGTTACAACAAAAGATTCTTACCTAGGCATAAGGGCCCCTGCATCCCGTCCTTCACTTCTCTTTATTATGATCGGGTCTTTATTTTTATTTTCCTTCTGTGGGGACCAGTGGCACTCTCCCGAACATCCTGGCGGTAACTATGATTAATTTTACTAACAACTGTTTTGTTATTTTTAGGTAAGTACCAACGAGGTCCATTTTTGCTGGTTGGTAAGACAAGGAGCATTTTTTGCCAACATTAATCCGTGAAATATAAATGTTTCCCCACGAAGGGAGAAAAAAGGGATCGGAGGTGCGCCACTGCATTCCGAGAGGGTTGTAAATAACTTTGAATCCGCAGAGAGAGAGTCGAACGGTCGAACTTTAAACACCTTTTTTTTTGTGAGTTTCTACGATCGGCTTCAATGGCCCACTTGATCTTGTCGAGAGAGGGTCCGCAGAGTAACGAATTCCGAGGAGGCATCTCGATGGCTTTTTGTTTTTTCTCCCCGTCCTTTCTTTCGACGACTAAGATGGGTTGCTGCGTTTAATTAACCGGACGGAATTTTAATGAAACGGACGACGCCATATTTTTACGTGTGGTTCATGCTGATTTATCGCGGACGATTTGGGAGGAAACTCGAATCGGCACAGACCGATGGGAATGTGTTTGTGACGTAACATGTTGCGGTTAATTTGTTTTCGTCTACGATGCCTGGATGGCTTTTGTTTCAGGACAAATGGTCAGGATTGATGATCGTCTGGCTCAATATGGCTCAGGAGAAAAAATGGGCACTCTATTAAAACGTTAGATTCGTCACAAAGTGGAATCGATGCCAATAATAATTCAGTAGTTTACACCGAACCAAAACTTGTTGTTGATTGTTCTGTTGTTTACAGATTAGTTAATTAATTAATATACACAAACGTTGACTGTGGAACAATCGGAAATTATATTTGTTTTAGATTTCGATTGAAATTCTAATTTAATTAGGTAAATCTCAATGCTGAACTTGTCCATTTGTAAGTTAACTTATCAAACTCGTTTCAGAGATTCGTTCTGTTGTTTCCCTTCTTCTTTGATCATGTACTTTTCAATGGAATCGACTATGAAAGGTGATTGTTGTCTTCTTTGAGACAAAGGGTCGTCAAACATTGGTTCCTTTTGTCGTTCCATCTTCCAGATTTGTTTCTCCTTACGTCTTATGGGTTCGTTGAAGTTGGTGTGGCTGCGGAGTGGCAACCAGAAGCTGGCAAGCGCCTCTACCACCGATCGTAATTAACGAGGTGGGTCAACGGAAGAAAGTTCGATGGCGGAACGGCACAAGGTTGCTGCGGCAATACTGCTTTCCGCCGACTGGTTTCTCGGTTGGGTGTGGTGGCCGGAGAGAATGCCAACGAATCAAGACTGATACAGTTTACAGCGGCGACTCTCTCCCTCGATTTTTCGGACGCGATCTAACAAAGGATTACGAAGGCGCTTTTAGGCGATTATCGGTGTCGCAATCGGGGCACACGAACAAACGCGTGTGCGGTTTGCCAAATTGGGCCGGGTACGCGCTGTTTGCGGAGACCCCGACGGCGGAACGGGCCGCGAACCTCCTCGAAACTCTATTGACATCCGCGGTTCCGTAATTGAGCCTCTGGAACTGGTTGTAATTTACGCCGCACTATCTGGAACGTGTTTTCGTAAAAAATGACGAGTTGTCCTTTTAATTATACGTCCGAACGCCGCATACCGTACATTTAAGTGGAAGCCCGGCCATGAAAACCGGCAATTTAGATTCCCGCTTTGCTCTTATTTATTGCATCGGGATTCAATTAGAGCCGATTTAATGTGTATCATCTCGTGATTTAGGTTTCGGATTGATGAATGGCTGCTGCCACTCGTCTTAAGTAGGATTATTTTCAATTTTCCCTGAGAGCTTTGGAGTGGACGGCCGCAATTACACCAACAAGATGCTTTTAACTTTTATCGCATCCGGACTATATTTATAATATTGTTGCGCAAAATATTCTTCTACCAGAAGCCGACATTTTGTCGTTGTTCATATATTTGAGAAATGTTTTATGTATATAATCAGTGTAGTAGAACTTATTTAATATTTTATGATTACCTTGAAGTTATACTTGTTTTACGTGGTCATAAAGCAGTGAACCACCTTTTTGATGGACTAAAAAAATTCGCAATTTGAGTGATTAGTTTACAAATTTAATGGTTTTAATTTTAGTTTAAATTACAAGTTTAAAACAAATATAATAAATATATAAGTTGGGCGCCAATTTTTAAAATTCCCAAATTTGTTAAAATGGATAAATTTAACTATTTCAAAAGACAATTTTAAACAAAACATTTTTAATCGTTTAAAATTTTATAAATTTAACTATAAAACTTTAATTATCAATTAAAAGTAACTTTTTTTCTCCAATATAAATAAAGTTGGGCGCCAATTTTTAAAATTCTCAAATACAATATATTGATAAAATATATATGTTTAACTTTTTCAAAAGAAAATTTCAAACAAAACATTTAATAATTTAGATTTTATAAATCTGACCATAGAATATTCATTTTATTAACCAAAAGTAACTTTTTTCTCCAAAATAAATAAAGTTGGACGCCAATTTTTAAAATTCTCAAATACAATATAATGATAAAATAGATATGTTTAACTTTTTCAAAAGAAAACTTCAAACAAAACATTTAATAATTTAGATTTTATAAATCTGACCATAGAATATTCATTTTATTAACCAAAAGTAACTTTTTTCTATAAAATGAATAAAAGTTGGGCGCCAATTTTCAAAATTTTCAAATATAAAATGTTTTAAAATGGATAAATTTAACTGTTTCAAAAAAAAATTTCAAACAGAACATTTTCAATTGTTTATATTTTAAAAACTTGCTTATAAAACATCATTTTTTTTAACTAAAAATAAATTTTTCCAAAATAAATTAAGTTGGGCACCAATTTTTAAATATAAAATGTTTTAAAATGGATAAATTTAACTATTTCAAAAGAAAATTTCAAACAGAACATTTTTAAGGGCTTTTATATTATAAATTTGATCATAAAACATTAATTTTTTTAACTAAAAGTAACTTTTTTCTCCAAAATAAAGTTGGGCGCCAATTTTTAAAATTCTCAAATACAATATATTGATAAAATAGATATGTTTAACTTTTTCAAAAGAAAACTTCAAACAAAACATTTAATAATTTAGATTTTATAAATCTGACCATAGAATATTCATTTTATTAACCAAAAGTAACTTTTTTCTATAAAATGAATAAAGTTGGGCGCCAATTTTCAAAATTTTCAAATATAAAATGTTTTAAAATGGATAAATTTAACTGTTTCAAAAAAAAAAATTTCAAACAGAACATTTTCAATTGTTTATATTTTAAAAACTTGCTTATAAAACATCATTTTTTTTTAACTAAAAATAAATTTTTCCAAAATAAATTAAGTTGGGCACCAATTTTTAAATATAAAATGTTTTAAAATGGATAAATTTAACTATTTCAAAAGAAAATTTCAAACAGAACATTTTTAAGGGCTTTTATATTATAAATTTGATCATAAAACATTAATTTTTTTAACTAAAAGTAACTTTTTTCTCCAAAATAAATAAAGTTGGGCGCCAATTTTTAAAATTCTCAAATACAATATAATGATAAAATAGATATGTTTAACTTTTTCAAAAGAAAACTTCAAACAAAACATTTAATAATTTAGATTTTATAAATCTGACCATAGAACATTCATTTTATTAACCAAAAGTAACTTTTTTCTATAAAATGAATAAAGTTGGGCGCCAATTTTCAAAATTTTCAAATATAAAATGTTTTAAAATGGATAAATTTAACTGTTTCAAAAAAAAATTTCAAACAGAACATTTTCAATTGTTTATATTTTAAAAACTTGCTTATAAAACATCTTTTTTTTTTAACTAAAAATAAATTTTTCCAAAATAAATTAAGTTGGGCGCCAATTTTTAAATATAAAATATTTTAAAATGGATAAATTTAACTATTTCAAAAGAAAATTTCAAACAGAACATTTTTAATTGTTTATATTTTATAAATTTGGTCATAAAACATCAATTTTATTAATTAAAAGTAAATTTTTTCTCCAAAATAAATAAAGTTGGGCGCCAATTTTCAAATTTTTCAAATATAAAATGTTTTAAAATGAATAAATTTAACTATTTCAAAAGAAAATTTCAAACAGAACATTCTTAATTGTTTATATTTTATAAATTTGGTCATAAAACATCAATTTTATTAACTAAAAGCAATTTTTTTCTCCAAAATAAATAAAGTTGGGCGCCAATTGTCAAAATTCTCAAATATAATATGCTGTTAAAATAGATATAAATAACTTTTTCAAAAGAAAATTTCAAATAAAACATTTCTATTTGTTTATATTTTACAAATCTTGTCTTTATTGTATATGTGTGTAAGTGGATTAAATTGCCACAAGATTTTTAATTTTAAAAATTGTGCTATTTCTGTAATCATTCCTGTAAATTATAATCATTAAAGATAGTATTGTATTTTATTTGAAATCGATGGAACCATACATCACAGATTAGTTGACGTATGTAGAAAATACACATTTGTTTCCGACAGTTTCCTTTTATTTGAAAAACAAATGATTGTGCAGTAATTCCGGGACAATATTGCTGGAGTGTTCCTAGGCAAAATATAGGAACGGTTTTGTTCGATTTTCCAGCGGAATTTGCCTCCCTGCGTGCATAAAATCCAGGTAAAACTCACGAATAAGCCTCGTATACATCTCGCGACGGCGTCTCGCCCAAGTGGAACTTGTAAATAAATCCACGAGATAAAGGGACATAAAATTTACATTAGACGCAATAATAAAAGTGACGCGGCAGAAATTTTACGCGAACAATAAAACCTAGACACAATACAAATAATTTGTGTACGCCATATCAGTTGGTCATCTTTCTGATGGGTCTGTGGCACGTAGGTGTTCCCCAAAGCGGGGGGCCTCGCAGTGTGAGTAGTCCGTTCGATTTATCAAATGGTAATTCCAGAGTGTCTTACAGTTTTGTTGTTGAGATTCGAGAGCGTAAATAATTATTAAATCAACCGTCGCCGAATTTCTCTTCGGCATTTTCACTCGGAAATATCGACACAGTTAGCTAATTAACTTTTGATAAACAATTAAAGCCTCCAATTAAGAAAAAAATATGTACTAGGGACTCAAAATTGTTGCCCCGAGTTAATTGTCTTTGTTCGAGGCGAAAACGTTGAATTCCAACGAACTGTTTAGTGATGCAGATTAATAAAGTGAGATGAAATCAGCATCGTAATGGCATTTCCTGTTGCCCCGTAACGTTTTAATAATTTCGGTCGATTTCACAATCGGTACCAAGAAACGTAAATACCATAAATTATACCTTTGACTAATGCAAATCGTTTCGGCATTAGAAAGGCGTGGGTGGTACAATAAACTCGTTATGAAACGGTGTCGGATTTCTTGTTGTTCTTATAAAACGTATGATTTATCCCTAATAAACTCATTTTGTTTCCACTCTGGCAAAGGCACAAGTCGGATTTCAAACGGTGTTGTAAGTCGAGTTGTAAATTAATGGCACACCCACACTTATAAACAATTAGCTGATATTTATTTATTGTTCGACGAATTCAGAACGCAAAAGGAGGAAGGAAAACGTTTTTTAATTGGACACAGTTTGTTTAATAAATTAATAAATTTATGTGTCCGCTCAGTTGTAAATTCAAAATCCTTCGGAGTTGTGCTGAAAGTCTGAAGGGAATCGCAAACTCCGTCGGACCGTGTAAACGATTACCGACAAATGATAGAAATCAGAGGCTAATTCGTCGAATAAATTAAAAACTTTTCTGATTTCGTTGGGGCAACTTTTTCTGTGTGTTAAGATGCTAATTTGGCCGCGATTCGGTGGAAAAAGTTGGCGCACCTAAGCGGACGCTCCGCAATTTATTTCGCCGCTTTGGATCTATGGGAACACGGTTTTTCATCCGTGCGCAATATTTTTTCGCCGAAATAAAAACTGGAATGTGGGGATGACAAAACAACGAAGCAACAAAGCAACAAAGTAACGAAGCATTGGCACGAGTTTAATATTGCCTAACTCAATTAGTAATCGTAACGAACGAAAGTAGAATAAAAAACATCGAGTCTGGATGGATATTGGGCATTGTAAAAAATCCAATTAATTACCATTCGGCTTATTTGCACGGAGGCAGGTAATGACTCCTCCGGAGCAGTGCGTTTATATTTGCCAAAGATATACGATATCTGCCTCAATTAAGCTTAAACCTTAATTAGTTTAATTGAAAGGATGGATATATATTATGTGTGCACAAGGGAATTACTCCACTTTTTACCGGCTTTAAAAGAACGACTGTACTAAAAATACACACCCAACTTCCACAAATCATCGATATATGCTCAACTACAATTTAATTCCGGCTCTCCAAGTTAATTATCCACTTAAAAAACGTCTTCACAATGAAAAATTTTAAAATTTAAAGGGCCCCAGGCAGGAAAACCATTGAATTGCAAAGCACACACCGTAATTCAATTCCGGAAGTCGGCAGTGACAATTCCGGCCCCCGCAGCTAATAATGCCCGTCGGGGTAGTTGGCTCCCTTCTCCCGCAATAATAATAATAATAATAGGTGAGAATAAAAAATAAAAATCGATGTCGAAATGCTAAATCAGAATTCGCGTGTAAGTCAGTCGTAAATTTTTCAGTGACACGGCAACTGTCTGGGGCATTAATTATGTAATTAATACTATCAACGCCGGCCCGATAAATCAGATCTGGCAACGTTTTCGCGACGCGTAAGTCCCTCGGAATGTGCATGCAATAGATAATGTTCCACATACGTAAAAAAACCACAATAAGTTTCCTAACAAATTCTTCAGATGAGGAATCAAAACATTATTCAACTGATATTGGAATTGAAATCATATTTCAGTGGACTATATCAACTAAAAATGTGTATTAATAATGTTTCTTTAGTTAAGTAATTGGAACATTATTTAATCGATCTGTCACCTTCAAAACTTTTTATAATTTTTGAACGTTGAATTTAAAAAAATGTAAGAAACATTTATAATAATTGTCACCTCATTCCATCTTAATCAGATTGTCTATCATTCCTTCATGAAAGTAGAATTATTTAAAGTGTTCAATCCTTCAGTTGAATAATGAAGCCATTACTTAATCAGTAAGTTAAATTGGTGTTTTATTGTTATGATTTTTATTATAAAATGTGTTTAACTAAAAATGTATTTTAACAATGTTTAACGTACTTATTTTTTTAGTTGAGTAATTGGAACATTGTTTAATCGATCTGTCACCTTCAAAACTTTTTATAATTTTTGAACGTTGAATTTAAAAAAATGTAATAAACATTTATAATAATTGTCACCTCATTCCATCTTAATCAGATTGTCTATCATTCCTTCATGAAAGTAGAATTATTTAAAGTGTTCAATCCTTCAGTTGAATAATGAAGCCAATACTTAATCAGTAAGTTAAATTGGTATTTTATTGTTATGATTTTTATTATAAAATGTGTTTAACTAAAAATGTATTTTAACAATGTTTAACGTACTTATTTCTTTAGTTGAGTAATTGGAACATTGTTTAATCGATCTGTCACCTTTGAAACTTTTTATAATTTTTGAACGTTGAATTTAAAAAAAATGTAATAAACATTTATAATAATTGTCACCTCATTCCATCTTAATCAGATTATCTATCATTCCTTCATGAAAGTAGAATTATTTAAAGTGTTCAATCCTTCAGTTGAATAATGAAGCCATTACTTAATCAGTAAGTTAAATTGGTATTTTATTGTTATGATTTTTATTATAAAATGTGTTTAACTAAAAATGTATTTTAACAATGTTTAACGTACTTATTTCTTTAGTTGAGTAATTGGAACATTGTTTAATCGATCTGTCACCTTCGAAACTTTTTATAATTTTTGAACGTTGAATTTAAAAAAATGTAATAAACATTTATAATAATTGTCACCTCATTCCATCTTAATCAGATTATCTATCATTCCTTCATGAAAGTAGAATTATTTAAAGTGTTCAATCCTTCAGTTGAATAATGAAGCCATTACTTAATCAGTAAGTTAAATTGGTGTTTTATTGTTATGATTTTTATTATAAAATGTGTTTAACTAAAAATGTATTTTAACAATGTTTAACGTACTTATTTTTTTAGTTGAGTAATTGGAACATTGTTTAATCGATCTGTCACCTTCAAAACTTTTTATAATTTTTGAACGTTGAATTTAAAAAAATGTAATAAACATTTATAATAATTGTCACCTCATTCCATCTTAATCAGATTGTCTATCATTCCTTCATGAAAGTAGAATTATTTAAAGTGTTCAATCCTTCAGTTGAATAATGAAGCCATTACTTAATCAGTAAGTTAAATTGGTATTTTATTGTTATGATTTTTATTATAAAATGTGTTTAACTAAAAATGTATTTTAACAATGTTTAACGTACTTATTTCTTTAGTTGAGTAATTGGAACATTGTTTAATCGATCTGTCACCTTTGAAACTTTTTATAATTTTTGAACGTTGAATTTAAAAAAAATGTAATAAACATTTATAATAATTGTCACCTCATTCCATCTTAATCAGATTATCTATCATTCCTTCATGAAAGTAGAATTATTTAAAGTGTTCAATCCTTCAGTTGAATAATGAAGCCATTACTTAATCAGTAAGTTAAATTGGTATTTTATTGTTATGATTTTTATTATAAAATGTGTTTAACTAAAAATGTATTTTAACAATGTTTAACGTACTTATTTCTTTAGTTGAGTAATTGGAACATTGTTTAATCGATCTGTCACCTTTGAAACTTTTTATAATTTTTGAACGTTGAATTTAAAAAAAATGTAATAAACATTTATAATAATTGTCACCTCATTCCATCTTAATCAGATTATCTATCATTCCTTCATGAAAGTAGAATTATTTAAAGTGTTCAATCCTTCAGTTGAATAATGAAGCCATTACTTAATCAGTAAGTTAAATTGGTATTTTATTGTTATGATTTTTATTATAAAATGTGTTTAATTAAAAATGTATTTTAACAATGTTTAATGTACTTATTTTTTTAGTTGAGTAATTGGAACATTGTTTAATCGATCTGTCACCTTCAAAACTTTTTATAATTTTTGAACGTTGAATTTAAAAAAATGTAATAAACATTTATAATAATTGTCACCTCATTCCATCTTAATCAGATTGTCTATCATTCCTTCATGAAAGTAGAATTATTTAAAGTGTTCAATCCTTCAGTTGAATAATGAAGCCATTACTTAATCAGTAAGTTAAATTGGTATTTTATTGTTATGATTTTTATTATAAAATGTGTTTAACTAAAAATGTATTTTAACAATGTTTAACGTACTTATTTCTTTAGTTGAGTAATTGGAACATTGTTTAATCGATCTGTCACCTTTGAAACTTTTTATAATTTTTGAACGTTGAATTTAAAAAAAATGTAATAAACATTTATAATAATTGTCACCTCATTCCATCTTAATCAGATTATCTATCATTCCTTCATGAAAGTAGAATTATTTAAAGTGTTCAATCCTTCAGTTGAATAATGAAGCCATTACTTAATCAGTAAGTTAAATTGGTATTTTATTGTTATGATTTTTATTATAAAATGTGTTTAATTAAAAATGTATTTTAACAATGTTTAACGTACTTATTTCTTTAGTTGAGTAATTGGAACATTGTTTAATCGATCTGTCACCTTCGAAACTTTTTATAATTTTTGAACGTTGAATTTAAAAAAATGTAATAAACATTTATAATAATTGTCACCTCATTCCATTTTAATCAGATTATCTATCATTCCTTCATGAAAGTAGAATTATTTAAAGTGTTCAATCCTTCAGTTGAATAATGAAGCCATTACTTAATCAGTAAGTTAAATTGGTATTTTATTGTTATGATTTTTATTATAAAATGTGTTTAATTAAAAATGTATTTTAACAATGTTTAACGTACTTATTTCTTTAGTTGAGTAATTGGAACATTGTTTAATCGATCTGTCACCTTCGAAACTTTTTATAATTTTTGAACGTTGAATTTAAAAAAATGTAATAAACATTTATAATAATTGTCACCTCATTCCATCTTAATCAGATTATCTATCATTCCTTCATGAAAGTAGAATTATTTAAAGTGTTCATTCCTTCAGTTGAATAATGAAGCCATTACTCAATCAGTAAGTTGAATTGGTATTTTATTGTTATGATTTTTATTATAAAATGGTTATTTTAAAGTGGAAATGGGCAGTACAAGTGAAGAACGGTTTTAAAAAGTGCCAGTGGCAAGAAACAGAAAATAAATCATGTTGACTTTATCAGATCATAACTCAAAACATAATACTTGCACATACGGTAAATTAAATGCAAATTTTTAAATTCTAACAGGAAAAAGCTTTTATCGTAATAGAAGGTTTGAGCCGTAAAAATTAATGTGACCTGCTGTTTAAGTATAAATATTTATTACATTATTGTTCACACTTGAATTTTATAAAAATGGAATTTGTGCAGACCGGTGAGTTATTAGTGCAGTCTCTGTCCCTTGAATGTTAAATGTCAATTGAGTGTACCCTTTACTTGGCTCAAAATGTCAATCTAAGGAAAAATAAGCCAATTGCCGTGAACCATGAACAAATTAATTTGTTAATTTGAGCGAAAAAGTCAGACGGTGATGAATATTAACAACGACGAAGCAATCGCAGTCCCCACGTTTGACCGGTTCAATTAGTCTAACGAGAGACTTTAAGAGCCAATAAAAAATTTATATGCAAATGGAAGTTCATACATCTTGGCCGGGATTAATATTCAAAGTAAACCGTTACACGCGAGCCTTTTAAACTTTCGAGATTAGCCAATAATAAAATTACGTTTTGCATTTTCATAAAAGTTAATTTCGACCTGCAATTATCGCATTGTAAATCGTGCCTGATAACTTTTCGCACTCGTTCCTGAATTAGAATTAATTGATGTTGGCTTTTTCTAAAAGGCACGTTCCCCGATTAGATCTGTCGAAGTTGTAACATCGGTTTATTTAAATATGGCGACACGAACTTGATTTATTTATTAATGGACGTTTTCCTTTTTTAGGTAAGTACCACAAGCAACGGTTGTCGTTGTTCCTCATCCTCGTTTCGGGTAAGATTAATGAATAAATAAACCCGTCCATAACTGGGGCGTTATTGACAATGGGAGTGCGTACATAAATCCATTTGAAAACTCTTTTTCCTCGATGTGTTCGTTGATTGATTGGCTGGAAAATTTAATACATTTACGGCTCGTGCCTCAAAGATGGTTTATCTGATGGTGCATAAATATAAACACACCACCGCCACCGGCATTTAAATGCGATTGATTAATTGATGTTGTCACATTTAATTGGACGCACAATTATTGTTATGATTGGATCCTTACTAATCATGGAATTTCCACCGCAATATGGGGATAGATTAAAATAAGATTACCAATAAAAATAACGGGCGGGAAATGCATAAAGTTTTACAGACGGTTTCCCACTAATGCTGAGTATTAGTGGCTTTCCTGATTTGTTTTCGTTGCCTTTTATTTTTCGTCTGGGAATCGTTACAATAACTGTTCTAAAATTGCCATGCTATTTTCTCGATTGTTAACGCTGGAACTTGTAATTGGAGGAACAATCATAAAACATCCACAACCATCAAGGAAGTTGTTCTTTCAGACTAAAATATTCTATAAAACGGCAGAAAACGCAGCAGGATATTGAGGAATTGTAACAAATGCAAATCCGAAGCGTATTTGGTTAATTGAACGAGACAAAAGTCCCTCTCGGTCCTGATCCAATTAAATAATCGACGCCGAACCGAAGAAAAAACGATGGAGTTCCATTTTCGATTCCTCCTCCACGATCTTTTGTTCCATTTTTTGCGGGATCCAGTCTATTCGGGTATAAATGGATTTTGTGTGTGCTGCACCGCCTTATCAGCATTGACCACCCACTCCAGATACAATCAGCAATCTCCCAGTCACGACTTTTATTCCGGGACCGCACATAAATCAAACTTTCGGCTTGTTTATGCCTCCGATACAACTCCTGCGGTTTAACCTTGTTCTTATTATTTAAATAACGTCTGATCCCGAACTATATTGGATCAGATTGCGCAGTTTTTTCAGTATCAGTTCGTCCGACCAACAAACGATAGGCGTTAATAAAAGCAGACGCTTTAGTGTGCAACATTGTGCGGCCCTATTGTGTAAAATTGTAACATGCATTATAATCGCCAGTAAATTTTTAACGTTACGGTCTGCGGAATATGGAGCGAGCCCATAAAATTTTTATAAAAATGATACGCGTCTTAGACGTGGAATTGTTGTAGTAACGTGTAGTGTCACACGTCCCGAGCCCGAAACAGGGTCGGTGGGAAAACGACACTCGCTCACTCGTTCCGTTTCCACGATTTACTTTTATTTGAGTATTAAAAAGTCGCAGATTTTGCTGCAGCATCCACGTATGTGTCGGTGAATACGGCAGATAAATCAATTCGAGTTGTTTTGAGTGTACACGTTGTCCCTTTGGTTCGTGTCCTTTTGTTAATTCATTTTAAATCAGAAGTGATTTACGGACCGAACACGGAAACCACAATACCATTCAATCTGGCTGATTTATTGATGAGTGCATCTCATCTCCAATCCATTCACCGACACTTGAAAAATAACATAATCTCGGTTTAATTAAAGCCCATCGATTTTTGTAACGGAATGCACAATTGTGCCTTACATTAATTAGAATAGAAATTCGATATTATTCGGCGCAGCACATTATATTATTCTATTTTCGTTGACAGAATACACAATCGGTTTTAATTAAGATAATAATGGCGAACCGCACTGTCGTTTAATTTCAGTTCCATTTTCATCTGATCACGATAAAACTGGACCGAAACGTGAAAGATTTAATTGGTTGCAACGTTACTGGCAAAGGTGCCAGTTTCTTCAAATCGATAATTGATTACTGCACAATAAACATTCACTTTGATTTCGCAACAGCCTTCGTATTATGTTACTAATTACAACAAAATTGGAATGCGTAAACACCTGTTAAAAAGAAATAATAACATTATTCGCATTCTGTACTTTAATAAGCTAATCTAACTTACTTTAATTTGTCTAGTTACTTTCATCGTCATGAAATGGTTATTTAGACTTAGTCTAATCAATGATTTTTTAGTAATTTCAAGTGAGATTTATCGAATAATGATTATAGAGCATTTTTTTCATAATTCCTGACCTTCGATGAGGCAGTATTGTTAAAAAGAAATAATAACATTATTCGCATTCTGTACTTTAATAAGCTAATCTAACTTACTTTAATTTGTCTAGTTACTTTCATCGTCATGAAATGGTTATTTAGACTCAGTCTAATCAATGATTTTTTAGTAATTTCAAGTGGGATTTATCGAATAATGATTATAGAGCATTTTTTTCATAATTCCTGACCTTCGATGAGGCAGTATTGTTAAAAAGAAATAATAACATTATTCGCATTCTGTACTTTAATAAGCTAATCTAACTTACTTTAATTTGTCTAGTTACTTTCATCGTCATGAAATGGTTATTTAGACTCAGTCTAATCAATGATTTTTTAGTAATTTCAAGTGGGATTTATCGAATAATGATTATAGAGCATTTTTTTCATAATTCCTGACCTTCGATGAGGCAGTATTGTTAAAAAGAAATAATAACATTATTCGCATTCTGTACTTTAATAAGCTAATCTAACTTACTTTAATTTGTCTAGTTACTTTCATCGTCATGAAATGGTTATTTAGACTCAGTCTAATCAATGATTTTTTAGTAATTTCAAGTGGGATTTATCGAATAATGATTATAGAGCATTTTTTTCATAATTCCTGACCTTCGATGAGGCAGTATTGTTAAAAAGAAATAATAACATTATTCGCATTCTGTACTTTAATAAGCTAATCTAACTTACTTTAATTTGTCTAGTTACTTTCATCGTCATGAAATGGTTATTTAGACTCAGTCTAATCAATGATTTTTTAGTAATTTCAAGTGAGATTTATCGAATAATGATTATAGAGCATTTTTTTCATAATTCCTGACCTTCGATGAGGCAGTATTGTTAAAAAGAAATAATAACATTATTCGCATTCTGTACTTTAATAAGCTAATCTAACTTACTTTAATTTGTCTAGTTACTTTCATCGTCATGAAATGGTTATTTAGACTCAGTCTAATCAATGATTTTTTAGTAATTTTAAGTGGGATTTATCGAATAATGATTATAGAGCATTTTTTTCATAATTCCTGACCTTCGATGAGGCAGTATTGTTAAAAAGAAATAATAACATTATTCGCATTCTGTACTTTAATAAGCTAATCTAACTTACTTTAATTTGTCTAGTTACTTTCATCGTCATGAAATGGTTATTTAGACTCAGTCTAATCAATGATTTTTTAGTAATTTCAAGTGGGATTTATCGAATAATGATTATAGAGCATTTTTTTCATAATTCCTGACCTTCGATGAGGCAGTATTGTTAAAAAGAAATAATAACATTATTCGCATTCTGTACTTTAATAAGCTAATCTAACTTACTTTAATTTGTCTAGTTACTTTCATCGTCATGAAATGGTTATTTAGACTCAGTCTAATCAATGATTTTTTAGTAATTTCAAGTGAGATTTATCGAATAATGATTATAGAGCATTTTTTTCATAATTCCTGACCTTCGATGAGGCAGTATTGTTAAAAAGAAATAATAACATTATTCGCATTCTGTACTTTAATAAGCTAATCTAACTTACTTTAATTTGTCTAGTTACTTTCATCGTCATGAAATGGTTATTTAGACTCAGTCTAATCAATGATTTTTTAGTAATTTTAAGTGGGATTTATCGAATAATGATTATAGAGCATTTTTTTCATAATTCCTGACCTTCGATGAGGCAGTATTGTTAAAAAGAAATAATAACATTATTCGCATTCTGTACTTTAATAAGCTAATCTAACTTACTTTAATTTGTCTAGTTACTTTCATCGTCATGAAATGGTTATTTAGACTCAGTCTAATCAATGATTTTTTAGTAATTTCAAGTGGGATTTATCGAATAATGATTATAGAGCATTTTTTTCATAATTCCTGACCTTCGATGAGGCAGTATTGTTAAAAAGAAATAATAACATTATTCGCATTCTGTACTTTAATAAGCTAATCTAACTTACTTTAATTTGTCTAGTTACTTTCATCGTCATGAAATGGTTATTTAGACTCAGTCTAATCAATGATTTTTTAGTAATTTCAAGTGGGATTTATCGAATAATGATTATAGAGCATTTTTTTCATAATTCCTGACCTTCGATGAGGCAGTAATTTACCAGAAGCAGTTGCCCATCAAAGACCATGATTATCCTGGCAAATGGCAGCAATTGATAGTCGTGGAAGGATATTAGTATTCACGGCTAAAGTTTCTAACAATTACGTATTCTTTTTATCCCCTGTGCGTGCTAACTGAAAAGAATATCCATGTTCTTCGCTTGAAGTACGTGAAGATATTTTTAAAAACCTGTTTTTCATGCGGGCTCTGAAATCATAAGCTTCGTACGCGACGGATCTCATTTCTAATTGTGGCTGTTTTACATTGTTTTCCTGCCATAATTTCGAATAATAGTCTCCACAGTTACGACTCAATTAGCTGAGCCAACACTTATTGAATATTGTCGTTTTTATAATTACGCCGCAATTATTAGATTGTTATAAACATGCAATCCGAAAGCAATTGCTTCATTGCACAACGGTCGATACAAACCGATTTATAGGACGTGTCATAATCTGATTTGGCGGACATTCAACATTGAACATTATTATTAGTAGGTCAGAAGATCATGCGAGCATTTTGCAGGTCGAGAAACCCGACAAAGCCACCAGGAAGCACATCATCAATTATTATTAATAAATTCGTGTTTTGATGAAGCCTTAAGGAAAAAACTGAATTTCTTTCTGGGTCGCCCGAATCGATGTCAATCGGAGAACAGGTTCGGAACGGTCGTGGGCTTCGACGAGAAGATGAAGTCGTGTAATTGAATTGTGTACAGGTGCACAATAAAAATCGTTTTCAAGTAAACAACACTGAAGTTTAGTGCCAGTCATGGATGCAATCAAAACGTTGAGGCTAAAAAAGCAGTAATAATTGCTTCGGTGTGGTCCCCTTTGACTGGCTGATGAAGATGTGAAGAGTTTTCACGTAATTTTCCCTCGTTCAAGTGACAAATATTTGTTCTGGCAACGACAATACAAAAGTTTGACAAGGTCAGAAGTTTCACTGGTTTTTGAGGGTCGTGAAAGTTGTCCTAATTAAAACCTAAAGAATTAATGTTTCAGTGTCGTGGAACTAACTAAACTGTAATGGCTCAATTATAATGAAATGTACAAACTTCGTTTATCCATCACCCGATCGAAGCCCAAAATGAAATGAGTGGTTAAAAGCAATAAGAAAGAGGGAGTGGGGAATTTAATAATATCTTTGAATGTGTAACAAATTGTCCTTTATGAGTTGTTTGTCAACACTCCATTTTATTCGTTTCATTTTTGACGTCGGAGAAGTTTTTAAAATTGCTTCAGTCAGTCTATTTATCAATAAAATAAAAATAGAAACGAATCCACAGAACGGCTTAATAAAGCCAAGAAATTACTTTGGAGAAATCAACAGCGTTTATGGCACCATCCGTATTAAGTTTAGTTTTTATTGCGGAAACTTTTGCAGTCGCAGTGTTATTGGAATAAATTCAAAAGTTGCGGCTGAAACTTCTTGGCGAACTAAACGACAATTTTTATTGTTGCAGTCTGTGTATTTGCCTAACAACTCGGAATGATAAATAACGATGATTAAATATGCGACGAGAAATTCACTCCTGTAAATTCAGTCGCAATTTCTTCTCCTTTTAATTTTCTATACTCAGCTAAAGTTCCTTCATTCGTCTCATTTTCAAGATGGTCCAAAGTGGATGAAACAGTTGAAATGTGGTCCCAAAAAGGTTTTGATTGAAGCTGTTGAACTCCGAATTCGGCGTTGGACGGCCGCAACAGATGCCGGGACCATTTAAAAGGCCCACCGCGTCAGATGGGCCGTCGAAAGAGCGGCAGGTGTTCGCTTGACCTCGCCGCATCTACGGCAACGTCGCAAAGCAAGTTTTTACCGTCTACGGAACCGGTTCGTGTGCGGAGACCCGTTCGCCGAAGAGGCGGGTTTCTTTCTCGGTCGGGCGTTGTGGTCTTCGGCGTTGCCGCGGTGATGGTACGACGACGGTTGCTCCATGGAAATTTACCCGTTCAAATTGTGGGCTTTAATGTATGGGAGAATGTGATTTCGGCCGATTGATTCGTTGTTTATTTATGGAGATGTTGCTGCTTTTTAATCTGATAATTTATTTTATTATTCCTCAACGGTCAAAATTTCCAAACGTTTGATCAATGTTGACAGAAAACTAATAAAGAAATAAAATTATTATTAAGAACATATTTAAACAATTTTATATACTAACAATAACTATTTTATAACATAGATGTTGATTTAATTTTAAATTTTGAAAAATAGCTATTTTTAGGATATAAAAGAGTGTTTTATTTTCTTATATTGAACTAAAAATGTGCCAAAACGTTAAATTAAAATTAACAATACATATTTAAAGCTTTGAAACAATAAAAATTTATAAAATATACGTAAAGAAAAGATTAATTAAATTCCTGCTATCTAATTTGATTCACTGAATCCAATTAAATTGCTCTTTTGTTAATACTTTTTTAACTTTTTAGTGTGTAATATAAATTACATTTCTTTAATCATTCAAGTTCAGTAAACTTTATTAAAATACTTTTTTCTTCTTAATTTTATTTCATTCTTTGTTGAATGTGAATAGAAGTTTCATGTAATCTCTTGTTTTCTTTGATTTATCCCATAGGAGAGACTTGATGAGAATAATTATAATTAATTAGATACTTTCCAGCAGTCTCATTTACATGTTTAAGATGTCGCTTTTACTAATGTTAATATTCATGTGGTTTGCGGTCACCTGATATTTCTGAAGTTGTGACTTTCTAACTGTTGTTTGTGTCGTTTTTGCATATATTTTACAATTTGTAGTATCTCCATTTTGTTATTTATTGTCTTAAATAAAAGATTAATATTTGCATAGAAGGTGCCTTAATTAATAACTTTCTAAAAAATGCTTAAAATCCTCTTTAATAAGTCCATTTATAATGTCATTATACTAAATTATAATGTACTAAACAAATCCGCCATAATTTACAATTTTAATTGTGTCAGGATTTAATTCCCAATAAATTTTCGACCTCATTCATCGTATTACTGTAAAAATAAATTCCAAATACCATGAAATATTTAGTGTTAATGTGTTGAAGGAATTAAAATCGGTCGAATAATTTAATTTCGAATAGCACGTAACACATTTGCAGGAAAAAGGCGAATTAAAGCAGCCAGTGCAGGCACATCTGCAGGAGGCTGGAGCGGTGCCGTAACCCCATCTCGGCTGAAAACACAATAAACAAACAGCATCATTAGTTCCACATATGGCGTCCCGACATGGGAAACGTGGCAACCACGTTCTTCGCCTTGTGTCGGGGCCACTGGCCCGTTCCTCCGCTTCTCCGCTTCTTTAACGACTCTTATCGACGTCTTCGTCATCATTAGAATGTCTTCGGGGCCGTTTTTTAATTGAACGCGCCCGAAATATATTATTTGGGCCCGTCATAAAAATTATGGCACTTGATTAGCCTGATAAGGCTGAGCTGGAGGTCATTTCTTCTCTGTTGGTATAAAATTCATTGTCGTGTTACAGTTTACTGTGGTTTTGAAAGTCTTTAAGTAAACAGAGCTCCTTTCACCTTAATGCAGAGGAGAAATGCTGCAGCAGTGCAATAATAACATTACGTACCAATTTCGTGATATAATACCCGCACAGTATTTGATATTTCCTTCTTACAATCGACACAAAACCAACAATGGCTCACAGAAAATCAACATTCGAGATTTGTCCTTCCGTTCTATTATAATTTAATTGAGTTAAAATTACCCTTATTATGTCCATTGGGAATGTGCATTGTCCCGGGACCAAATTATGGATAATAACTTTACCTGTTCGTTGCTAGATTGGTTTATAATTTGGGCTGGAAAAAATCTTTACATTTTAATTAGTTAAATATATCTTTCTTCTCCTCATCTAATAAGATCCAGCCCTAAGTTTTTAAAATGCCTCCGAAGTGGAGGTGAATTGATGGTGTGTTTCAATTCCCTTCAATTTGGTGCTAATCCACAAACATCGACAGAGATGAAATAGATTATCCCCCGTTTAAATCTTTCGCATGACGCGAAGGACGACGACCGGAATATCAAGCGTCGCTTCGGAATTCCGGGCAAGTCCATATTTTATATAACGATCCTTAAACAACTGTTTTCGAATTTCATCCATTTCATTGCGGATCACTTTACGTTTCGCCCGCATGAATAGTAAACACCTGTGTAATTTGGATGTGTGTGCACAGTTTTCGGAATTACGCTCAACTTCTGAATGGTTAATACACCTTTGGCTGCGCTGCGTACCCGATCTGCATATCCTCCGCGTTCCCATCGTTCTCCTGACGTATTGGTATTCCGTCGGGCCCTCAGCTTATGTAATTTACATGTATGGGCCTGATCGCCATACCCAATTAGTTTACTTTTAAACTGGATAAACACTAAGCACTCGAATTGAACCCACCGTCCTAACGAGGGGATTTCTACCTCTGTCTTCGCTTCACTTGGGAGTTGCATGGAGTTAATGTAGTTCCCCAAAAATGGCAAACGTGTTGACTTGCCCATTTCGTGGAGTACTTTAATTTTAATTAAATAAAAAATGAATTACGATACTAATTGATTCGCCTTTGGCTCATGAATAATCATTTTTTACCTGCAAACTTTGATATAAATTGGCTCCCAAGTCTGGTGCAAATTTAATAAAAAAAAAAAATCATAAGTTTCATCCCTGTCGCCTCCGAAAGGGTGAAGTGCTTTGACTAATTATAATTATAAATTAAAGCAGGTTTTTAAGTAGAACGAGTCAGGAAGGAAGGAAGGAAGATTCGCAGCGAGCCCAGCTAAAAACCGTTGGCCATATTGACGTTAATGATACAATCTAAAGGCGCCAGGTAACACAAAAAGTTTTAAACGGGTAAACACAACGACTAAAAAGAGGACCTCTTCTTTGCCACGCCACCTGATAAAATATTCAAAGAGGAATATGTTTTTTTTTCTTCGCCGACTCTGCGCCTTAATTATCATTAAAAGGTGTGACACACAAAAAGACAAAGCTTACTTGTTTATTTACGATTGATCAACAGAAAGAACAATCACGTAAATCTGGTGTGAATATCAGTAATTGAAGTCTCTTGTTGTCTTCCACTTTTTCTCGCCCAAACAATAGGTTCGTGTTGAAGCAAAGTCAATTTAATGAAGAACAGTTTCGACTCCTTTACGTTGGAAGTGACGAAGAGGAACAGGTAAAGCGTGCTGGTTTATTTACGATCGACGTCCCCGATGCGAAACGTATCAGAGTTCAAAGAACATGCACAACATTAAAATAAACCAGTAGAACTCGTTTAACGAACGTTTTTTTCGTCAGCAAAACGTATTTCTAGCGTTATTGCCTTCTACGAATATAACATTACTTGCAGGAGGACGCCACAATTTATCTTTACCTACGGTGTACAATAAAAAGCTGCTCCAACGAAACAACAAACTGAACTTACGAGCTCATTTATGGGAGAAACACAAAAAAGCATAAAATAAAAAAGGGAAAATTGTATATACATCGTGTATTAAGACAATTTACATGTTCGTGTCGTCATAAAGTTCGTGTTGCTCGAACACAGATAGTCTATGGGAGCATCACGAAAACGGACCTGATAAATATCTGAGCACACGTTGATAAAAACCACGAGACGGCGAAATTCCATAACACATGGTTCCTTGCAGGATTTTCGCGTGACCCACTGCACGATTTTAAGGGGGGCATCTTAAAAAATATTTTCGGCCGGCGATAAATCGTTACGCACCGACATAAAAATCCGGGTTTATTTGCGAAGTCTATGCGGGAATGGCACGGAAATCCACCCCGATCCGGAGCAATAAAAATATAAATAAGGCACGAGACGTCGGGGGTGACTTTATCGTCTTAATTTGTTGCCGATCGGGGCGACAACTTCCCACTGATAACGTGTGTTTGTTTACTAATTGTTTCCGGTCTTTATTCAAACTAATTTCACATAATTTCAAAGCAACTTTGCTCCAAAAGTAATTCGAGAATCATTAAATTATTACTCAACTTATTTAATATTGAACTTTTTCTCTTCCTCTTCTTTCCACTCAACTAACGTTTTGTCAATTTAAGTCAATTAGTTTTTAAAACCTTTGACATATATTAAAAAAGAAGTAAAATATCTTCATTTTAATTAAAACCTCTCCTTCTCTATTAAATACATAAAAGCCTATGTTAAGGTTACCATCAATTCCTGCTAATTCAGTTCAATTAACATTTAATTGGATACCTTCACCAATTAGGAAGAAATTAAAGAATTTGTTTGCTCAACTTGAAGTGAAAAAAGCTTCCCGTACTCGGGATTAGTTTAGCATAATTCGAAAGGAAGTTTGAGGGAAAAGAAGTTTTGGGTATCATTCAATTAGTGCCCAGTTTATCCAACAACTTATTGCTTACATGAAAAGCGGGCAATAAACATTCTAAATTATATTAAAACACAAGGAAATTAAGAAAGTTTAGATAGTCAATGCTGAAGTTTGCAAATTTCAGCGAAGCCACTCGGAATATTAAGTGGGCGAAGCGGCGGACTCATTTCCGCAAATTATTGTTCGACACTTCGGTTTGTTTTTGGTTGATGGTCACGTGTGGCGACGGCGATGTTGGACGCACGGATGAGTCTCCGACCGCAGCACCGACGCGTGCCTCCAAAGACATCAGCTCCTCACTTTTCTCCTTACGTAAATCGATGCACGATCGATTAAGACTCACCTTGAACTCTCTTCGAGTCGTCGTGGCACAAGAATGGACGCACCAAGTAACAACGTCGAATGTAAAAAAGCTGCGCTAGACACATGATGAATGCGTTGACGCAAAAAAATGAGACGGGCTCGTGTTTTATACGTCTATTTTTTTCGGGGGATCGTGTAGTTCTCTTTTTGTGGGTTTGGTTATTAAATTGTTATTGCTGGAATTGAACATCTGCACTTTCATTTAACTTTTTATTTTGAATTTATGATTTAATGAATCGAGTTTTATCTCTTTTATTATAGTCACACTCACAATTAAATGAAAACTTTTCGACCATAAAATAATTGCGTTCAGTTAAAACAGTGCGTTTATCAAATCCTCAACCCCTGATTGTTGATATAAACGGTAAAAATTTTATTTTATTTAAAATGTGACGGTTTTTATATATTTTTTTAAATATTTATTTATTTGAGCAACAAAAAACGTATTTTGAAACTGTTGAAATTAATTATAAATTTAATCCCGACTGACAAAAATGTTGTTAAAACTTCACTAATCCAAAGAATCTATGAACAAAAGAATATGAGCAAAAAAGTGACGGTTGTTTTATATTACTTTTCAGGTGTTTCAACGAGAGCCGACGATGTGAGCAGAGATACGAGAGAAAAAGAGGACGTCACGTTGGAGTGTAGATTCTCTCCGACGGCCGAAAAAACGCTCTTTTATTGGACGAAACACAATAAAGAAACCCACGACAGTGTCGCCATAGGAAATGTCCCGTTGGACAACAACTACAAGTAAGTGACAAACACAAACACCCATTATAACTTATTTATAGATCATCATACCTGAAAATAGAAACTCAATCAATTTTTTTAATGCTTTGAAAAGAAATTTAATTCCTTTTTTTATAAACTCTAAATACACTTCAATGTTTAGTCAATAACTTTTTAATATTAAATTTTTATAAGAAATTCTTCTAATATTTGATTTTGTTTTTTTACCAATTTGTATGTTTACAAAATATATTTAACATTTTATTTAACAAATATAAACAAAATTTTGTAAATTTTATTTTTTTACATTTTTTTAAAATGGTATAAATATATTGTTATTTTTATTAAGAAACATAGCCCAAAATCAATTCCAAATAATTGTTAAAAATAACATAAATTATCTATAATTATAATATTAATTTTATATTGTTGTAATTTTACTATTTTAATTAATTGTTTAAAATATTCCTTTAATAATATATTTATATTACCGAATTAAATTACGTTCGCACTGCCATCTTTCTAATAATAACACAAGTAGAATGATACAGGTTTCTATATTAATTTCTTCTCGCTTATTTATTTTACGTTTTTTATGATATAAGGACAAACAAAAAAAAAATAGTTTCTAGCATCAAGAAAGCCTTTATAACTTATTGGGTACAAATATTTTTTTGAATTTTAATAATTATTATATAAAATTAACTAAACGTAAAAGTTTAGTTACACAAAGAATAATACATTTGTTGCCAAATCGACTGTTTAATTAACTTTGAATAATATTAAGTACATTAGGAATTATTAAAGGGGTCCTAATTATCCCAACATTAAACTATTGAAGAGTTTTGTTCGGAAATAAAATTATTCTTATTTAAAAAGTACTTATAATTTTTGTATATTTTTAAACTTTGTTGGTAAATATTAAAAATTTAGCAAGCCCAACATCCTGAAGTCATTGTCGACCGGAGCGAAACATTTCCCAACCTTTTTTTTAATTACAAAAATATTAGTCAACGTTAATTATTGTTTGCACAAGTTCCACCCACGCGATGCTGCGTTCCTCCCCACAGATAATGACTTGACAAACTCCGACGCCCGTATTTTAATTAGAACTAATAAATTGAAATTCGGTTACTTGCATTTCAAAGAATTGTTCTTCCGCCTTCGGGATTTCTGAGGATAATTGCCAATTTTTCAGCCCAGAAAGTTATAATGAGTTGTGGACTCAACAGACTTAACAGTAATTATTGTCTTTGCCAGTTTACCCCTTTTTTTCTGAACGAATATTATTATATTATATATTATCTGATTGAATTAATATTAATTATTGTTTTCGATGTAATTAGCTTGACGATAATTAATATATATAGTCGTGTTTGTGCAACATGATCCGATTTATACGAAATTAATAAATAATTCCACGGGTACAAAGTTGAAATATTTTGGTTGTCAAGAAAAGTTCTTTAATCAAATTTCGTCTGTAATTCGACTGAAAGTTTTCATATTAAATAAGAGACATTTAATAGGTTGTCTTTTTAATTAGTTTTAGGCCGGATTTGAATATTCAATACATTTTGTCGGAAGGAGTAATAAATAAACATTAACTTTATTATACACTCTAATTAATTAAAAGTATTTAATTAGCAATTTAAATGGGTCAGGAGATTCGAAGAAAAAGTGCACTCTCGCACCGAACACGTAAAATAATTCTGAAGTTGAAGTCGAAAAGAAAAATATGCCAAAAGTGGTTAACTAACTTTTAAAGTGGCCGTCCCCTTTTTGAAGGTTTACCAAAGGTGTGTGTGTGTGTACAGATGGCGTTAATGCACTCCGTGAACTACCGTCCGTATTGAAAATGTTGCTCATTGAATCTTCCGGTAGTGGCGTTGTATTGTATGACTGTCACGTCCTCAGCCATTCATCAGACACAATACGGTACGTGATATGTTCTACAAAAGACTACCCGCAACGATATTTTTAATAAAAAAAACGCACACTCCTAACCTTATTGGCTTATTGCCTTATTGGTTGTCTGCTGACGAAGCCCGACGCCAAATATTCGATAATCGGGTTTGTTCTGTTGATTGTGAACGTTTAAAATAACCGTAAAACACGTTAAACGGAGGAAAGAGTTCCCCAACCGGAGCAGTGAATGATAAATTACATTTTAAAATCATAATTAGAGTCGAGAGTTTTACGTGACACTTTTTGCCGACGTATTTACGAAGCAACACCAGTTCTTGCCTTAATAATTGGCCCTCACGTTCGTCGCTGCATGCCACGGAATTGCTTTATAATTGTGTGGCGGGATTTTAGTGTAATTACCTCGGATAAATTTACGGCATTGTCAAACTGAACGTCCCATCTTGTTCCAGGCTCAACTACCAGCCGGAGAAGGGCGTCTACGACCTGCTGATCTCGAACGCCAGCTACGACCGCGACAACGGCCGTTTCGAGTGCAAAGTCAAGATGGCCGGCTCCGGTACCAATCTGCACGTGCAACGGTACACGCTGACGGTGCTCACGGCGCCGCAGGAGCCGCAGATCGCGCCCAGCTCCCACGTCACCGCCACCGAGGGCAAGAGGCAGGAGCTGACGTGCAGCAGCGTCGGCGGCTCGCCCGATCCCCAGGTCAAGTGGTACAGGGAAGGTGAGTTCTTCATGCTCAAAAACTTATCAAAATTGGAACGAATATGTGTGTCATGTTGTAATGAATGAAAAACAAACATTTGAAAGGCAATAATTGATTTAAATTTGTTTCAGTTATGGGGAAAAAATGTAAAAAATTAATAAAAACATCAATATAATTGGAATCTAAAGTTGGGAGGGGGAGATAATGATGATTGCCACAAATACTGTAGGTGCATGTGTTGTGTTTAACGATTAAATATTGACACGTTAAAATATTTGATGTACAATTCTGGTTAAATATCAAATTATAATAATCGATGTGGCTGATTGATGTTCCATTAAATCACGTTCGAAGCTTACCAAGTTTAACTGTCCCTGGCACACCTATGCAGGAACAAGATGAGCACCATTTTTGCCATCAGTTCCTGCAAAGTACAGTCAATTAATCACCTAAAGTGCAACATTACACAAATTTATGCTTTACTGTTACACATTTCTGTTTGTGTTTACTTAGAACAACACAAGCAATATTGCTGTGTTATGCATAAATTACGAATTACTTAACTTTGTTTAGCAATGCATGGCGAATTGGGTTGCACACCATTTTTATGAGCGTCTTCTAAAAAATTTATTCATGCATTTATGACATATCAAAGCGAAACGATTTCTAAAAATTGCCTAATATGGGAAACATTTCACAAGCTTCTTTTTCTATCTGCGTGGCAAATTATAAAGTCATTTGTGCCTCTAATGCCGCCGTGTGAGTCACGGATAATGCACCAGACAAAAGAAGGTAGATTACCATTAAAGCTCAGCAGGATGTAAACATTAGAGAAAAATTGTAAATAAATAATTGGAGGTGATACTAAATGGACGTCACTTACTTCTTATTTGTCTCGGGAAAAGCATGCAAATTGACTGGACCGTAATCAATATTTTATATACACCGTGGGAAACGCCGTATGATCGAAAAACTAACAGGGCTCCGGATTATCAACGCAATTAATATTTAAAACCAATTAGCTCTGTGATACGCATAAATTATTACCTTAATTAATTCGAATGGTTGATTATCGGCTTATTTTGTGTTGGTGAGCCAAATTTAAAAACATTTTGTTAATGTGTAACAAGGATAAATAAATCTTAAAGCATCCCCTGGAGTTCATAAAAGGGCGCCAAATTCAAATACTTTATCCACGTCACACGTTGTTCATTTCGCCTACACAGCAGGAAAAGAAAAACAGAAACTGCAAAATAAAAGGCTTTGTCATATTCCGCTGCACATCGTGTCGCAGTCACGGATGTCGCCGTTAATTTTTTTTTGCATGACTTATCTCTTCTGACAAATTGAACTTTGAAACAAAAGTTATTGGAAACGGAACATCTGATGCCCGGATGTGTTATGCGAACGGGACGTGATACATTTCGCAAAATGTGTTGCTGCGAAAGTGTTTATAATTAAATTTTGACGTGTTCGAAATGTTTGGGTTTTAATTGGCGACCGTCTAATTAATTCGTTTTTATTAAAATCGGAGTGAGACTAATCCTCTGTGTAGCAACGTTTTTTGAGTATAAATTTAATTAAACGGAATTCGATTGGGACAAAGGGGAATTAATTGAAACTTGCCAACGATGCGTTTGACGCTACATTTTAGTATTTTAGTTTCGGAAGTGGAGTACAGTTGCTGAAACGTTCTTAACATCGAATCCCGCTTTTGAGGGACAAATAAATTGTTTGCGCTGGAAAACGCCAAATCGCATCGGTTTTTAATTTACGATCACGAACAATCCCCCGAAACGATGAACGGGAGGCAGAAATAAACGACGGCGGTGTGTGTAATGGGCGTGTAAAATCTTTTTTCAATTAACCTGAATGCCACATGTGATCCCGTTTAATCGTCCCCGATTTCGGTGGAACAATAGCTGCCAAATTTACTTCGGAACGGCTTAATTGTTGTTGGAGGATAGATACGGTCAGAATGTCGGGTCAACGAGCATTCCGACGGTTTCAACGCAGCCAGCAGCAACTTTGTTTTGGAGCGGAAAAAGACGGATAAGATATGGCCAATTTTCAAAGACTAATTCGTCCGTCCGTTTGTGTTGTGCACTCCGCACACTTTTTGACGCAACATGTATTATTCTCTTCCTTCTTCCAGACAATAATTGACTGGAGGCGGGCCTGATAAATTTACCAGTTGCCGTTGAAACCCGACGTGACAGCTCGTTGCAGGAACGTCGACAGAAAAACCGACCCTTGTCAAAAAAATAGGAATTTTTAAGGATATTATGTTATGGCATCAAACCGTCGCTTTATATATACACACACTTAATAAAATATTCACCAGTTTTTTCTGACCCTCGCTTTTCAAAACCAGAAACGTGCGAAGAACTGTGAAAGGAATTAAATATTAATGAAACACTTTAATCCGAAGCTCCAACGAAGAAAACGTCATAATTTCAGTAATTCCCCGATTATCATCACCTTTCCGGTCAAACAAACACCGACCGGATTAAAAATGACCGAGGAATTGTCTCCCGATTTCGGTCGGCGAAGGAGCACTTTTAATTAAATCCAGCGGGAATTGTTGATGGAAAAAATGGATCGGCGATTGAATTCAAATGAGTAACGAGATCGCAAAGAAGAATTAATTGCTGCACGGCTTGATGTTAGTCATTTCCTAGGAGATATTTAAAACAAGCGACTTCCGTCGAACAGTTTCTGTGAGAACTTGGCTCGGTGAAATTGTGGACTAGTTGGGTCGGTGGAAACGAGTTCGCTCAAACAAAACGGGCCACGTTTGCTCGTGTTGTATCGTACCTAAGTACCGACCGGAAAAAATGAATGTTTCGCACTTAATTTCACTCCAGCTAAAAAATAAAATGTAAATATTGATAGTTCATTTACATATAGATTGGAATTTTTGCATTTCTACTTTCTGCAACATTAAAATTTCAGCGATTAATTCGTTTTTTGTGTTTTTTTTAGTGCAGCAAGTAACTGCGAAATAAAAGCAATTTTACCATATTTCTCACATTCAGTTTCGAGACTTTCGTGTTAATTAATTTATTGATTTCCTGTTTATTAAATTAATCGTTCAAATTTGCATTGTTATGCTGGCCCATCCACTGCTGCTTGTATTTCTTAATAGGTGTGTAGATAAAATCTAATTGTAACGCCAACCAACAATTGCATTCGCTGCAATTAACCGTGAAGCAATATTTATGCATATTCGTTCCAGTTTTAGGCTGACGAAACGCTTCGCCGTTTCTCAGATCAATTAGCCACTCGTGTGTCACGTTTTCCTCTCTTCCCGCAGGTTCGATGTATCCTTTAGAGGCGGCCCTCAAGAACGGCGGCTCGAGAGACCAACCCACCACCGCCACCCTCTCCATAATGCCGTCCAAGGAGGACGACGACGCCGTGTTCAGGTGCGAGGTGTGGAACAGGGCCCTACCTGAGGACAAGAAGATGATCTCCACCGTCTCCCTCAGCGTCAACTGTAAGTTATTCAATCTTTCCAGCTTTACGTTTAATTATTTAGGATTTAGGAGGTGCAAAGTGCACTTAACAGTACATGTAATTTTAATAGTGGTGCTGTAATTTTGAAAATGTGGTTTTCAGTTGTTAGTTACCTGTTTTTATTTGGGGCTGTTTAATTAATCACGGGCAAAAATGGATTTAAAACATCTCGCAGCACAGTCGGACGTGATTAATCGAACAAGTTGGCGCAGAACAAAAGGCTTAGGACAAAAGGTTTTGTAGCAGCAGGAAAAAGTGTATTTTTATGCCGCCTAATCGATTGGGTGGCTATCAACAAATCACTCATTTACGGCCAGCAATGAAAACAGCTTTGCAGCATTTATTAGTGCATGATTCGCAAATAGGCCGCCTAAACCAATAAACAGTGACGAATGTTTACTGTATCGGTGTCGGAAACAAAACTCTTTTCGCAGCGCGTTGCTGATGTGCCCCGAACACGGACATCTGGCAAATCCTTGTAAATAATCGAGGCTGGGACCGGAAACACGTGTCCGCCGTTGTTTACGTTTGGAAATTCATAAAACGCCTTTTCTGTGTTCGGAGATGGGATGGAATGCGACGTAATTCGGTCGGCGATTCGATAAGCCCCAAACTTGGAGGGTTACGCGAAACCGTTTGCAGAGCACGTGTGCAAACATGCCGAATTAAACATGCACAATTTATAACGGTGCTCCCGTTTACTCAAATTAACTGGATGTGGCTCCCGAGTCGGTTTTTTCGTGTGGACTTCCAACAGTGTTAACACATCTTTCTCACACATGTTTCAGCTATTTAAAACGAAATTAGAAAGTTACAATCAATTAAAGTTTTCATCGCACCCTAAATATACTCTAAATATTTACCATACTAATATTTTGTTAAGGTACTAATCATCTTTAATACAAATTCAAATGTAGATTTATTTTGAAAAGAAAGTACCTGAAAATCTTATCACTAGCAAAATTTTATGAAGTTTGGAAAGCTCATTTACAATTCAGAACTCTAATTTTTGTTCACTTTTTCCAAAGTTTCCATAACTAGAGTCCTAAATATTCAAACGGTTCTAATATCGAAGTTATGGTCGTAATTCCTGAACTAACAAACACGGTGTACTTTACACATATTTACATCTATTTCAGCAGTGAAACAAAGCGAATTTCCTGCGTTCACGTGAAGGGACGTCGTTAACGTTCCGTCCCAATTTTACGACGATATTTAAATTTTGAATTAAACTATCAATTTGTAAGCCGACTGTGCAATTATAAATCCGGCCCGGTTCCATTTTCTGCCATCACTTTTTTATTGAACTGTATTTACACAACGAATTAAATGGTGAATTTTTTAAATTGAGTGAGGAAAAGAATTTATTTCGGCAGCTCCTTTATTAACTTATAAAGCATCAGTAAAAATGTCGTTTTAGCAGATGGAAGTTTAGAAAAATGGACCACCACAGCAGCACCGGTTTGTAATTATCGAATGCAATTAAATGCGCCTGTTTCTGTATCGGCCAATTACAATCCAACTTTGTGTTTGATAACGGATACATACGGGATGATTTACCGAATATTGGATATCCTAATTAGTGTGTAGTTGGATTAAAATTAGGTTTTAATATAAAAGTAATTTAGCAGGGTCTGGCAGATTTCCAGCCGGATTAAATATTCTGTTAATCATTCAACAAAGTTTCATTTTCCTTTCTGACGGCGGAAAAATCCTAATTGTTCTGGGATCAACTTCCTGCAACAAACTTAATATTGCTCCGCACATTCTACGAATGACCTATTGAAGGGAATTCTAAAAAAACTAAGCGGAAACGAACGTAAGTTGGTCATTATTTTTATGGTCTCCCATTTACAAGCAACTACGAAGAATTATTTTAAATGTTCCCGTGGCACGACTCTCTTTTATGAAACAACAACTTTCCTGCACAGCCTTACAAAATACTAAATAAATCTTAGCTAATGCAAGTCCTTTTTCCTTCCGACTCTTTGTTTTTTTAATTATTGATGAAAGTATTCAAAACTCAATAATGTGCTGAGTAGAGTAAAATATTTATCCCACAGCCTCTCATTTTCTCAACAAAGATGTAATAAAAGCTGCACTTGAAAGGCCATCAAAAGCATAATTAGAATTACAAACCACATTCTTCCTGCTCAACGTAAATCCGGACTCGCCGGATTTATCCCGGTGCAAGCCACAAGTGAAAACTGGTGATGTGCCATCATTTACTGTAATGTATTCGTTTAATTTCAGATTTCCCTCGCGTGGACGTGGGACCTGAAAACCCTCTGAGAGTAGAAAGGGACTCGTCAGCCACGTTGCAGTGTACCGTCGATTCAAAGCCGAAAGTTTCCAGCGTCAGGTGGACGAAGAACGGCCGCTTTTTAACCAGCACCAACAACCACGTCATCCACCGAGTTAGTGTGCAGGACGCCGGCAAGTACTCCTGCAGCGCCGACAACGGACTTGGCAAAGTTGGAGAGAAGGAAATCACATTAGATGTGCTGTACGGCCCCATCGTGACGCTGGAGGCCAAAACGAAAGAAGCCGAAGAAGGAGAGAGTGTCTATATTAAGTGTAACGTCACGTCCAACCCCAGCCCGATGATAATAGAGTGGGTTAAGGATGGGAAGCCCGACTTCCGACAAGTCGGAGACACTCTGCGGCTCAGCCATGTGACGGCCGAGAACGCGGGCACGTACATATGTCGGGCAGTGAACATAATCAGCCCCAGCACGCTGCCGATGCGGCGAACGGAGAAGATCGGAAACGTGTCGATCGCCCTGCTGATACGCCATAAGCCGGGCAAAGCGCGGATAATGCCGGACAAGCCTGTGGCTACGGAGGGATCGGCCGTGACGCTGACTTGCACCGCAACTCCGCCGGGCTGGCCGCTACCGCAATACCGCTGGTTCAGGATCGGCTCCGACGGTCAGAACACCATCCTGGCGACCGGCACTAAATACACGATCGCCAACGCCAATTTGGGCACGGAGGGCGTCTACAATTGCCAGGCCACAAACGAGTTGGGACCCGGCGAAATGGCCTCGGTCAACTTGGAAGTGCACCAACCGCCCAGTTTCAAACTGAAACTCAAGCCGTTGGAGACGAAACGTGTCGGCGACAGGGACTTCTCGGTGGCGTGCAACGCCAAGGGAAAACCGCGACCGATGGTTAGGTGGCTGAAGGACGACGAGGAGCTGACCGCCGACGCGAATATGTATGAGGTGAAGACGGAGTTCACGGAGAGCAGCAACGGCGCCGTGACCGCACAGAGCGTGCTAAAGTTCAGCGGTAAGGCCAGGCCCAACGGGAACGAGCTGCTGCCCAGCGACAGGGGCGTCTACGCCTGTTCTTTCGAGAACGAAGTCAAACGATCCGAGAGCACCATGCACCTCAAAATCGAACGTAAGTATCCGATCGTACGAATCAGTGGAGCATCTCCTTCTTCTCGTTTCTTGTTGCATGCTAATTGTAAGGCAATTTTACGCCAACAAAAACGACTACAGGAAACTTATTATTTTATATAAAAACACCGATGAACAACTAGGTAATTACTCGACTTAAAAAAACTTAAACACAAGTTCATAAATGCCTTTTTTACTGTGGTATAGGTTAATGATGGTGGTGGTGGTGGTTTCAGGATTATAATGATTGGTCTCCGGTAACCAGAGCGTAAACGTATCAAGTTAACAGATCGATTTCTTTTAAACCACAATATTTCTTGCATTCGACGTCTGAATAATTTATCACAGAATTTCATTTAAATGGACCTATTGATGGCTCAATTCCGACTAATAGCATTGGATAGTGGAAGCAATCTACTTTATTGGTTAATACATTAATCTTTTGTCACTTGCTGAAACTTTAAAACTGAGCCGCAATATCAATTTCAGATGAACCGATCGTGCTGCACCAATACAACAAAGTGGCCTACGACATGTCCGAGACGGCCGAGGTCGTGTGTCGAGTGCAAGCTTACCCAAAACCAGAATTCAAGTGGTTCTTTGGAAATAACGGTGCCCCTTTGCACTCCTCTTCCGAAGGACATTACATCGTTCAAACCACCGTGGACGACAACGACGTCTATACGAGCACCTTGAAAATCTCCAACATCAAGAAACAAGATTACGGCGATTACAAATGCGAAATCGTTAATAATCTGGGTACGATCGAAACGAAAATTAAATTGCAACCCAAGGGCCCACCGGAGAAGCCGACGAAATTGGTTTCTTTGCACACGGGACACAATTTTGTCACTCTGGGGTGGGAACCTGGATTTAACGGGGGCATTTTCAACACTAAATACTTCGTCTCTTATAAAAAGATTTCAAGTGACGACGATATCGTCGTTGATGGTTGCGGAACCGTCACCAAATCGGCCGACTGGTCAGAAGTGGACTGTCAACAGAACGTGCCCTGCAACGTTTCTCACTTGGAACAGCACCAAAGCTATCTATTCAAGGTAAGTCGTCTAAAAAATCAGTCGATTTGCACACGATATTAATTTTTTAACTTGTCGCTTTAGGTGAAAGCTTTGAACACAAAAGGAAACAGCGACAATTCCCAGGAAATCAAAGTGACAACGCGTGTAGATAGAATACCGCTTCCGCAAAGAGTTTCTTACAACAGAGCGTCGCACACCCTCGCCATAAACGTGCCAGCAACCTGCTTGCCATTGATTGCCATAGTTGAATCAGTTGCCAACGAAAATCATCCGATCACCGCCTGGCAAGTCATCGACACCCTGCCCCTTCAAGTTTCGGGCATCACCCCCACCTACAAGGAGAAGAATTTGGATGAAATCGAAAACAGACGCTCCGGAGGACGATCTCTTGTGGACGAGCCGATTGGCGTTAACGACGACTACAACCCGAGACTCAGGGTGAAACTTTGCCTCAGGACGCACCACGATCTGTGTGGGGAGTTCGTTGAAGCCGAACGTAAGTCATCAATTAAATTGAACTAACCAACTAATAGTAATGTTTATTTGTTGTTGCCATTTACAGTGGGTTATGCACACATCCGTGAGGCATCTGCTTTGACTACTCCGACTCTCATCGCCATCATTATTTCCTGCATAGTGTTCCTGCTGTTCGTGGGACTGCTGTTGATTTTCTGCAGGTGCAAGAGGAACCAATCGAAGAAGTCGCAACAAGCCAAGGACTACGAAATGGATTCGGTCCGGCCTACGATTGTGCCTCAGCAAAATCAAGCACCCCCTCCCTATTACCCTTCGACTGGCATGGACAATAAAGCTCTGGAGCACTCTCTAGACTTGGCCCTGGCCATGGAGGATCAAAAGACTGTTTACGCCACCCAAAACGGCTACGGCTACCACGTGGCCAACCAAGACATGCAACCAAGACAAAATGGAGACTGTAAGTGATGGTTAATAATAACAACAACATGAAATAAACGTATTTTCGATTGTTTTCAGGGGCTAACATGGGTTACTTGGAGAACAGCTACTCCAACTCGAACAACGGCGGCAGCGTCAACTCGCAAGACTCGTTGTGGCAGATGAAGATGGCCGCAGCCTCGACGAACTCCAACAACCAGCTGCAACCCCACCACATGAACGTGGACAGGCAGAATTCGTACGGCTACGACCCGATCACGCACGGAGGTTACGGCGCCGTTGATGATTACGCCCCGTATCCACATATCACTACCCAGAGCAACCACGGTGATGACTACATGAGAAACAGCAACAATCCGTCCAGACAAGACTACTGTAGTGATCCCTACGCGGCTGTACATAAACCCAAGAAGCGCATTGAGCAACATATCGGTGAGTTGATACTTGTTCGAGTGCCTATTATCTCACTATTATAATCATAATTGTTGTGATTGCTCCAGATTCCCCTTACCATGATGTCAGTGGCTTGCCGGATCCGTACTTGGAACAAATGGAGGACGAGAAGCCGCCGCAACACATGTCGCTGAGCTACGAGGAGAGCTTGGAGAGTGGGTACTCGACGCCGAACTCGCGAACAAGGCGCGTGATCCGCGAGATAATCGTCTGAAAACGTACGACGAACGAACTTTCGAAAGTATCGATGTGCTAATTCTCTCTCACCCCCGTTTCTAAATCGCCCGTTTGCCGTTCATCGATTTCCCTTTTTTTTTTTTGATTAACAATCCACGCAAATCCAAAATTCTTATCTTCTTAAGTACCTGAACCTCACACTTTTTTTTTTTTGTTTATTAATTAATTAATTAATCAATCAAGTCTCATTGATCACTGTATGAGTGTCTCATGATGTGTGTAATAATGCCATTTTATTTTGTTGTGACGAGCGATGTTTTGCCATTATTTAGCCGTGGACTTGGCAAATTTGACAATTTTAATAAAATGTGATTATCATTGCAATAAGTATTTGTTGTGCACTATTGTTGTAATTTGTTTTATTATTTAAGCAAAAGATTTTGATTATATTACTTTTCGTCGTGCGGCTCGCACAAGCCGGATCGAAGCGAGATCCGCCGTGTACGACTCGCAACATAACTGGAGTTCTTTTACATGCAGGAAACACGCCGTTCGCCACGTTATTTCCCGTGAATTTGCGCTGATTTAACAGACATATTGCACTGCGAAGCACAAAATGTTATTACATGTATTAAACACACACAAGTTTTATGTGTTTTTACTTATCCGGAAATAATTTTACGTGGCGGAAACCGTTTCCTCTGATGAATATCTCTTCGAATTTATTAGACAACCTTACAGTGGGCTTTAAGGACTTTGAGGTGTACGATTTGTGTAAACAACTCCGTTTTCTACTTAAGTGTGCCAAAGAAAAGTAACATGATCGACGAACTCTGTTATATATTTTGTCTAATTGTACTTAATTTTACATGTTTTTATCATATACTCATATCCTTTCCCCATAGAATGTTTAAAGAAATGTGCAAAGACTACTTTTTAAAATTATTCTATTTTTTATACAATTTTATCATTAAAAATGTATAAACCAAATAGGACGGACGCGTTAGATTATTAATTAATTTAAATCTCTTTGTACATTTTAACAGTGTTATTTTTATTTTATTTAGCTCAAAACTGTTTTTCGAAGTGATCTCAAAAGATTTTTAAATGCAGTTTTTATAATTTTTTATGATGTATCGATTTTTTTATCTCGAATGATTAAGTGTATATTATTTTTGTAAATAACATACAAAGACTATTATTTGTAAATGTAAGACGTAGGATTAAACTAAAACAAGAAATTTTAATGTTGTAAATAAATATTATGTCTTTTATTTGTATTATTAATTTTTGTAAATAAACGTCTATTTAAGAATTTGTATATTTGTTTATTATTTTAGATTTGAAGCAATTAAAGGTAAGTATAATAATAATAATAATAAAATATTAACAACTTTACAATTATTTTTAATTATTTTTTGAAATGATTTCAGGACTAATTTTCTTTCCCCCTCAGTTAAAGCTATTATTCACTCACAACTATAATATGTAAATTTAAAATAAAATATATATTATAATATAAAGGTATAATTATTTGAACGTAATAATATTAAATATGAGGCGAAATATTTTTATATTTCCCAATAATTATTCCATAATGAAATGTTTAATGACAATATATAAATATTAATCAAAGTATAATATTTGTTCTACTAATTTTGTAACATATTGTCAAAAGTTTTATTAATGTTTATCTTTGTTAATAAATATTTTGTTATACAATACAAATATCAGTTCTGCTGTATAACTAATATTAATTATTATATCAATTTATTAAAAATATATATTTTCAGTTACAGTTTTCTATCGATAAATATAACATACATAAAACATTAAAATATTAATATTATTACAGTTAACTTACATATACTCATAAATGTAAAAAAGAAGAGAAACAATTAATACATAATATCACATAAATTAATAAAGATAATAAAGGTGGTCGTTTCATTCCCATACTGCGTAGTTTAATTGTTAATGAAAAACAATTTTTTCATTGCCAATTACCATTATGCACTTTAAACCCACGTACATTAAACTCGTTTATTTAATGCCCATAGTCAGGTATCGCGCACGAAAAAAGAAACGAAATTATTAAAAAATAATGCCGCCAAAATTTAGTGGTCGTGTAAACTAGAGTTTTATTGTTGTATTATGCGCGAGTGCCTCGAAGAAAATGGCTTTTGCACCATTTAGGAGTCTGATGGGAACTTTGGATTATTATGTTCGTGGTAAGGGTGAGTGTAAATATCGTCTTTAAACGTTTTCCAACGGTCTACGTAGTAAAGTTGTTGCCCCAATGTTTTCATAATCATCCCAGTTTGTGGGATTGTCTGACGTAAATTTTGGTTTGCTTTTAAAGGTCTAAAACAACTCATGTAGATAACATGAGAACAACTTTTACAGTTACAGAAATAACTGATATTAATATGAATGAATAATTAATTAAGAACTTAATAAAATGATAAGCCAAGATTATTTTCTTCCATGACAATGTCCATTGTCTGCCAATTTTAAATTAATTAATTAATTTACTATAAATTTTTAAGAGTTTGTAGCTAAAATAAGACATGTCAAGTGATTGATAGTTCGTTTATTTATAGATTATCTTATCTTTAATGATTTAAATGTATTAATTATATTCATATTGAATAATCGAACGAAGACGTATTTTTAATAAATTTGAAAATGTTATTATTGAATGATATCATTCCTGTAAATATACAGTTTGTTGTACAATTTTGTCATGTTCATTAATATTTGTGGAGTCATACATTACGAGACACATTGCAAAACAAATTACTTTTATCAGAAAATAATCATATAAACTGAAACATAAAAATTAAATGAACTATAAAATTACATTAAATTTCATTTACTTATCTGATGATATTAGAACTAATATTCATACATTCCTCGGGGGTATAAAAAGTGGTATAATTAGTACCACCCCCCGGGATAACGGAGGATAAAAATTAATATTGAAATAGTGAAATTGGCCATAAAAGAGGACTTAAAAATTATCATATTAATATAAATTGTATTGCAAAATAAGGCAATTTGTAAACACGTTTCCATTTACGAAGTTATTATTCGCACAAGTTTTGCAGCTTCATTTTTGCTGACCCTCTTAAGCCTTGCCCAAAGTGAAGTTTAAATTGGAGAGGATTTAACATTTTATATAACGATTTAGCTATGCGCATTCTAAACCGGATTATTGTATAAAATATAAATCTACAAAACTTCCCCACACAAAATGGACCACACCGTTCAGGGAATTGAATTATTAATTTGTGTTAAAATACAACATGGGCAGCATGTATTTACCTCAGAAATTTCAGTAACTAACTGATAGATTTCCTGATATATTTTCCTGACTGGGATTTTCAATATCATTGATTAACAAGTTCTAACTTTTAAAATATAAATACATTTTGTTATATTTTATTTACTCATCAGTCATTTGATTTTTTTTCCTAGAAAAGCTAGATGGGTGAATGAAGAAAAGATATATCAAAGCTTTAAGGATGAATAAAGTATGGTGTAGCATCCTGATTTCTTAAATTAGGAATATCTAAAGAAAACATACTTTACTCATTAGTTCCAAACAAGATCATTAATTACGTCAGTATCTAACAAGATGTTTAAAGTTTAAAGAATAATAGAGAAAAGGTTGGTTCAAAATTGAAATCCGATTCCGTGTAATTCACGACCAACTTATTAATGGCAGTTGTACAAAAGTTCCAGACTGAAAGCATAAATCATTGACGTTTAAGAGGAGCGTAGTTAGAGGAGAGTCTTTATTCCCATTAAACGATGGTTCTTCTCCATGTTAATGGAGAAACGATTACCTTAGATAATTTCTGCATTTTAACGTGTCTGTAATAAACTTTTTGATTTACAGCTTCATTGTATCAAAGTGATACACTTTAGACATTGTATCAAGTACATAAATCTCAACATTTTCAATTCTTTAGGCATTGTTATAAACAATTTGTAAAAGATAAATAATATCAAGTATTACTAATTCCATATTTGTACAACAACAAACTTTGGCGTGATCAAATGTGTGGAAATACATTAAACGGGAATTATTAATTTTTTGTTATCGCTTATGATGAACAGTCATGCACATCACATGATTTATCTCATCCTCTTTAAAGATCCCACGCTCGACGCTGTTAAATTTATTCACGTACAGTACTACTAGTTTTAGTACCTTAAAATTAATACATGTTAACTGGGTTCTTTAACCTCCCCATAAAATCGAGTAATTCGACGTGAAAACCCCCAAAAGTTAATTTCCACGTTCGTTATTAAGCACTGCGATAACTTTCACTTTCAAATACACAAACCGAACGATACACAATGTAGTAAAGGCACACCGCATTATCGTATATCGACCCCTGACCTCGGACGTAATTCGGTCGACACAATCGAAATATATTTATGGCCATTGATCATCAAAAGCCGGCTGGAATTCCGCCACCGGTTTGGGGTTAGAATCTTTGCCAAAACAAACCCCCTACGAGAAAATCGATGCGGCCGGTTCCGCGCAAACGCCGACAGTTCCTGCTGGCTTGTCGTGTTCGCAGGAATTGACCTGTATTTATGTTGAAAATGTGATAAATCGGATAATATAAGTGGAAGAGGATGTGTATTGTCGGACGACCACGACGACTCGATGTTTTAAACAGTATTAAACTGGTGCAGCTCAGTTTGCACAGACATGTGAGAGTCGACAGTGATTGTTGCTGTTCTGTGAAGTTTACCGTTGATGTTGTTGTTGTTGTTGATGTTTAAGATGTAGTTTATATATTAATCGTATTATATATAGTCAAATACGCTCACAGTTAATTAGTGTTAATGTAATAATACAACAATGGGCAATCTACAAACGGGAGACGCCAAACAGCCCAAAACGGGCAAGTCCCCGGGCAAGATAAAAGGCAAAATAAAGTTGGGCAAGGCGAAAAAATCGAAAGACGAACTCCAGTTCACGGGTGTCGTGCCGGAAGAGAGCGACGTAGAAGAACATGCGTCCGAAAGGCCGGTTAAAAAGTCTCCGGCACCGACAATCAAACATCCCGAGGTCCTGGTGACCGACTCTTGGCGGGCGGTCAACAGGACGAGCGGGGACGGCGCTGAGGCCGAAATCTCGCCGCCCAGCGCCGTCTCGTCCAGCTCCGACTCCAACTTCACCGACCCACTGACACCTGTGGGTTTCAATGCGGAGCACAACGAGTGCTATCAGAGCGAGGAGAGCATTTTGGATGTGGAGGTGCCGAACACGGTACAGGACAATTTCTTGCACAATTTGACGCTGAACAGGTAAATTTTGTTGGTTGCCTTTCTTGGGTTTTTCATGTAAAGCAACACTTTTTTGGTTGAGTACAGAATGGGACTGAGAGGAAGGGAGAAGAGGTACAGGTAAATTGTACTCTTGTTGGTAGAATTGGTCTTCATTGGTATCTAGTTCTTCATCATTAAATCATTATCCTTTTTTGACCAAACTTTTAGTACCAATAAGTACTTTCCTGGCAGAACATTTTAGAACTATATTGATTGTAATTTCTTGTCTTGTAGATTTCTTAAATATTTCATCAATAATAGCAAAATAATTCTCTTTAATTTAGAACTTGAATCTGTTTTTAGTAAATTTCCTGTAGTTTTCTCGACGTCTTATACATGATTTGATTTTTGTCTAAAACGTCACTTTTACAGAAAAATGTAAATTTGTGGGGCAGGATAGGATCCAAAAAATTCCAGTCATGTGTGTACCATTGAGAATCATGTCATGTTCTGCCTAATCCATGTCTGTTTAAAAATGTAAATATCCAAATATTGAGTATTAGCACTAATCTATTGCATTTGACAGTTTAACCTACAAACAGATTTTTCCCCGATACTCCAAGCATCAATTTAATTAGAGACTCGCCGACATAATTGATTGTATCGTGTTGGGTTGTAATTTTGTTGAACCGGCTAAGACCGGATTTGCTAATTAATTAACTGAACCGATGGACTTCAAGGTGCTTAATTTCGATCCAGTGCCTAATGAAAGGCTTGGGGTGAAAAGTTTTCGAGCCCTCTAATCTATCTAGTGGTGGAAGGTAAATTATCCATCCTGCAACTGATCTATACAAATTAAGCACCCTGCAAGTTGAAGTGTCTGGAACAGGTTTCTGAATCGAGCTTCCTTCCAGTTTCAAACTGAACGAATATCGTGCACGGCATGAGGAAGAGCGCACGAAAAAATTGAGCAAACTTGGTGTGTCCAGGACCAGTCAGATAAGCCTGGACAGTGACCCACGCGAATGTTTCGTCAGTGATAACGTTGAAGTGGTGAGCAATGATGAAGTTTCAGTGGCGGAGAGTCTGAGCCGTGACGATGGCACCCTCAAACGGAGGTCGCACAAGGACGAGGATGATGGACAGAAGGTTGCGAAAATGGTTAAGAGGATGTCTGACGTTAGTTTGTCTAACGGTAGGTAAACATGTGGTGCAGACGACATGGAAATGACGGGGGTCTATCTGGCAATGATTGTTGCACGATATTTTTAGAAGGGGTTTGTTTCGTGCGTCGATCACAGTCTGTTTATTGATGTGTTACAAGTTTACGATGCTAATCTGTTGTCGTCCTTATCAATTTATTGCACTGTTTTAGATAAATGACGACCAAAAAGATTTAAAAAGTATGTTTTTATTTAGTTTAGTTTGAAAGTGGTTTTAATGGTTTCATAACATGGTGAGTTACTTATACAATAAACAATAAAATCCATCAATTCCAAAAGTTTTAACCGAAAATATGTATAATTAATTAGGCGCCAATTAATCTTTAGATATCTTATCTTAGATATAAGTAACAATGAGATGAATATATTTATATCATTCATATGATTGAATGCAGTATATTTGTAGAATTTAGCATCAGATGATGTGAAATATTAAAAGTCAAATGGGAATAAAAACTTGGAAATGTTTTGGCTAAATTATTTTACTGGTCATAAGGTAACAAATACATCGAATTAGTTTTTCCTTAATAAATAATTTTATTTATAGGAACTTAATGGATTAATTATCGAAAAATGCCAATAATTACTTTATTATATATTTAATTTGGTCAAATATGATTTAAAATAATCTCTCTTTTGTTTAATTGTTAATTTAAAACAATTATATCTTAGTAATGATTCATTTGTATGGCTTATTTGCAAACAGGCTGTATATAAATTAGTTTTTGTGTAAACCAGCACCAAACATTGGTCAAATATGTTTCAAAAACATTTCCATAACCTAATTTTAAATGTGTCCGTTCGAAATATTTGAAAATACGTCTTAATAAACGTTGTTGATTTTAAAATGTATAAGTGTAAATGTAAAATCACGTGCCATGGTACCGAATCTGAAGCCTGAGCATAATAAAAGAGGAGTAACAATTAATTTGGTTCGCAGGACAACCGGAGTACAAGAGACACATGTCAGTGCCTGCGGAGCCCTGCAAGTCAGTATCGACGGACACCCCCGTGTTGAAGAAACTCGCACCCCTCACACTAAGCAAAGCGGAGTTGGAATCGAAAGTTTCCAAGCCGAAGTTTGTGCCGGAGAAGTTGGACTTTCAGTTATACGAAAAGTTCGAAGGTGAGTGCTCAGATGTCCTCTATGATTACGAAACTGTCCGATGCAGTTACGTATTGTCATCTGTCTCTGACATCAGATAATCCCGCAAAAAAGATTCCCCCATCTTGATATAATATTTATTGGATGGGATTTAAACAAGTTTATATTTGATAACCGACAGATAATAATGATTAATTGATTTTAGTTATATTTAATACGAAATTCTAAATTAAACAATCGAAATCTAATGTGGGGAAATAGCAAGTTGAAACGCTGCTCCGTATAAATTTGAATAAACATTTGCCCACGGTAAACAGCGACTGTTATAATTTGCAAAAGTAAAGCTGAAGTCGCGACCCAACACCGGAGAAAATCCAATTATCTCCCGGTGCTAAGTCTTGGCGCCAATTTCCACGAAAACCGCGCACCGTCGTCTCTTCAGCTTTGGCCTTTTGTCATTTTATTTGTTTGTGTTGTCGTCGGGACTGCTGCCTTCAATTGGGCCGAGTTGTTTTAGAAGAGTACTTTTTATTCGGGGACAAACAATTAGTCAGACATTGGAATAAAATGTTTGTTCATTTTATCCAATTAAAAAACCTGAGTTCAAAGTTAAACTCTTAAAACTCGTTAATTTGAAAATAATCGTATTTAAATCAAAATGTACAAAATTGTATTTCCTCCAATTTCCAATTGATGAATTAATCTGTTGATTGGATTGAGTTACTGCGAAATTCGTACCAATTTATTGTACAACAAATCATCGCAGCATTTCATATTTCTACAAATAAACAAACTTTAATTATATAATATTTATTTGTTATGGCATCGTTGCGTTTTAGCTATTTGCACATTTTGTATTCATACGTTGTTCCTGAATAATGGATATTTTCATTAATTAAACTAAGTAGTTTGTGCTCTGCACAAATGTGTACATATTAAAATTAATTAAAATTATTTTCCGTTTCCAAAAAGAGGAACTGACAAAAGTCTTTCATAAATTAAAATGGCTAATTTAAATAATTAATAAGTCATTACTCAAATGGCAAAAATATAATGAAACAAAAAACTCATCACACGAAGATTTAGCATTAAAATATATAAAAAAAATATTAAATTAAAATGTAATTAGGTAAAATTTATTTGTTGAGTTTTATTTTCACATTTTGTTTCCATCGAAAAGTACAGAGTTAAATACAAAAAATGTCAATTAAATAATTGGAAACATGAACAATTTAAATATAATTTTAATGAAATTGTAACACAAAGCATAATGTTATAGTCGTTTTCTTAGGTAATAATTCGGTGCAATCATTGTTTAAGTTAATTGCAGACTTTTACTTTGATTGGTTAGTTAAAGGGAACGCACCGTTGCAAAATTGAATAAAAGTGAAAATTATTACACAAACAGTAATTAGTTGAAGCAGATTATTCCGATTTGAGGAACTGAATTAAATATTTGAAAGGGAGGAACATTACTTGTGTATAACTATAACTGTAATTACATAAATTTAATTGTTTAATCTTTGACCTGCTTTGTTTATTTATATGGTTGTAATTTATTTAAATCACGTTTGTACATTCATTACCAAATGGTTTAGTTTAATTAATGAAAATATCCATTATACGGAAACATTATATGAATTCAAAATGTGCAAATAACTTTAAACTACAACAAAGTACTACAAATAAATATTATGTAATTAAATTTTGTTTGTTTTAAAATCAAATCCTGTGATGATTTGTTGTGTAATAAATTAAATGTATTTTATACAAATTCTGCATTAACACAATCCAATCAGCGGATTTATTTATCCATTGAAAAACATCGATACAATAATACAATTACACAATAAAACATTTCTAATTAATATAGAATAAATAATTCAATTTTGATGGTCTTCAGTTTGTCCCCCACAAAATAATCGTCTTCATTTGTATAAACTGTTGATAAGTTTGAGGACAATGTAATCACCACAAACGAGGTTTAAATTATCATATAAATTGAAACAAATTTGTTCTTTGTTGTGGTGCTTTTGCGCCAAACTTGAAATATTCTTGGCAACACTTTTTTAGTTTGAATTAATCGTTGCCATCCTGCTGCCCGGAGTAAAATAGATTGCAAGTGGTCGTTCGTTTCCTATCGCAGTAAGTGCCGTTTAACATCGATTAAAATTTACATTGTAATTATGCGAGGCACCGAAATTGCTTTACATCTATTAGCATAAATCAATTAGCCCCAATTCATTATGCCGGTACTGATTACCCCGTTCTTCGCAGACAAAACGGAAACTCGCCCAATAAAAAACCATTAGACACATAAAATGGGCATTTAGAAAAAAAGACGGTCGCAATGGTTGATCGTCATCCGTTCGGGCCGAAGCGCCGGAATCACAACACGGAACTGCAGGCAAGGTGAAGCCTAGTTAGATATGCTTTTTGAATTTACTAAATAACGTAACCAGCGGGCCATGCATCCTCAGAATTCACTTACACTCATTCGCTCTTCCGTCATCGCGTTCGGCGGTTTAACCAGTGTTATCATGGTGATGGTGTTGGAGCTGCGGTGTCGTTTCAAACTTTGACACGTCTGTTTGTTGTTGTTTTTTTTTTTGAATCTCAAACAACGCTTCCTCCTGCGGTTAGTTCTAAATTTTCGTGGCATAAAATAATAATTATTTTATGAATTTGTCAATTTCACTGACGTTTATTGATATAATGATATTATGTAGCTTCAACGTTACAGGTCATCAGTTGGTGAATTGGTATCTTTCTGAGGTGAACGACAAAGCCTACCTCAATGAGTTCCTGAGCGGTTCCGACTTAAAGATTCTGGCTGTCCAATTCTGCACGCACCTCCTGGCGGCGGGTGTCCTCCGACAGATTCCAGACAAGAACGTCGAAATATCGAATATATTCAAGGTAAGAATACTTTTACAAGAACTTGTTCTTTCGTGCTACACAAGTGAACCAATTCCAGCCAGATTGTATGTACTACTGGACCCATGCGGAGACGCCGGTTTCGATGCCCCAAACACCAGGTCGCCTCAGCATGGTCTCGTGGCCACCCACCTCCGACTCGGATGTATTCATCTCACCGACGGGCCAATCGGAATTGCTCGACCATCTCGAATTTCGGGCGGCGTCGGAGCTCAAGGGCACAGTCCGCGACGTCGAATTCTTAGCTCTTGAGGAGGAGGTGAAGCGCCTCAACCAGGAGCTGGACAAGTACCGCACCTTGGTCGAAATCCAGGCACTGACCGACAATGCCAGGAAGGATTTCGCGTCTCCTGTTGAGGAGGCGAAAACGATCTGTGATACTAAAGGTAAGATTAATGAAGCGACCAAAGAAGACAGAGCTGATGGTGTTGGAGTGAACGTCGAAGTGCAAACCATCGTTCAGATGAAATCTGTTGAAGTACAAACAGTTGAAGAGGAAACGAGTCGTAGAGATGTTGATGTACAAACAGACATAAAACAATGTAAAGACGTGGGATCAATGATAGACAATAATGAAGGCGATTCTGCCCAAGACAAAACGAAAATTACCAATTCTGAGACAATTCCTTCTCCTACACTTCCAACAATCGCACCACCACCTCCCCCAATGCCTATCACAATCGTATCATCACCTCCTCCAATGGCAACACCACCACCACCACCACCTCCTTCTCTGTCTGGAATGTGTGGTCCACCTCCGCCTCCAATGCCGGATGCATGCGGACCTCCACCCCCTCCTATGCCCGGCATGGGTGCTCCACCTCCACCTCCTCCTTTGCCAGGTATGGCTGGCCCTCCACCTCCTCCTATGCCCGGCATGAGTGGCCCTCCTCCTCCTCCTATGCCCAGTATGAATGGTCCTCCACCTCCTCCTATGCCCGGCATGGGTGGTCCTCCACCACCTCCCATGCCCGGTATGAGTGGCCCCCCACCTCCTCCTATGCCTGGAATGGGAGGTCCGCCTCCCCCGCCGATACCTGGAATGCCGCCACCACCTCCAATGATGGGCGGAGGTCCGCCACCTCCGCCCCCACCTTTGGGAGGACCTACTCCTCTGCCTGCGCCGCCAGCTGGAGGATGGAACCCGCAGAAAGCAGGTACGTGGTTATAAACAAATATGGTTATAAAGATTTAATTGTGACGTTTAACTTGTGCCATGTCTTGGTTTTGCTTTAGAAAAAATGATTGCCAACTATTGTAATTAGTTAGTTACAAAATCACACAGAGATAAATCACATTTTCTAAACCAAAAGATTTAAATCATCTCATGTAAATGTTAAATTTTGAATGCTCACGGTGGAAAGAAACAAAGCCCTTCGTATCCAATCCGGAGAGATAATGTTTTATCCTGACTGCACTACTCAATTATAAAGCTCAACGCGGAACGTTTCATTTAGCGGAGGAAGGAAATACTCATTCCCGACAAAGTGGTAACATTTGCAAAATAAAAACACGACCCGGTTTTTGCAGCAAGAATCGCACACAAAGCGAGATCGTATTGTTTAAAATAAGGATTAGACTGAACACATTGTTATTTCAGCTACCGGAGAGGATTACACAGCTGTTGTACGACCGGGAATATATTATACAATGTTGCAATCTCTGTGCAATTGTGCGGTGCAATTTTAAATGAGCCGAATTTACCGCTTCGCTGTGTACGGAGATAAAGCATTTTTATCGTGTGTTATTTATAGTAAAAACGTTCGAAATGTATCACCCCTTACTATTTTTTATATCGTGACAGACCATGAGCATTTAAAATTGTCATTGTCACAGATTATTTTGTTCACCAATTTTTATATTTTATTGAGTTGTAGTACTGAGAATGCACCTTTCCTTCTTTATGTTTGTGTAGTGGCTCCAACGTTTCCGGTACCCTTAGGTAAGAATTTTACTACGCAACAAACTTCATCTGGTTTAGCTTTGATCCACATTGGGGTGGTGCTTTTTTGCATTTTTGTTATTATCATAATATATGCGAAATATCCATTTTGTACTTATTTTCTTTCTATTTCCATTCGTTCATCAGCTTTCCAACAATCATTATCAAAATATTTTACGTACAAAACGGATGTTCCCATTTTCTAAACACATGTATGCTTCATTCGCAAGAAACTACAATAGGTTTCCCAGTCGTAATCCCTCATACTCTTCCAGCTTTAAGAAAAACCCCGATCAACCCCTCAGTACCAATGAAACCGTTGTACTGGACCAGAATCGTGGCTCAAAATACTGCTGCAGAAGAACCGTCGTCAGCTCTGTGGACCCAAATCGACGAACTGCCTCTCGAAGACCTCCACGAATTTACGGATTTATTTTCACGTCAAGTGATCGTCAGGACGCCCACTGTTAAGAAAGAAGTGAAGAAGACCAAGGTGGAAGCGGTCAAACTGCTGGACAGCAAACGGTCCCAAAATGTTGGAATCCTGGCACAAAGTCTGCACGTCGATTTCCAGGAGATCGAAAACGCAGTCTACAACTTTGACACGTCCATCGTTAGTCTGGAGGCGTTACAACAAATTTATGAAGTGGTGAGCCTAATTTATGCATTTATTCGGTTCTATTGTAAAACTGGATCAGCCCCAACGTAATTATATATGGCAGAATTAACGGTCGTACCTTGTTCGCCATCCATAAACTTTAAGACTCGAATATAGCGCGGCGAAATATATATAAATCGGCACCGGGGAAATTATCCTTTTGTGCAATTTACGACTGAGCTGCATTAAATTTGGTTTATGCCGTTTGTGCAAATAACGGCGCGACTGCAATCCCTGCAATTAATATTACTTATTATAATTAGACTCTTGCATGTGGAGAAATCGGTGATTTAACTTCACGAGAAATATCCGAGATTTAGTCAAATGAAATAGATTAATTTTAAGATTAGGCTTGACAAATGTTTTCTTTTTCATCTGACGTTGCATTGATGCAACTTTCTTTTGGTTTTATAACTGAACTCAATGTTGTTGTGTTTGTTTTTAGCGTGCCAACTCGGAGGAACTTTCGATGATCAAAGATCATTTGGCCACAAAGCCGGAGATTCCCTTAGACAAGCCGGAGCAATTCCTCTACGAGCTCTCGGAAATATCAAATTTCGCCGAAAGGATTTCATGTCTGATGTTCCAGGTGGAATTTGAAGATTCAATAAGCACCATTAGTCACACGTTGACGAATCTGCGAACAGCCTGCGAGGTACTCATCTATCCATGTTGTTTTTAAGCTGTATTTAAATTGTAATTTCAGTATTTAGTAAAGAGCAAAGAACTAAAAGAAGTACTGGCGATAATCCTAACCCTGGGTAACTATATGAACGGAGGCAACATGACCAGAGGTCAAGCGGATGGTTTCGGACTGGAGATTCTTCCCAAAATCAGGGACGTGAAATCGAACAAAGACTCCAAAGTAACTTTATTGCACTATGTGATCAGAATCTATTTAAAAAAAATCGAAACTCCGTTTGAACCTAACCTGTCCCTGCCGGTACCGGAACCCGGTGATATTAGAAGGGCTGCGTCCGTTAATTTTGACGAATTAAAGCAGGACCTGCACAAGTTACAAAAACAATTGAAAGGTACAAAACTCATCGATTTTGCTTCGGTGTTTGTAATAGTTTTCCTTTGTAGATTGTGAAAGATGTACGGAAAAGGTAATACAAGCTTCCACGGAGGAGAACCTGCAACCCTTCAAAGATAAAATGACAAACTTCCTGGAGAACTCGAAGAAACATTTAGCGGCGGAGTTCGAAAACTTGGAAGATTGTCAACAAGAGTTCATTAAAACAATGAAATTCTATTTATTTAAGCCTAAAACTGGAACGCTGGAATCGTATCCACCCAATTCCTTCTTTGAGTTATGGTTGCCGTTTTGTGTTGACTTCAAAGATATTTTTAAGAATGAACTTATTCGTTTAGAAAAGGAAAGGTGCGCTAATTTATTAATAATTGTTTGTGATTGCCATCAGTAATGTCATCTTGTTTTAGAATTCAAGAAATAAAAAAGAAGGAAAACGAAAGATTATCGGAAATAAAAACAATCAAAGAAAGGGAGAATGGTTTAAAGGCAAAAATCAAGCGATATCAAGCCAAACAAAAGATTAATTAAATTAAATAAATTATTTTTCATAAGATTATCGATTTTTATTGATTTATCACAATACCTAAACATCACCTGGGTACAACCCAGATATGTATGTTAATTTAATTAAACACTTTTAAATATTTTTAACAAATAACATCTTTTTAGCATTGGACCAAGTGACAAAAATGACAAAAGTTTTAAAAATAGTCTCCTTGAATCAAAAATAAGAAAATGAGTATTCGTAGTTGCCTAACTATCAATTATATAAAACATGTTGAAAAATACCATACATAACCTAGAAAATCATACAACCACACAAGCTCCTTTGCCAATGTGGAAAGTTGTTATAATATATCTAAAGAAAACTAATTTCTTTTTTATTAGTGGTTCTGAACAAAATAAACAAACATGTCCGTGTGGAACGTTCGAAATTTAATGTCACCACCAATTAACAGTGTGAAATGTATCACAGAAAACATTGGTATTTCTTTTAATCATTAATACATTAAGACATTTTTATTCCTATTGCTTTTTAGATATTGTTAGACTGAGACAAAGTTTCGAAGATGCCAAAGAGTTTTACTCGTCCTGTTACATATTATATACAGAGGCAGCACTTCTCTCAACAACAATATACAGAATGAAACTGAAGTTTAGAATGCACAAGGATTTTAAGTACATGGAAAAAGTAAGCAAGTGCTTGGAGATATTTTTCAAAATGAACTTGTCCAACCACATAAATTATTTCCTTCAATTAATTCCTGGACCTGCAAAAAAAGTTAGTTATTTACCCACTAGAGATATGTTAGATTATATTTTAGTGAGATTGCAAGGATTGTCCAAGCTGCTGGTTCGAATTGTGGAGACTAGTAAAATAGCTGCAGACTTGTTACAACAAAAACTGCACACTGGAAACTTTTGGATGATCACACTACTTTCGTTTTCTATGGTTTCTAGAGTGTATGTTATAGCCAGATATATGGCTAAGTTCACTTGTAACATTTATGATAAAATTATACCATTCAGAAATAAATTGCATAACACAAGTAGCAATAATTTTCTGCCACAAGATTATATTCTTCCAAAAGATTTAAGACATTGGTTGAATGTAGATTGGATTGATGAGGAAGTTAAAATTATTGAGATTGATGATGAACTTCTGTCGATAAAATTCTTTGATTTGGTTGACGAGGATGATGATGATGTGGAATTTTGCAAAGAATATATAGACATTAAAGATGATGATGATGATAAAGATGATGAGGTCCAACTAACTGCAGCCGATATTGTAAAAAAAGTTAAAAAAAAGATGGATGTGACTGTTTTAAGAGGATTTGTTGATGACGATGTTGGAGAAGTTATTGATTTGGCTGAAGAAAGTATGCAAACAGACAAATCTAATACAGAAGCACAAAACAAAGATACTCCTGTGGAAATAATATTGGATGATACTGACGCAGGTGAAGAATTATTAGCCATATCAGATACATCTGAAATTGAAGTTATACAAAATACAATAGAAGAATCCAAATCAACAACAACAAATAAAAGAAAGATAGGAATTGAATTAAAAAATCAACAATCTAGACCCAAGAAGAAAAAGAAAAATTCATCTGATGGAGAAAATATATCACCAGCAAAACAAAAACAGGTTAAAAAAGTTACTAAAATGGAAGTTGATTTGTCACAAGAAACTAAAATAAAGAAAAAGAAGAGAAATAGTAACAATTTATTGAGGAAAGCAGAACAAGAAAGTCCTAATAAAAAACAGAAAAAGGAATCCAATGTAAAATGTAAGTGTAAAATAAAAAATCAGTTAAGGACTAAAAAGAGGAAAGTGATAAAATGCAAACTTTGTGCAAAGTAAATAAATGATTGATTGATCACTGTTAATTATTAAAATAAATAAAAAAGTTGTTTTTGTAAAAGTGATTTATTTAAACAATAAATAACAATTGGTGAATTTTAACCTGAGTTTTGGCTTAAACGGTCTTACAAAGCCTGATTGTACTTGATCATTATAGAAATTGAATTAAAATGTTTTATTTACACTTTTTTCTATACTAACACGTAGTGCTAAGAACAATAGGGTAAAATTTCTTCTATACCATTCTAAATTATACTTGACATGATTATGCCAATTTTTGTCTAAAAATGTTTTATAGAAATCGCTCATTTCATCAGCTGTTAACTGCTTTTTCTCCTCTCCCTCAACTTGATGTTTATTAATATATTCTTGGCGTTCCTAAAACATTACATAATATACCAAAAATAATAATAAACAATAACAATTTATTACTTTGATAAAGTTTGTGTTGTGTCTTGCCCAAAATTCTTGATTCCATGCCTGTGTAGCATCTTGTAGCGTTCGTAATTTGTGTTGCAAAGCAGTTTCATTCAATAATCTTTTTCTAATAATTGGACGGAGGTTGGAAACTGGATCTGGTGGTCCAATGATGTCTACATCATCTTGTTCGTCTATTACGATTACAGGATCTTCGAGGGCTTTTTCCAATAATACTGCTTGAGGGGTTGTTCTGGCAGTTCGTTTTATTACCTATAAATAAGTTTTATTTGAAAACAGAACGTGCAATATAACCTATAATGTTACGTAATTTATACTTACGTGATTTACTAATTGTTGACTAGGTTTATTAGGTAGAAACTTAATAAATGAGGTAAGTACCATTATGGGTGGATGTGTCTTACTTGATATTTTTAATTGTACATTATTTTGGAACCTTGTTAGGAAACTATCCTAGAAAAGGTTAGAAAGAACTGTCAAAAACGCCGAGAATGTCACCCAACATATTTTATTACGCCTGATTTATATACAACCAACATTACATTAATAGATTTTTTTAATTAACTCGGCAAGTAATTTTTTTTACTTTTAAGACAATTTATTGACTAAATATGTAAATAAAATTACCATTAAAAGTAAAAATATTCAAAATTTAAGACGAATTTTTAATCGTTGTTCATTTGTTCCAATATTCATCCAATTTTAAATACTTTTTCACTTCGTTTTAAAACTAAACTAAAATAAAACGATGCTATTCATAATATAAATGTGTAAAGAATAAATAAATTTAACATATAATAAGTGTTTTTTATTAATTAAACAATCATAACAAATCTATAACATTTAGTATAGAAAGAACATTATTAATTAATAGAATAAGTTACAATTTGTATTTATAATATCCTTCCCCAGTCTTCCTACCCAATTTTCCTTCTTTAACTAGTTTCTCCTGGGATTTGGGTACTTTAAAAAGAGGATTGTCTGGGAATTTTTCTTGCCAACCTTTCATTATAAAGTAGGATGTATCATGTCCTGTATAATCAGACAACTCAATTGGACCCATAGGATATCCAGCTCCAAGTTTCATAGCAGTATCAATGTCCTCAGGGGATGCGTCTCCTAATAACAAATAAATTAATTAACTTGTTCATTAATAAAAATGTATAATACTAACCTCGCTCCATCATTCTTATAGCTTCAGCAACATATGGGACTAATAGTCTGTTGACTACAAAACCAGGAGTGTCTTTGCATGTTATGCATGTCTTTCCAATGCTCTTCCCCCAAGCCATCAACGTCTGGTAAGTTTCCTCGGAGGTCTCAGGAATTCTCACCACTTCCAATAGTTTCATCACTGGTACGGGATTGAAGAAATGGAGTCCTCCGAATCGATCTTTACGATTCGTTAACGATGCTATTTCACCTAAAGATTTGACGCAATAATTGACGATACTAACTAGTGTGTTTTTGACTCATACCAATGGATAATGAACTGGTATTTGAAGCAAAAATCGTTTTTTGTGGAGCAATTTCGTCCAGGTGTTTAAACAATTTTTGTTTAATCTCCAAATTCTCCACAATGGCTTCCAACACTAGATCGGTATTTTGAACTGATTCGTCGACATTTGTGGATGATTTTATTTTAGATTGGGTTTCGTCCACGAAGTTTTTCATTTTAGCTTCCTCGCCATTGAACAATTTTTTAGCAACTCTGGCCAAACTTCCGCTGATGATTTTCGAAGCTTTGTTTAATTGCTCCTGGTTGATTTCTACCAGTGTTACGTTGTTTCCTGCTTGTGCTGCAACCTTATTGCTAATGTGATTAGTTTAAAAGAGTAATTTTGTATATTTTCAGAAATTTATTTAATTTGGACTAATAACTAATATTTATATAGAGATTTAATTTGAAAAAGACAATGAGGATTTACAAAATGTTTCAGAAACTTAATAGATTGAAACAATTTTCTAACATAGCAAGGACGATTGGACTTTGTACTTTTACATACGAGTAAACAAATGTATTAATATTTTTTGTTAATTACCTGTGCAATTCCTGAACCCATTAAGCCTCCCCCAATAACTGTTACATTTTTAATTGTATTTTTGACAGTGGAAGTGGAGAATCCACGTTTAATCACTCCCATGGATGTCATCTTGCCGGTTGCGAACTCAATGGTAAAAATATAAATAAACAAAAACGGTATATATAGGCTGATAACAGTAGATTATCTATCAGCGTCAGCGTAGCTTAAAAATATTCAAATTTACATTGCCTTAATGTGAGTACAATACTATTTTAAATTTACTATTTACTGGTTTTTAGTTATTGCCATTTTTTTTAATAAAAACAAAGAAATAATCTTTATAAATACTTAAAAATTTGAATAAAAAACTGAATTTTAATATCAATATAAATCCGTCACTGTTATCAGTGAGAGACAAAGTACAATTTATAATGTTTTTAAGACAACAAATAATATCAAAGGTCAGAAAAAATGCAAAATTCATCTATGACTTAAGAAAGCACATTGTAACTGACAACGTTTATTGAGAATTTATCTACAAAAATACATTGTTAATAACGGTCAATATAAAATACTAAAAATATATAAAAAAAATTATAAAAATACATTACTTGGTCAATTTAAGGGTCAATATATACAATACATAACTATTTATAAAGTGGAATAAAAAAATAAGTAATCAGACACATTTAGAATGGTAAAGAATCACTCTAAAATAAAAAAGGAAATCTTATTACCAAATATCAATAAAATAATCATACTTACACTTTGGATTTTGTTAATGGTAGATAAAAGATTGATGATAAAAATGATTTAATAAGATTTATGAGCGGCCGTTATTCTTGGAGTTTCTGTAATATAAATTACCAAGATTTTTGCTTTTACTCAAGTTGGAAAGAAACTTACGTCTTTGGTGCATCCATCGCAGAACCACTTAACGTTGTTCTTGTTGGACTCGAGAAAGTTCAATTCGGTTGCATTGTATTCGCTACAGTTGTAGTGCATGCAACCGTTGCAAGAGTCGGTGTTGCATTTTATGATCTTGTCGTCGGCCTGTCCTTTGATGTTCTCTTCGCATTTCACACAAAAATTTTTATTGCAGTCTGCCATTTTTGAAATGAGCTGTGTCTGGATTACGTGCGTGCAAGCAAAAATTGATGATTGTGAATAACTAACAAAATTTGTTGATTGGATACCTTATGAAATTTTTTGTTTTTTTCTTTTGTTTCTTTTGTCAATTGTTTATAGTTTTGTTTAAACAACAACAACCACAGATATCATAGTACCTTTTAATTAATTTGTTTTGAACACAAATTTGTTTCAGATAAAACCTTTTCTTAGTGATTGGATTAAAAGTTTAATGGACAATATTAGACATGAAAAGACTAAAGTCAGTTAAAAATTGTTTATTAAAATTTCTTGTAAATAAACCTAAATATAGAACAGTATATTAAATTTACTTTTCCTTACAAGAGGACTAATTTTGTAATTACACAATATGCCAAAAATGTTCAAATTTATCTGTATAGACAATTTTTGAGTTTCAAATTGTTGGGGTTGTTTTGCAACGTTGCTCCTGATGAATAAAACGACGTGGAATTGCTCGCGCTGTTGCACGCTTGTCCAGGACATTGGAAAATCTCCTGCAACGGTATTTCCGGATTTTCGGCCGTAATCGCGTTAATCGAAGACATCTAAACCGAAACATGGTTATGGAAATAACATTATTTTGCAGGAATAGTTACCTTGGACGTTACAAGCATCAGTTGCTCTTCCTTTTTGTGCAACATGTTCGTCAACATTGCCTGAACTCTTTTCTGTGCGCAGATTTGCTGCTGAAAATCTGACACCGTCTCTACTAATCTCTGAGTCGCAAACTTGGCTGCATTCGTAGCCTGCATTTTTTCTTTATGCAGAATCAGCTTCTCCGTTTCCCATTCTCTTTGTAAAGAGTTTAATTGTAATTGCAACTCGTCTATGTGAATTGGGTTGGTTTTGGACAGTATGTCTCTGTTGTCTTTTATAAAACCCTCCAATTGTTCCATCTCATATGACAATTTGTTTTTCTGATGTTCGATTTTCTATAACCAATTGGTCATTACATACAATCATAAATACTACTTACGAAGATGTCTTACCTTTAACTTGTCTATCAATTCCATTCGTTCTTTAGTTTCTATTTCCAATTGTCGTTTGTTTTTCCTTAATTCTTCGTTCAAATCATAGATTTCTGCCACTGATGCGTTGGCAATTTCCATCGATTTTTTGCTTTCAGTACTATGTTCCTTAATTCTCTTTTGCAAGTTTTCAATTGTCTTTATTTGGTCTTCGATTACTTTGTTTCTTTCATTCAATGTGTCATCTTGTTGTGAAAGCTTATCCCTAAAAAGGATCTTTAGGTAAAGTTAAAAAAGTATCAAAAATAGGAGTATACATCAGTTCCATAATTCTTAATCTCATGTCGTTGCATTGGAGGTCGCCATTTCCCAAAGTTAAAGTCTTCCTCAGTTCCTCCATTTCCTTTTCAAGTTCGCCGCTCCTCTTCCTCATCATTTCAACATCGCTTTCCGCTTCCAGAATACGTTTCTCCTATAATTTGTAACATTAGTAAACCTGAATCAAATATAAACGGATTGGATCCACCTTAATTTGAAGTGTTTCGTCTTGAGTCTTCAGTCGATTCTCTTGCTGCTTGTTGACTTCGGTCAGATGAAGTAGAGTGTGTTTGTTTTGTTCGACAATGCCCGTAAGTTGATCTACTAGATTTTTTAGTTCCATTCTTTCGTTTTGGAAAGTATTCTCTTTTTCAGCCATGGTGCTGTTTACTTTTGCACACTGTCGTTCCAATTTCTCACACCTCAAAACATTTAAACATTGATTTAAAGTTGGAACACTAATAATAATTGCTTACTTTTTGGCACATTCCTCGTATTGTTGGTACTTTGACAGCAACTCCTTATACTTTTTGTTCAGTGCGTCGTAATCGCGTTTGAGACGATTATACTCACACTGACTGGTCACTTCTTTTTCCAACTTTTCAGCTTCCACGTCTCCAATTCTCTTGGTGAGATACAACACTTCTTCCGATAAACGTGTCTCGTTCTCCCTCAACTTCTCCAACTCCGGTTCGTACTTATTAAGACAATTACACTTTTCCAACAAGCTTCCTTCCAGAGATTTGATTTCCTGCAAGTAAAATGTTGTGGTGACGTTTGGTTTATTTAATATATAATTGTTACTTTGGTGTATTCCTTGATTTTGGTTTTAAGTTGTTGATTTTCGTCGTACGTTTCGTTTAGTTTGCTTTGTAGTTCTTGCACGCATTTGGCGTAGGCCTCGTTGGAGTTTTTCAGAGCCTCACATTCCGCATTGATTTGATATTCTGAGGTGTGGCGAAACTCCTCCAACTCTTGACATTTTTTAGTCAGTTCTGCGACGAGCGTACTTTTCTCAGTAATATCAGTTTCTAGCTGTTTCATCGACTCCATTATTTGGGAGATTTGCCTGTCTTTTTCCTGGATGCACTTGGCGAATTTGTCTTTGCTGTAGTTCATTACGTTGGAGGATATTAGGGCTTTTTCGTGTAGCAGGCCGACCTTTTCGTCGTAGATGTTGAGCAGGCCGTTCAGTTTCTTCAAGTCTTTCACCACGTTTTGGTATTCCGTTTCTTTATTATTGTACTTTTCTTCTAGTTGTTCGTTTTCGGTTTTGAGGGATGTTACTTGTTTGTTCAGCTGTTCGATAAGTGTTTTTTGTACGAGTGCTTGAGAATCAGTTACGAACTCATCTTGTTGGCTGCTTCTTTTAGAGTTATCCAGTTCAGAATTGATGGAGTTGTCCGGATTGAAAAATTCCAAATTTTGCTTCGATAACAGTTTGCTTTTGGTCACTGTGGTATATTTACGTTTGGGATTTTTTGGCAAATCTATCATGGCCGAATCCTTTTTGGTCATGGAAGGTGACTTTTTCGACACCTTCCTCGCTGGTGACATTTTCTTGGATACAGGCGATAACATACTATTACATTTTCCGATTGCAGAACTACCTGAAACGTCGACGAAACCATCAATGTGAGTTCAATGGAAGTGAACGAAATTACCTCTAATACAAAATTTATTATTGACATTTTGAGACATTTTTTCACCTCTTTGATCGATTATGTCTCGTTTGAATTCTTTTGGTTTGCGGTTTTCGTTTCTTAAATTAATATAAAGGCTTTTTTTAGTGTTGGTGGTTACGTTTGGTGAACTAAAAATTGTTCAGGTGAAGGGAACAAGTACGAGGAAAGGGAAGACAAGGAATCTTACTTTAAACATGAACAGTCTCCGGGATCACAGGTATGTTTCATTCGTTGCAAAGATGTTGACATTGTTAGCTCATTTATTTCATTTTCCACTTCCTTTATTATTTTATCTATATCCTGAAACGAAATAGGACACGTCGAATCGACATTTAACATAACAATGATCTTTTGTATCTTACTGTACACATAATTTAGGAAAATCCAATTTATCTAATGTACCAGATGTAGTTCCTTCATCGTGAGTTATATTGGCTTTAGCGTCCAATACGTGCGACTGAAATTGTCAAACTTGACATAAGAGAAAACATGTCACAAGTTTTGGCGGGTACTTATAATTTAATCGTGGTATTTCCAGCTGTTTCAAACAACTAAATAATCAATCAATTATTATAAAAATTTTGTGATTCATTTTATAACTTAATAAACAAAAATTACTCACGTTTAATGGCCTTAAATTATTGATTGATTTAATGAAACATAATTAGACACACCAACGATTCTAATTTAGTTATAATTTCCTTGTTTTGTTTTTTAATTTGATCAATCGAATTTGTATTTAGCATAAAAATGTGCATTTGTTGTTTATCTAATTAAATTATTGCTATTCGTGTTCTTAGTATCTTCCGATGATGTTAACACTTGAATCATTAAAAAGAAGAAAAAAATGCTTGTAACAATTCAAGGTTGATTCTTTACATATTTCAAGAACAAAACATTTCATACATTTAAAAGAGAGTCATCGATGAAATGAATTAAGGTTGAAAAGAGAAAATGATTTTGTAAGAATGGTGTGGTGCATTAACAATTTCCATTACCTTCTTCGGGTTTGGACGGGAAGTAAAAAATTGATGGTTGCGAATCTGTCATTAAATTAATTTGTAATTGTGAACGTTTAATTAAATGAAAACTTCAAGGATTTGTTTTTGTTATTTACAAACGAATCGTTATGAAATGCGAAAATTTATCGTATTCGTCGATAACATTAAATTGTACAGACGTACATGAATTTTTTGGATGTTTAGTCAATGAACTTTACGGAACTTACGGAGGTTAATAATGGTGATGGTATTTTGAATAGTGACCTCACCACCTCGATTTTTTGTGTTGTAATGTTTTGCTCATTTAATTCTACATATTTTTTGCACCATGTAATTTATTCGGATTGACTACAAAGTATTGTCTGATACTCATTTAAAAGTAATTAAATTACACATTGTTTATAAGACATTTGAGAGTGAAGAAAAATCGTTGGGCCGACAATGAATAAAAGATTGAAAGCAAATTTCTTCATACAACACAATTTGTCAAAGGTCATTTATTTATATGTGAATAAGTAATGTTCTTATTGCATGTTTTTGCAAATATTTAACATTTCTGCATAGAATTTCAATTAACTATATGTTACAACTGTTGTCCTTCATTCTATTAGTTAGATATTTTTGTTTAATCTGTCCTAATTTTTATATATCGTTAACTTTGAATAATGATCATCGTTTTGAACATTTCTACATACATTATGTTACAATCATATTTTTCTATTTTCCCTAAAATATTTTATAGTTATCAATTATTTAATTAAAAAATGAATACTATTGGAAACTTCTTTTCTTTTCAATTTTCATTTTGGTCATTAATTAATTACTTAACTGTCAAATAAGAATAATATGAAGATAATGGAACAGAATTGAAATTAAATGGAAAGATGTACAAGTACAAAGTCACGTGCGGAAGATGTATTCAACCTCGAGGCTTCGCTTACGACCGATAAATTCCTCCAATGTCCAACAAGTCGAAGCAGTGTATTCCGCGTGTCACGAAAGACTCATGATCATGATCAGTATTTATATTCGGCTTACCTAATCCGACGGCGTCAATTTGCCAACGTCTGCTCTGCCTACACCGACATCGAAAATTGAAAAAGTGCGTCAGTTATCAATCGGCGAAGCGGTGGAAATGTTGAAAATGCACCGAGTGTCGTTCTTCGTTTGGGCGGTGCTGCTTTCGGTCGGGGCGCAGGATTTGGGCGACAATGTGGCGGCGAACAATTTGTTTCCGGCGTCCCAAATCGCGCCCGGAAGACCGTTAATCATCAAAAACTATCCGGCTGTTGAGAACTATCAAAGTGAGTTGTACGAAGTTTACGCCGAACCTTACCAATATGTAAGTCCTGTATTAGTTATTATTGCATTTAATATTCGACTACAAAAATAATTGATTACTGAATGAATTGAAAGAAAATTTACTTTTTTTCAAAATTCATCGTTTATTGTCTTTTAAAATATGAAATTTTTATTGTTTTTACAATTTTATCTGTATTAAAACAAAAATTGATACATTTTTAATTTAATAGATCATTTAACTTTTATCAAAATATTTTAATTAACCTTTTCTTGGGTATAAATAAGAAATAGTTAATTAAGTTAAATAAGTACACAAATACTTAATAGAATATTAAATTTAACATAAACTGTGATTTATGTTTAGTTGAACAATGAACAATTTTTAACAATACAAATTTCAATTAAAAAAGAAAAATAAAATTTGATTTATATTTTTTATTAAGATAATTGTTATCATAATCAATATCCATCATAAATTATTTATTAGTGAATTTGTTTTAATTAAAATTCTAAATTGTGAAACACTTGAAAATATTTAGTTAACAAAATAATATTTATTACATTTAATATAAACAATATAATTTAATAACATATTTAATAGAAATTATGTATGTATAAAATGTAATTGAAATGTTATTGTACGATTAAAATTAATTGTTGTATCAAAAATAAAAACACAAAAACAATATGTTCTCAAAACAATGTATAAGTAACACCGGCGCATCCACCATTTTTCAAAAAAATAGATAACCTTGTGTTCTCCGACGACGACCTCCATTAAAACTATTCATTAATTTATTCATTAGCAAAGTTGCTCATTTCTTTGAGGTTACAGCAATCAACACTATAATTTTCGCGTAATTATTCATATTAAAAGTATCGCAACACATAAATTACTCGTTACTTCAATAATTAATATGTGAACAAAGGTGGCAAATAATATTTTCCTTAAGGTTAATTATAATTTTAATATTATAATGGTGATTAAACATAGGCCCAAAGACATCTGTCGGCGATCGCCCTTATCAGCAGCGAGGGTGATTCCTCGGTGACCGGCGAGGTGTTCTTCACCCAGAAACACCCTCCAGCGGGTCCGGTTTACGTCAGAGGCAACATAACCGGTCTGTCCGAAGGGAAGCACGGCTTCCACATCCACCAAGCCGGCGACCTCAGGGAGGGGTGCTCCAAACTTGGGCCTCACTTCAACCCCTTTCTGGTAAGTAAAATTCGAGTGTAACTATATGTTATAATCATCATCCCCGTGGTTGCAGCTTCAACACGGCGACAGGTTGGATTTTGTACGTCACGTGGGTGACATGGGGAACCTAGAGGCCAACGGGGAGGGCAGAGCCGAGTTCGAATTCGTCGATCGACTGATGTCGCTGATTGGCGGGTCCAGGAGTATCATAGGACGTGCCGTGGTCATCACCGAGAATCCTGATGATTTGGGCAGGAGTGGAACCGCCGTCAGCTTGAGCACCGGCGACTCGGGGAACCCCATTGCTTGTGGTGTCATTGCTTATCTTAATTGAGTCATTTCGGACTGTTGATGTATCGTGAAACTGGAATAAATTGTATATAATGTTGTGTCTGTTGTGATTGAAGAAGGAATTAGTTTCAGTTTTGTAAATAATAAATTGGCAATTACCAATTGGTATTCGGCACAAATAATCACACAACATTGTCTTATCTTAATAATCACACACCTATTATAGATATGGAGGTACTACATATGTGGATACATATTTCCTTAGTTTAAATTAAAATATTTTAAAAATAATCTACCCCACGTAAAAAGATAATTTTGATTAAATTCTTTAAATATTAATTGTGGCTAAAATTGTTGTATATTATTTAAATTTTCACCTAGATAAATATTTTACATAAGAGATTTTAGATCAATTTATTAATAAAATTATAATTTTGTATATTATGTTAGTTTATATTATATTATATTATCATTCTAAAAATAAAAATCCTAACAATAGCTACTTTTATAAGATTTTACAGAGATTTAAAATTTGTTTTTCGTAGTTAATAATAAGAATTATTAATCTTTGTATCAGTTGATCAAAATTTTTGTCATAATATAATTAACAACAACTATTTTCCTCACGTATATAGATAACTTTGATTTATCGTCAACATTTACTTCACAAGTAACACTTCACATTTATTGGATGTTAATTTATTTTTAGAATCGGATTTTAAAAAGTAAATCTCATGATCTGTTTTAAATTTTTATGTAATAAAAAAAATATTAAAAAATACAAGAATTTTCAAATCAAAATAAATGAGAATTTACACAAATAAAGAAATAAAATAATATAATTATAATAAATTCAGATTTGAATAATTACCATTTTTGTGACTTACTTTTTTTGTTTTTGTTCTTTTTAGTAAAAAAATAAAGAAACTTATATTATGATATATTTAAAATGAATAATATACATAGTTTTTGATACATATTTACCATTATTATAAAAAATCATTGAATTTTATTAATTACATTAAGAATTATATTAAATTATTTGTTTTTAATAAATTAATATTGGTAGAATACAGTGAGATCATACAAATTTATCATTAAAAGTTTCCATAAAATTACTCATACCGAAAGAGTATTTATTTATTTATTTATTTACATTTAATTATGCTTTTGGTTGTATGCAAATCTGTCAATGACTCAAATGAAAATGACTGTCTTGTGTTTGTATGTTATCTGTGTTTTGATACCACACGTTAGTCAAGGTTCTGTCCAATATCTTACAAGATAACACAGCGACACTATAAAACTCTATAATTAACGCAGAGCACCTTATACTGGTGGTATCCTTCACCTGAAACTAGACCAAATCAAATTGGATAACCTTTAAAATTATTAGTTACAATTGTGAACAAGTGTGTGGTGGTTCGTTTCACTCCAGTCATTCCTCTATTTTTTATTACTACTTATTGATGTGAGTATCATGCTTTAATTTAATTGACTATTTCTTTTTTAATTACAATTCTGAAGTAAATACTTTAATCAAAATTAATTTTGATGTAAAACTAATTTGAAAATAAAATGAGATCATTTTTTTTTTTAAATAAAAATTTTGTTTTCATTTTGAAAAAGTTTTATGGTAAGACAATTGGAATTGTTGATATGTGAGTACGCCCATGATTTGTGCAAGTAGTTTTATTAACTGAATTAGACACGTGAAAATGAAAGTCACCCATGTCTATAAAAATAAGTAATAGCCACACCGATAAAAGAACTTAAATTCATCATGCGAACAAACCTTAAAGAGAAATGACGCAATGGAAATTACATGGTTGATCTCAGAGATGCTAAATTGATACAATGGCTTTGAATTTATACGTTTTTATTATTTAAATATGTAGGATGTTGCCATTATTCATATTTAATAGTGCGCCAAAGCTGATTATGTCTTAATCCTCTTTAGTATTGATTTTTGCTTTGCTTATAAAACAATTCTTGTACAAGGATTTGCATATTGTGGTTAAGTGTTTATTTCGAAATGTCGAAAATAATGGAAATACCTATAACTGATTATTCTGTGAATCTATAATAATTTGCATTGTAATGATCTACAGAATACATTAATTTCTTCGAGAAACTTTTAATATAATTTATATCCATTTAAAACTTATAAAATTGACAATATAATATGTAATTCAACGACCAGTTTAATTCCATTCCATAATTTCTGAATTACAATCGTTTTCTACTTCAGATGTTGATTTTTCTGTACAATATTCTGACAAGAAATGTTCATTTGTGTCTATTGTTCCTTTGATTTTATGTAATTGTGAAATTAGAAAATACTCTCGTCATTGACATTAATTATTTTATGTCTAGACTGCAAATTTGCTTATCGTATTAGAAACTATATTTATGTATGTGTATTTACAAACTAAAATTTATTTTTAAATATTTATATAAATTGTAGATATATCAAAATTAATTTAAAATAAATTTAAATCTAAATTAAAATATGGTACGCCATTGATCAATTTAACTTAATTGCAGATTATTATTCAAAGACAATAGCTTCCTAATTGCTGTTGTTTGATTATTCTTGGGAATAAAAACTGACCTTTTTAGTTATTATTTAATGTGTTGGATAAAAACTAATTGTTGCCACGTTGATTGGACGTGCTTGGATGGATGTTTTAGCAGTGATTAAGATTAGTGGTATAGGTATTTAAAAGATAATTAATTATTTATAATTTTTGTTATTTATAATGAAATTAACACTAATCGAATGACTTAATGATAATTACATAATGAAACTTGAGAACGAGTTTAAATCATTTAAATTAATTTTGTAACACAGACAATAACCAGTTGGTCACTTTCTTCAGTCATTCCATTTTAAAAACATGCAATGCAGATTATTATTTATAATCATTCAATTAAAATTAAACATAAATATGCCAAATCAAAGATAAGATTTTTTGGATTCAACACAAGGACAGTTTCATTGAGTTACTAAAGCAATTATTTATCATTATCGCCTTGTTAAACATCATGAACCAGCAAACCGGTGAGATAAAGATGGTCACCTTGAAAGACTGAAAGAGCTGTATTTAAATTCCCCACATCATTTGTTTATAAACAATTCAGCCGTCAACGTTGAACGACGCATAATTGCAGTTTCACTTTACGTAACGTTGTCGCTGACATTTCTTTATCAGTTCCATTCTGTTGTACTTTCAGACGCAATGATCAAGTTTGTCGTCTTCCTCGCCTTGTGGGCGATGGTTTGCTCCGAGGTAAGTCACCCTTTCGTTCCCCTCAGTCAAATGTTATTGTAGGGATATTTTTAGGACGCACCAAAGACTGCCGTGGTCAAAATTGCCTCCGACAATGTGAAAGGAGAACTGAAAATATTCCAAAATACGGATAACACTCTTACCATCGAAGGAACGATCTTCGGATTGACGACAGGTAAACACGGCTTCCACGTGCACGAAAAAGGAGATCTGTCCAAAAATTGTACGGGTGCCGGAGGTCACTTCAATCCTGAAAAGGTAATAATTGTCAACAAGATTTAACAGCATTTTAAACAACCGTCATTGGCTTTAGAAAAACCACGGCGCTCCGGAAGACGAAGATCGCCACGTGGGTGATTTGGGCAACATCGAAGCCGACGACAACGGAACTGCCAAAGTCAATATTACCGACAAATTGATCGCTCTTTCTGGAACCAACAACATCATCGGTCGCGCCATTGTCATCCATGCCGATCCAGACGATCTGGGACTCGGTGGTTTCGACGATTCCAAAACCACTGGACACGCTGGACTCAGAGTCGCATGCGGAATTATTGTGTAAATATTTTATCTATGTTCTGTTGTTTTTGTTTTGGACGAATAAAGTTTTGAAACGCAACCCTTACGTAATAAATTGAAAGTGGCTTTTTGTTTGTTTTGTTAATTAAATTTTGAGGCACATTAGGATTAATAATAAAATGAATGTACCCCACAGAGTTGCACGGTCAGTGGCGAATGCGCCAATCGATTCTGGGGACATAAAAGGTGATGTCACTTTTACTCAGTACAGTGACGACACTGTTGAAGTTGAAGGAATAATTACTGGATTGGCTCCAGGACTACACGGGTTCCATATCCATGAAAAGGGAGATCTGTCCGACAATTGTCAAGCTGTTGGGGCTCATTTTAATCCTAACAAGGTACTAGTTACATAAAAGCCCCTTAGGGCAGTTAAAAATTACAAAAGTTCTGTTGGTAAATATTAATTATGTTATTTAGAAAAACCATGGTGCTCCTGAAGACGAAGATCGCCACGTGGGTGACTTGGGAAACATCGAAGCCGACGACAAAGGGGTGGCCAGGTTCAAGATTAACGACAAACTGATTTCCCTTTCGGGTGCAAACAGCGTCCTTAATCGTGCCGTCGCCATTCACGCCGACGCTGACGATCTCGGTCTTGGCGGATTTGAGGATTCCAAAACGACCGGACATGCTGGCCTCAAAATTGCATGCGGGATCATTCAGTAAATATTTTTTTGTAAATCCTACTTCACTGAAGGATCACTCTATCGAAAAACTACGAAAAATTGTTAATATAATAATGAATTAGTTGAGAAAGTTTTATAATCTTCAATTTGTACATAAATTTTTATGTTCTGTTACAGACAAGGTAATTCTGCAAATAAGCTGGGGACGAACTTAGGATTCATGCTCATTTTAATCGCAGTGATGCACCTTCTTATTTCTCCTTGAGTTGTTTATCATAATTTAGTATTATTTGTATAATATGAGTGATAATTTATTTTTCCTGCTTTCTACGTATGTATTTATTTATTTGACGTAATAAATTGTTGTAGTTAAGTTTCCATTTATGTCGTTGTCCTTTGCGTACGAAGCGTTTAAACGTTAAAACTTTTACGATGGCTATTTCGTTGTTGGTAAAAATTTAAAGCAAAATCAATATGATAGAATTTGTTTGCATGTTAGCCTTAATGATTCAGTCACTTCTAAAAATAGTCAAGACGTTTGAGAAACGACAATTCCTTTAGTCAAAAGGAAAATGTAAATAGTGTTTTATTAACGTTAAGTTATACAATCGATTTCTGTCGTATTTGATGATGAAATTAGTACGCATCAATGAGTAATAAATATTGCAGGCAGTTTATTAATCAATAACTGCGAGTATTGTTAGAACTAATAGAAATGATTATATTTAAAACTGTGAGAAATAATAAAGTCAAATTCAGAATCATAATCCACTATATTTTTAAATAATAATTAACATTACTTACAAAAATTATTTTAAATAATAAAAATGTCAAAAATAATTATAATAAATTCATTCAATTTATCATTTTAATTAATACATTTTACTATTTTTACTTCTTGTTTCTTTTTGGTGTTTCCTTAATTATCTAATTTTTAATATTTTAATTTTATTAATTTTATAAAATATACTATATTCTGAAAATATTGGTTAATGACTCCAGACTATTTTTTATGGTTGGCGTGTTTGAGCCCCACACTGAAAATTTATTCATTGTTCTAACAATAATTTTGTGAAAGGTCAAATCGTGGAACAATAGTTTGTTAACCTCTCCTAAACTAGTTATATATACAAATCGATATGTTTGTGTGTATGTAAATTCACCTAAGCCTATAACTGTAATTGACACAAACTTTTGATAAACAACATTACTGACAATTCAATATTTATCTATTTTTATCACAACTTAACACGACTTCGATTTTAGCCAATTTGTTGCATTATTTATTTCTTACGAAATTTTAATTTTATGTGGCTTAAATCAAATTATTTTAAAAAAATGACACAGTTAGTTATAATTACAATATAAGATAAAAAATTATTAAATAATATATATTAAGTTTGATATTTATGCTATAAAAATACTCTATAATTATATCAATATTATCTTTTAAAAGTATAATTAACTATCAAGAACAACAAAATAGGTTAAGTACTCATCTATTTAATTAATATTACTAATCTTAATATCGTATTTCATCATTAATTCTGAAGTAATACAAATTGTAATAATTTACAATCAAGATTTATATATTTCTACTTCTTTTGTATAACATATTTCATTTATAAACACACCTAACATAGAAAAAAATATCATATAGGTCTAGACTAGAAAGTATTGGTCCTGCTATTAAGGTCATCAAGTTGCTTATTACCTAATAATACTTATTTAATTGTGATTTTGCCTTGGATTTTAGTCGATGATCGTTGAAAAATACTTTGTACTTGTTGCTTTTCAAAATGAGTTTAAACTGCTGGACATCAGTTCGTCGCAGGAACGTATGTCACTCTAAATAAATCCAGCGTGTATAACTGCTTCATTGATGCTTCAATTTCACCGGCGTGACGTCACGGATGTGAAAATTAGCAGCACACAAAACGAGGGTATTCGGTCGACCTTAGTGCACAGTCAAAATACAAGGTAAAGCCCAGTTCAAAGTTTACAAACCGTATAAATCAGTCACAACGATTGTCGCAGTCTTATCGTTATCACGATCACTTGGGACACATGGGTGTCCACGTCCGCGTTCATTAGAAGCAGTGCATCCGTCAAAATGGACGTGTTCGACGAGTGGAGCGAACTCGCTGATGACTACAAACAATTGGAGAAGCAAAACGAGGCGTATCTGTCGCAATTGGCCGCCTTGAGTGCTGTGCAAGAGAACTGTTTGAAGAAAATCGCCCATCAAAGGTACAGGATCGGTGTCATCTCTAAATATCTGAGGGAATTGGAACGGAAACCGCGGAACAACAATGAGCATTTGGAGAAAGTGGAAAAGTTGAAGAACGACATCCTAAAACGTGAAGTTGATTTGCAGCACATCGAATCAACGTTGCCCAGGACGGGAGGGAAGTATCTCCGAGTGGTGTTGGGTAACATAGACGTGTCCTTTTTGAATAAAGATGCCAAAATTAGATACAAGGATGAATACGAAAAGTTCAAGCTTATATCACACATAATTTGCTTCGTAGTGGTGTTGATAAATCTGCAGGTACATTTTAGACCGTTGGAATTAGCCTATTTCTTTTTCTTGGTATGGTACTATTGTACTTTGACCATTCGAGAAAGCATCCTGAAGGTGAACGGTTCGAGGATTAAGGGCTGGTGGAGAATACATCACGTTATATCCATCGTGACTTCAGGAATTCTATTAATTTGGCCTGACAATACTATTTGGCACGAATTCAGGTACCAGTTCTTCCTTTACACCATCTACAGCTGCATAGTTCAGTATCTGCAATTCAAATATCAAAGTGGGCAGTTGTACCGTTTGAAAGCCCTTGGAAAAAGGAAAGACATGGACATCACAATCGAAGGCTTTCATTCTTGGATGTGGAGAGGGCTGTCCTTTTTACTTCCATTCCTTTTCGTCGTCTACATCGTTCAGTTCATCAACGCAGTGACTTTGTTCAGATTGTGCTTGTACCACCCATACACTTGGCATGTGCCTGCACTGATAGTACTCTTTGTGGTGCTTTGTGTGGGAAATACAGCCACCACAATTATGGTGGTACCTGACAAATTAAAGAAGAAAATGATTGATCAGTATCGATTGAGAATTAACTTTCCCTCTATTCCTTCTGTAAGTAACTTTAATGGTACCAAAAAATAGGTTTTTAATTAGTTATTGCATCAATAACGTTTATTTGTGATATATTTTTAGATAATAAAAGTTTATTTATGCTATTTTTGTTTTATTAAAATATTTATTATTAAAACATGTGGTAAGTTTTTGATATTGAAATATTAAACTGCAATTAGTTATGAATTATTATTAAACGACAGCAGAAAAGAAACAAGTCTAGTCGCTGACTAACATAAATAATCATTGTAAACAGTTTAGTAAATTCCTTAGCAGAAAATGATATCAAGGTCAAGGACAGATTTATTTAATTTACATAAACTTATTCCTCGTATAAAACTGTCACTTTATCAGTAAATTATCATTCGGACGTTACACTCATCTATCTCAACAATAGTGGAGTAGAGTTACTCATCTTTTGTACTCATCGATGCACTCCAATCCCAAGTCCAAACTTCAACAAACGTACAATGGAAAATTTTATCAATGACAAACATTACAACGAATAACTAAATAATAATTCCCAGGCAAGTCCTTGAAAATGAAGGATTGCTTCCCCCGCATGTGAGTAACCCCTTTCAACCCCACAAATGGGCATCAATCAAACTGGTCAGAGCTTATTTTAATTCTTGCACCGCAACGAATCGGCGTTGGCAATTTCTTAGAAGAAGACGATAAGATCTGGAAGTCTCCACAAAAGGGGGTGGTAAAAAATAGGCGATCGTCAGAATTCGCGGAGTTGCCAGGCGATCGGTAAGTACAAACAAAACTGACCAATGGCCATGCGGATTTTCATCCTAAAGGTTAATTACATCCGAGATACGCTCCTTAAGGACTATGATTCGAATAGTTGGTGCAAAGTCCTGCGGACTGGTGGTTGAAAATGAAGACGTGCGAACTCAGTTTGATCAAGTATCTCTTGTTTCTTTTTAATTTGGTTTTTGCCGTAAGTCCATTTAAATTAATACATTATTGACCACAAAAAGAACACGTGGATAAATGACTTTTTAATTATGGCTATTCAATAAACATCATTAAAGATTGTTGAAAATAAAAAAATATTTATCTAATTTTATTATTTTAAACTCTAGTTTATATTTGATAAAAAAGAAAAATAACATTTTTATATATATTATCAGTTGAAAAATAAGAAAGATAATTAATGCAGTATCTATAAATAATATTGTGTTATTTTTGGTTAATTATCATTGAATTGTTGAAATAAATGACTGATTTTTTTCATTAAACATAATGAATCCAATACATTTTTAGTAGAATCAAATTAACATCTTGTGCTAAGCATAAAAATTGTATTCCCTCTTAGATATCAGGAGTTGGATTGATAGTAGCAGGATCCCTGGTCCTCGCAGATGTCGGGGAATACAGTCACTTCATGGAGGGCAAGGTCCTTGCGCCTCCTGTCGTCCTGATTGTGGCAGGATGCATCGTGTTCCTGGTCGCGTCCCTCGGTTGCTACGGAGCGATCAGGGAGTCTTATTACATGTTGATGGCGGTAAGTTGAAACGGACTTACTGATTGTGTTGCAGCAAACTGCAGATCGACTTATAACTATTAAATCACTAATTACTATAATCTTAAGTAAATTAAAGAATAATTGAATCAATAATCAATAATAATTGTACTCCTCAAAACTAACTCCCATTCAAATGACACAGTTTTAAATAAATTATATATTTGGTGTTCCAGTTTGCATTGTGCCTGTTGATAATTTTCGTAATAGAATTGGCAGTGGGAATAGCTGCAGCTGTTTATAAGAGCCAGTTCCACACTGGAATTAAGGACTTGATGAGCAAATCCATGGACAATTACGAAGTCAGCAAATCTGACAGGATAGCTTGGGATAATTTACAATCAAAGGTAATTTGATTTTATATGTATTTACTAAATAATAATTAATATTAGTTTAAGTATAAGTTTATCTGCCTCGTTTAAATGTTAGTGTGCGTGTAATCTGGGTTGTATATATACTCTCTTGATATGGATTATAATAAGAGTAAATGAATTACTTTTGGTCAGCCCAATAGAACATAAAAGTAAACTTTACAGTCCACTCTTGACAATGTTCTTTGAACAATAATAATTTGATTATGTGGGTGTGTGTGTTGTTTTCTTCATACTAGGTGGGAAAGATTCGTGAATCGCATTTACTTGACCCGATTTTCAGCAAAGACCGTCGATAGCAAATCAGTTAATTACATCAGAACACGCATACAACATAAAAGGAAAAAGAAACATCGGTTCATGGTTTATTCAAAAATATTCAACTGTTTTCTTATCATTCACCGAACATATTTGCAGTAATTTGTATTATGTAGTAATTAAAATAAAAAAATACTCTGTTTATCAGTATATAATTATCATGATTACTGATTAATTGATTAGAATAACAAAAAATATATTTTTATTAAGGTGAATCATAAATGGGTATTATATTTAATTATCTATTTCGATGAATCCACTCAACATACCATTAATATTTTAAATTTATCATTTTATTATTTTTAAGAATTGATATGTTAAGTTGAGTAAACACACATTAAGATATTCAGGACTTCTTCAGAATTACAATAGAATAAAATATGATTTTTTAATTTTAAAGAATAACAAGTTTTTACTAATAAAGAGAGAATCAAAATTTAAATTGATAAAATAGCAAACAAATTGTTTTGTAGCTGGAATGTTGCGGCGTAGACGGACCAAACGACTGGCCGAAGGACAAACGTCCACTGTCCTGCTGCCACGCGCCCAGAGAAGGGGCGGAACCACCGACTGCGGTCCACTGCAGGAATGCGCTAGCAGGAGACGACTTCCTCTACTCGTACGGCTGCTTCGACGAGCTGCAGATGAAGGCGGACAAGGCTTCCAAAGTTCTCATCGGCGTAGGAATCGGAATCGCTTTCATCGAGGTACCAAAATGGTCCTTGTCTTTACATATAAATCTGATTTGTTGTTTTACAGATAATCGGCATAATTTTGGCTTGTTGGTTGGCTTCGGCAGTCAAAAATAAGGAATGAGAATACGCCTAATTTATTTTCTTTTTTTTAATTTAACATCAGTACAAAAAATACAAATATTTATTTATTGCAATAATTCTCTTTAGTTATTAGTTTTTTAATTGTTACCAAATTTTATATTGTACATATTTTACTATTTTATAGAAAGTAATAATTTATTTATTAAATGTTAGTAATAATTAAATACTTTAATATACATGTTAGCTTATATAAATTTAAATAAAAGTTATATCTAAATATGACGTTTTGTTTTCATTTTTACTTGAAAAATACATCACACAATAATAAATAATAAATTTACCATAGTACTTGTATCCCAAGTCAATAGTTTCTCACATTATGTTTTATCAGATAAGTTAATCGCCGATAAAAGGATGTTGTGACCAATATAATATCAATTATTTTTTTCTCACTCAACATCAACGTTTTGCTTGAATCGATTTTCAAAGGTTTTGCATTCAAAATGATGACCTGTAGTTTTAATTTGATTAAACTGGTGACTTTCATTGTCAATTTGGTGTTTTGTGTTAGTAAAAGTGGTCAAGTTGATTTCAGTTGCGTTCATCGATTTTTGATTTTCAGATTGTTGGTTTGATTTTCATTGGAATAGGTTCGTACGTGACGGTGAGCTTGGGCGATTATAAAACCTTTTTGGAAGACAAAATTATCTCAGCACCCATAATTTTATTGGTCACTGGATGCGTGATATTTTTGGTTTCGTTTTGCGGATGTTGTGGAGCCAAACGGCAATCGACGTGTCTTTTGAAAACCGTAATTAAATACTGTAACCACTTGATAGTAGTTAAGACATACATTTTCATATTTTCAGTACATCTTCGCTCTTGTTGTGGTGACAGTATTGGCGGTGACAGTTGGATGTCTCGCAGCCATTTACAATGAAGATTTCAAAGACGCTCTTCAGAAGGCACTGCAAAAATCATTGGACAAAGGAGAAGAAGATCTAGATGCTTGGGATGCTTTGCAAGAAAATGTAAGTTTTAAATAAACATTTCTAATTCCTCAACCAAATGATTTTTACAGTTCGAATGTTGTGGTATACATGGTCCAAGTGACTGGAAAGTCATTCCAAAACCGGAGAGTTGTAAAGATTATAAACAAGGTTGTCTTGAAAAATTAGAAGATTTGGTTGCTGACAATGCAAAACTTCTCATAGGTATTGCTTTTGGGCTTTTAGCAATAAAAGTGAGTATCATGAATTCATTAAAACGATGAATCAACAAAAATGTTCTTTAATTTTAGGTACTTGGAATCATTTTTGCAAGTTGCCTAATCACTGGCATAAGGAAGAAGCATCAAACATATTAAATAGTAACATGAAGTAGAACCACAAATAAGTAAATTAAAGCACAAAAATTTATCAAGTGAACCCTGATCAGTCCTTCAGAGCAAAACAATAAACTTTTAATCTTTGATACGTGATAACTATTTCAATTTTTTAATTGAGATTATTTTAAATTTTCCCTATTTTTATACCAATCATATAAATATGATATTTTTTTAATAAATAATAAATAATTATTGAATTTGAAGTTTTTTGAATATTTTTGAAACCTATATGACTTTTTGTATACTGTTATAACAATAAGTACTATATTAATTTTAGTTTTGATTTATTTATATTCAAATCATGAATTAAGTCATCAGTTTTTCAGTACTTTATATAAATTATTTAATTTATGACTATATCCATAATAAAATTTTACAACACATGCAATCAATAAATTTCTTAATATAAAGAATTTTATCTATGGATAGTGTGTCATACAAATTTACAAAAGATAAAGACGTACCAAGAAAATATAATATCAAAACGGTGGATAAGATAACAGTAACCAAAGATAAGTAATTAGATTTCATCAAGTGCAGGTCTGGATACGTTAAAAAATGAAGAAGTGCTCCCTCTATTTTGCCAAATTAATTTTGTGGATCTTCAATTTGTTGTCTTTAGTAAGTAAATACTTTAATGTTTAATACAAAAAAAAAACTAAATTAAATTTATTTTCCTTTTATAAACTTCTTAATTTGAATAGTAAACCTTTATATTCTTTTCAGTTGATTGGACTCACATTTATAGGTTTGGGTTCTTGGATACTGGTGTCCTTGAAAGATTACGAAGATTTTTTAGAAAACCAGATAATATCAGCTCCGATCATATTAATAACAACGGGAGCAGTAATTGTGGTTGTTTCGTTCTTTGGTTGTTACGGATCTTGGAGGGAATCCAGATGTCTTTTAAAGACTGTAAGCGAATCTTTACCAACAGAAAAATTATATTACATAATTAAAATTGTCAGTTTTCAGCCTGTTTGTTTGTAATAATAATCCTAGAATTAGCTTTCGGATGTTTAGCTGCGGTATACTTTGGCGATTTTGAGAATGCAATTCGAAATGAAATGATTGACACTATGAATTTGATCCGAGATTCTGATGACTCGGAATGGGTGAAACAGTCGTGGGATGCGATGCAGGACGAGGTGGGCGAAATGGCTTCTTGTTAGAAAATTTCTGACGGTTTTCTTTTTCTAGTTATCATGTTGCGGAGTTGGAGGACCACGTGATTGGATAACGATGGCTCAAACTAAAATTCCGGAAAGCTGCGGTTCAAACACTGTCGGTTGTTTTTCTGCCCTTACTGATTTTGTTGGTGAACACACAAAGACACTTATCGGACTCGCTTTTGGATTACTTTCCATAGAAGTATGTACTTTTATTTAAATCAATTATTTTATCATTATCAAATATTTTGCTTTGCAGATTTTGGGCATAATATTGGCAGTGTGTTTGGATGTTGGAATAAGCCGTGAATATTATGGATATTGAAAGAAATCAGCCACTCTAAACTCGAAATGTGATATTATTTTTGAACATATATTTTTGAATAAATAATTTTAATAAAAAATGAAGATTTCTTCATACAATGATGCCTCGATTGGACATGATTTTAGTTTCAAGTATGACAAAAATTATTCTTAAATTAAGATTAATCATTAATAATGTTGTTACATATTTTCAATTTATTGGAATTAGATGATTCGTCTATGGAATTATGTGTCCTTTTATTTGATTATGATTTTTTCTTAATAAGTTTGTAGTTAAACATACTTGATAACTTGTTTTATTTTATTGATTAAAGATCGATAAGGGCCAAGAGTGTGATTTATAAACTAGGTATAAATAATCTCGTGATTTTCTTAGATATAAACTGATTTAAGTATTAGAATGAACATACATCTGTAGAAAACTAAATCCAACCAAAATTGAGAAAAGATGAGTTATGGCTATGGATGTGTTAAATGGTTATTATCTTTTTATAATTTTTTCTCATTCGTAAGTAATCACAATTTCAAATTAAAATAATAATGAATATAATATTAGAATCAGTCTGATTAATATGAAAGATTTTCATGCTTTTCATTTCATCTTTGAACTTCATGAGGGGTATATTTTGTAATTACTCCTTATTTATAACACTTTTTAGTTTTATGGAGCAGTTTTATTATTTACTGGATATTTGACAGTTGAATATTTAATTGATTACACTGATCTACAAGTTGTAAGGGATGAAATATATTCATCATGTTACGTAGCAATTACAGCAGGAGTTGTGATGGTGCTTACTTCCCTTTTTGGATGTTGTGGATCGAAACGACAGTCCATTTTCATGCTGAGATTGGTGATTCATATTTCCTCATTCTCATTCATATTTTTATACAATTATATAAATTTATAGTACATAGGATTCCTTATCGTGATTATGGTGTTCGAAATAGTAGCTGGATCGTTAGCTTTAAAATATAAAGATAGCTACGAAAAAGATGTTGAAGACGCTTTAAATAAATCATTTGCCATTGGAGATGACATAAATAAATGGAACGATATGCAACAACAAGTATTTATGTTTTAATTTCATACAACAATATTTTTAAAAGATGCTGTCTTAGTTGAAATGTTGTGGTGTTAATGGACCATCTGATTACGAATCAATTCCTGAAAGTTGTTTATCAAAAAATAAGTTATACGAGAAGGGATGTGTAAATAAATTACAAACCATGGTGGGAATATTTATAGATCTGTTGATTGGTTGTTCTTTTGGTCTTGCCGCAAGTTAAATGTATTAGTGTTTATATTAGTGTTTATGTTAGATATAGTTTTGTATATAGTTAGTTATCTTATCTCTTCGTGGTTTAGGCATGGGAATGTTTTCGCCCACTTATTAAGAGTATCCCTTAATGGGGTTAACGTAAACATTCCCTATTTTAAATAGGCCCATCCAAGGGGATGGATGGCAGTCTAGCAGAAATTATTGTACATAAAGCATCTATATTGAACAGTGTAAATTGTAGAAAATAAAGTTTTATCTAAACTGTTAGATATACTTATTTAACTGGCGCAGTCGTACGGTTCACTTCAGTGAAACTATCACGTCGATTTCAATCGTTTGGAAGTGAAAGAACCACATTCCGAAGAAGCATCCATTAAGGAAAATCTAAGGAACAAATACTACAATTAAACACAATCAGCCGAGGACCATCCATCGAGGAAATCCAGAGCAACACATAGATGCAACACAACAAGAAGAATCTACGAGAATCCAACTGAGTTAAGTCCATCGTGGAGAAACCAGTAAGAAGAGATTCAGGAAATCAAACAAGTGGAACTCCCAACTAGTTACGTCCATCGCGGAGAAACCAGAAGGAAACCACAAATTAAACCATCCCACACGCTGAACTACGTCCATCGAGGAGAAGTCCACGCAACGGGGATAAAATTATAAATTTTATGTAAGTAACTCATGTTTTCCCATTAACATTTTAAAGAATTGAAATTGAAGCAATTCAGAATTAGAGTACTAAAAACTGCTAGAACTCGATATTAATTTCAAAATTAAATTTATTAACTAGTAAAAACAAACAAGTAAATCAAAATGGCTCAAATTACAATTAAAGACATGATGGATACCATTCCTACCTTTGATGGTGATTCGTCCAAACTTCGATTTTTTATTGGGAGACTGGAAAAAGTAGTTAACAAATTTTATGATATTAAGGACCCCGAAAGTTTAATAAACGACTACATCACCGCTTCTATTACTAATAAACTACGAGGCCCAGCCCTCGCAGTTATTGAAAACTCAAACGCAACTTCGATTACACAAATTAGAACGGAATTGATTAGACACTTTGGTGATATTAGAAATGAGCATAGTTTGTTGTACGATCTTCACCAGTTACGGCAAAGCCGCAGCGAAACCGCTTCGGATTATTACAATAAAATTTACGAATTATGCAATATTTTTAATAATTATGTAACCCTAAATGAACCGAATCCAGAAATGCGACACATGAAATTAGAACATTTTAACCAAAGCGCCCTAACGGTATTCCAAGCAAATGTAAAACCAACTATATTAGCCTCAATGTTAAGGGTAAAAAGTCCAAGAAATATGTTAGAAGCTCTTGAATTCGTAAAAAGCGAAGAAAAATTCAATTACTATGCTTCTCAAGTTCAAACAAATTATAATAGATCACCCAATCAAAATTTTTCCCAAGGTTCCCAAAACCAAAGAAATTATAATAGACCACTCAATCAAAATTTTTCCCAAGGTTCCCAAAATCGCCAGCATGGTCAAGGCGTCCCCAACAGACAACAAAACTTTCCCCGTAACCCTGTAAATTTTCGAACTAAACAAAACAGAACCCAACACCCTACACCAATGAGTGGTGTATCCCACGTTAGAGCCAAAACAATCAATTCTCGTCAAAATCAGTCACCTAAATTTCAGTTTGAAGAGCTCTATAACTTAGAAAACAATAATCCAGTCGACACTAAAACCAATCAAAACGAGACTACTTACGAATTTAACGAAGAGAGTCCTTATTATGAAAATTTTCGGGACGACCAATATTCAAAACCGACAAAGTAATTGAATTCCACACAAATCCCAACGGAAAAAAACTTCCTTACATCCAAATAAAAAACCCTCAATTAAAATTACTTATCGACACAGGCTCTACAAAATCTTTTCTTAATCCTTTAATCGCTCATAAACATTACCCTCACAAAATAATCAAAGAACCATTTATTGTTACAACAGCATTTGCATCATCCAAACACGACGAGGTCATGCAAATAAAGGCATTTCCAGAATTTAATAGTAATGAGGTGATAACATTTCATTTATTTAAATTTCACGAAATTTTTGACGGTCTAATAGGAGTAGATAATATGCATATCCTACAAATAAAACTAGATATTCCTAATAACATTCTAAGCACCCCAAATTCAAATAATAAAATTCTCTATCTACAGACTAGTAATAACATATTAATTCAAAAACTTATTCCCGGTAACACCACAATAACATTACAAGTGCCTACAACAATCTCCGAAGGTAATATATTAATTCCAAAACAAACAATTCAAAATTGCAAAATTCCTGAAATATTAACGACAGCTAAAAATGGTAAAGCACTTATAGAAATTTCAAATGTATCAGATGACGAAATTAATTTTTCCTTACTTTACCCGCTAAAAGCCTACAAAGCAGACAATAATTTCGAGCTGTATAATTTTCATATAACAGCAAAAGAAACTAAATTAAGAAATATTTCCGAAGTTATTAGGACTGATCATCTAAATTCAGAAGAAAAAAAAGAAATTATCAAACTATGCAGAAAATATAAAGACGTCTTCTTTAAACCAGATGATAGTCTAACCTTCAGCAATCAAATTACACATAGGATTCGTACTACAGACGAAATACCTGTTTTTACTAAAACATACAGATATCCCTTCGTACATCGCGAGGAGGTAAAGAATCAAATTAACAATATGTTAGAACAGGGCATAATCCGTCCTAGCCACTCTCCTTGGTCCGCCCCTATTTGGGTAGTACCTAAAAAATCAGACGCTTCCGGAAAGAAAAAATGGCGAATAGTTGTGGATTATCGCAAATTAAATGAAAAAACAATAGACGATAAATATCCAATACCAAACATAACTGATGTCCTGGACAAACTAGGACGTTGTAATTATTTCTCCACTCTAGATTTAGCCAGCGGTTTCCATCAAATCGAAATGCACCCTGACGATGTACAAAAAACGGCTTTTAATGCCGAAAACGGCCATTACGAATACGTCCGCATGCCTTTCGGTCTAAAGAACGCCCCGGCGACTTTCCAACGAGTTATGGACAATATCCTGAGAGAATTGATTGGAAAAATCTGTCTTGTGTACCTAGACGATATTATCGTTTTCTCAAACTCCCTTCAAGAACACATTAACAATCTTGAACTCGTGTTCGGTAAGCTACGCAAGGCACACTTTCAAATTCAACTAGACAAATGCGAATTCTTAAAAAAAGAAACATCATTCTTAGGGCATATAATTACAAAAGAAGGTATTAAACCAAATCCAGACAAAATAATCGCAATAAAAAAATTTCCAATTCCCAAAACTAGTAAAGAAATAAAAAGCTTCCTTGGACTTTTAGGTTACTACAGGCGCTTCATTCCCAACGCACATTTGACCAAACCAATGACCAAACTATTAAAGAAAAATGCAAAAATCACTTTAACACCGGAATACATAAATTGTTTTAATAATTGTAAAGAACTGTTAATGAACGACCCAATCCTTCAATATCCAGATTTCACAAAAACCTTCAATTTGACAACAGACGCGAGCAATTTCGCAATAGGCGCCGTTCTGTCACAAGGAGAGCCTGGCAAAGATAAACCCATTGCATATGCGTCCAGAACCCTTAACGAAGCTGAATGTAATTATAGCTCCATTGAGCGCGAATTGTTGGCAATAGTTTGGGCAACAAAGTACTTCCGCCCTTACCTGTATGGTCAAAAATTTAAAATTTTTTCGGATCATAAACCATTACATTGGTTATTTTCAGTCAAAGATCCTAATTCACGACTCACCCGTTGGCGTCTTAAATTGGATGAATATAATTACGAAATTATATACAAAAAAGGTTCATCGAACACTAATGCTGATGCACTCTCCAGAATAAAAATAACCGAATGTAATATGCACAATAACGAACTTGATCCAATGGCAGAACTAGAATCTATTCTGGCAAATGCCCCCGAAATGTCAGATGTCGAAGACCTAGACGAAATCCTAGAAACACTAGAAAATGCTCAACCAAAAGACAATTTAGAAATTAACGATAATGCAACCGTCCACACGAGCTTAGAGAATCCTATTTTAAATATCCCAATTTCAGAAAAGCCCTTAAATATGTTCAAAGATCAAATTATTATCAACGTAGTGTTACAAAACCCAAAGAAACCTGTCTTGAAAAAACTATTTGACAACAAAAATCGAACAACCATCGAAGTTACAAAAATAAATTTTGAGCAAGATATAATAAAAATATTTAAAGAATTTACGACCAGTAACAAAACCTTTGCAATTTTAATAAATCAAAAAGAGTACTTCAATCTATTAAATTGTACACTACAATCTAACTTCAGAAATTCTGCTCTTAAGTTAGTCATTTGTAACGAAATCTTACAAGACGTCGAAGATGATCATGAACAAACACACATTATTCAAAAATACCACGAAGGTAAAACAAACCATCGGGGTATCAATGAAACAACAATGCAACTGCGAAACCGGTATTATTGGCCTAATATGACTAATACAATTTCAATGTACATAAACAACTGTCAAATTTGTCAAACATTAAAATACGACCGAAACCCCCCTAAACAAATCCTCAATGTTTCACCTACGCCGTCTCACCCATTCGAAATTGTACATATCGATATATTTTCAGCAAACACACAAAAATTTTTGACGATAGTAGACTCATTTTCAAAATATGCTCAAGCATACCCGGTAACTTCCCCAAACGGAATAAATATAATTAAAGCCCTTATTATTTTCATGAGCCATCATAATTCACCATCAATTATTATCTGCGATAATGGCACAGAATTTAAAAATACAGTTTTCAAAGAATTTACGGATCTTCATCAAATTAAAATACATTTCACAACCCCACACACACACACCTCAAATGGTCCTATCGAACGATTACACTCTAGTCTAATTGAACACCTACGAATATTAAAAACAAAAGAAAAAGACCAAAGCATCATAGACCTAATGCCATTAGCCATACTAGGTTATAATAACAGCATCCATTCAGCAACAAAACACAAACCGAGCGATCTAATTAACGGCCACCTTAAAACGAACTCACCTTTCGACATTGACATTAACAAAAAAATGATGAATAATTATATTCTCAAACATAAAGAATTAACTCAAGAAATATATAAAAACATCAAAGAAAAATTAATTACCGATAAAACAAAGAACATTACCAATATTAATAAAAATAGACACGAACCACTGGAGTATACACCTGGTACAATAGTCTATCACAAAACTGACCACAGGAACAAGCTTGCCAACAAGTTCAAACCCTATGTAGTAAATAAAAATTTAACACAAAAAATACAAACAGTCAATACAAATTATAACAAAAACAACCTAAGAAGACCACTGTCTAACCGATACCATTCTAATGCAAATCTCAAATATACCGAATAATTTAAAAATACTCTTCCCAGACTACCTAAAATTCATGTTAATCGAACAGTTAAAATATATATATATAAAAAAAAAACAAACACATAAATATTACAGTATAATACAGTATTTATTATATTCCTAGTAGATTTATACTACTCTAATTCAAGAATTGTATTCCCTGTTCCTTCGACCAATACATGAGTTCTAGGCAGCGCATAACAGTATAATTGTAATGTATTATGTATTATTAGTATATTATTGTATAGGTATTATTATGTATGTATTGTTGTAAATATTATTATGTACGGCCCTTAAAAAAAAAAAAAAAATATATATATATATTTATATATATATGTATGTATGTATATATGTTTAAATAAGATAATAATAATATTTTTTTTTTCTTTCCTTCTAAGGCCCTCTCTAAGAAGGGAGGAGTTAAATGTATTAGTGTTTATATTAGTGTTTATGTTAGATATAGTTTTGTATATAGTTAGTTATCTTATCTCTTCGTGGTTTAGGCATGGGAATGTTTTCGCCCACTTATTAAGAGTATCCCTTAATGGGGTTAACGTAAACATTCCCTATTTTAAATAGGCCCATCCAAGGGGATGGATGGCAGTCTAGCAGAAATTATTGTACATAAAGCATCTATATTGAACAGTGTAAATTGTAGAAAATAAAGTTTTATCTAAACTGTTAGATATACTTATTTAACTCGCATCGAAGGTATGTCAGTAAATCAATTAATCAAAGATCAATTACTGTTCTCTTTAATTACAGATTATCGGAACGGGATGTGCCCTTTATGTGTCGATAGTATTAAAAAGAAAAGAAATGGAATTAAAAGAAAAGAACAAACACATTTATAAATATTCTGTGTGATGTGTAAACATAATTTAATTTAATTAAATTGATTTATCTAAGCAAGTGTTTTAAATGAATAATATTAGGGGATAACGGCCCGTTTTAACCCAATTATTTTCCACACCCCGTAATGCATTTAACATAATTAGGTGTGCACAAATTAGATTAATTAATACGCACGTTTTATGAAAACATTTCAGAACCGAAACGATGGACCCGAAACGAGCCTTACTCGTGGGTTATTTATGCCCAAATGTCACGACACAAAAAACATGTAAAGTTCATCGGTACCGGTAAATTTGTTGGCTTTATTTAAAGGATAGTGGTAATGGTGGTGGTATTTATGGTAGTTGACCCTATGTCCCAATTTGAAACAAACAACAACTATTATATTTTTTCACACGTATTTAATTATTAATTTAAAACACATAATTAAAGAAAAATATTTGAATATTTGTATTACTATATACAATTATTTAGAAATTTTTTAACCCTTCGAAAAACAATTTAGAAAATTAGAAGAACTTCTAATTTTACAAATTTTTCAAAATAGAATATATTTGATGAATGAATGATGAAATGAAAAAATAAATAATTTGGAAATCAGTGAATCTTCGTTATTCTTTAAAAACAGTTTTGATATATATTTTCTATATAGATAAAATTGTTAGACATTTTATTTAAATGACATTTTAAAGGAGATTTATACGTCTAAAAAATTAAAAATGTAAATATTTCGAATAGGCAAAAAAAGAATGAAAAATGGAAGAAATGAAATGTCCCAAAAGTGTTGAAACGATGTGTGCAGTGCGTGTTTTAATTAAAGTTGAACGCTTCTATAGCAACAAAACGTGTGTATGTGTGTATGTGTGAAGCGCCAATGGGGATTGTCCGAAAGTAGGTCCCAGGACCATGGACGCACATTACCCTTCAGTTTAAGTTGGCATTTTAGTGAAGTGACGCGAGTTCCAGCGGCGCTTTCCGTCCCTCGAAAATGGAGACCTGCGGCATGAGCTTCATCAAATATCTGCTCTTCATCTTCAATTTGATTTTTGCGGTAACACTCATTTGCTCTGTTCAATCGTTTCGTGTTTTATATTTATATTTATATTTTATATCCTTCGCATTATGGTTCATTTATTCTCATTTCACTCTTTATTGACGTGATTTACTTTTAGTTTAACACCTTTAACATTTTCACTCAAATTACAATTTTTATATAGTATAGTGTAGTAAATTAATTATTTATTAACAGATAAACAAGCGTATTAACAAAAGCAAACGTGTAATTTAATATTTATAAATGACACATCTTAATTTACATTTCAAAATAGTTTTATTTTCTTACTTTTGTTTTTTTTTTTTTTTTTTGATTGATAATGATTTCATTTGTTGAATCTAGAATACTTTTGAATATTTATCCTATTACATTTTACAGTATAAACAAATTAGTTATGTTATAGTTACATAAAATAATTATTGTTGTTGCATTACATCATTGCAATAACATTTCGTGGTATATTCCACAAATTTACCAATTTATTAGATGATATAATCACATAATGGCCAAAACCATCTATTTATAGAAATGGTTCATACATTTTTCTATTTAGAACATTTCATTGTTAATACATTACTTTTATTTAATTAAAAATATTGAATATGTTATTTAAATCTTATTATCAATAATTCTAACAAAATGGATAAACCATTTAAATGTTTTGGAACTTTAATTTAAAAAACAGTTGTTTTACACGATTTTAAAATTCTCTAAAACTGTTATAAACTTACTTCTTAATAAATACAATAAACAAAAAAGTTCCTCCAAGACACAACTAAAATGAACGACTAAAAAATAATTTCTAAACACTGTAAATCAATAAAACATATTTTTAGTAATAAATATTTACTTTTAATTTAGTTTTAGAAATATTTATGATTGAATAAATCATGTAATAAAAGAATGAAACTTGGAATACAAAAATTGCAGGAAAAATCATTTGGTAACAGGATTACCCTTTTAACATAATGAATGTAGCATTTTAAATTGTGCATAAATCTTAAAAACATTTTAAATTATTCCATCAATTTTTGTCTTTTTTAACAACTTTCTAAAAATGCATACACAAAATTCTTATAAGGCAGGAGAATATAATGAATAAATGTAATTTGTTGTCTTAAATTTATTTAACAGATATCTGGAATAGGGTTGATAATCGCAGGAGCAGTGGTTCTGTCGGACGTGGCAGATTTCAACCACTTCGCAGACAACGAACTACTTGGTCCCCCCATTGTACTCATCGTGGCAGGAGCGATAGTCTTCATCGTCGCATTCCTGGGCTGTTTCGGTGCCATCCGTGAGTCGTACAACCTGCTGATGGCGGTGAGTGTTCCACTACAACTTTCCGATACTTTCCCACGAGGGAATCGTTTGCCTTTCTTTTGTTGGGGCGGTATTCAGGTCAAAAAACTGGTTAAATCGATAGTTCATTAGGGAATAAGTATACACGGGTATTAACTACCCTCAACAGATACCACGATACGATAGACTATTTTCATGTTCACGTATCGAATTCTTTTATCAGTTTGCAGTCCTCCTCCTCATCATCTTCATCATCGAATTGGCATGTGGAATCGCTTCGGCCGTTTATCAAACCGATTTCCAGGACACCTTCAAGAACACCCTCAAACAATCGATGGCAAATTATTCCGAGAACGACGTCGAGAAAATCGCGTGGGACAACGTCCACAAGAAGGTAAAAATTAGCACGCAAAAATATTCATTTCGTGTAATATGAGGGTCACTGACTTTTCAGGAATTTTGCACCGGAACAATAAATTCTATCTCATAAATTATTTAAAGAAAATCTCCTTTTACCAAAGAAAATAGAAAATGTGGGTGTAAAGTTGTGGTCATAAAAAGAATAGAACCATAATAACCCCACAACCCCAAACACAACAATGATTTACCATTAAATATTAATGATTCCCGTAAATTGCACTTCAATTTCGAGGCGCCTGATTGATTATTGACGCGTTTATTTTTCCATAAACATTCTGAGTAACAGAGGCGACATCGACCAAAATGAACTTGTTAATAAACTCACTCCTACCTAAAAAACAAACTCTAGCTTAAATACATGATTGTTAATTTCCTGCGATGGTTTTCCCAACACAAAGCTTTTATTTTAATAACTCGACGACTTGTTGTTTTTAATGTATTCGTGTTTGCAGAAAGGATCAATATTTCAACTAAGCATGACCTTTTATAATCAAACAGTCACTTTATTTAACGTATTGTAACTGAAAACATTTACCATTAGTTTTTCCGAAAATTTACTTAACTCTTATTATTATTTATTTAATATTTTAATCCTAATCAAAGAGAAAATAAATTATCATTGAAAATATTCCTATAGAAAATAGGTATTTATGATCAATATTTACACAACAGAAGACAATTTTCTTATCTCGGTCACTTCTGAACTGTTATTTGTACTTTTCATGAGCACAGCATGAATATTTGACGAAATAAAATTGAAAGATTATTTCAAAGTAGTGGAAATACAAATGTGAAGTTTATTTTTCGTGCTACCATTTCTTACCATCAAGATAAATTGCAGTTCGTTCACCTTTTAAAATTAACATTGTTCATGTTAAACAGAACTAAACACGCAAATGATATTTTTCAGTTCAAATGTTGCGGCGTGAGCGGCATTTCCGACTGGCAAGGACAAAGGTTGCCGTTGTCCTGTTGCCACTCAAATCACGAGATAAAAGGACAAGTCTCCGACTACTGTCAAAATAACGGAGCGGGCAGCTTCGTCCATTCTGTCGGTTGCTTCGACAAACTGGAAATGAAGATCCACTCCAACACCAAAGTTGTAATTGGAGTTGGAATCGGTATCGCTTTCATCGAGGTAACATCAACACTTTAGTCTTTAGCCTTTGGTTTATTCCACCTTTCCTTCCAGATTATCGGTATCATCCTGGCCTGTTGGTTGGCCTACACAATAAAAAAGGAAGGAGGTGACAAATGAGCGACTAAAGCAGTGGTTGACATTTACGAGCAAAGGAAAAATATTTTTGTTTATTAACATCGGACGTCTATTCTTTAATGAAGGCGAATTAACTATTAAATTAACTATCGAAAGCAACAGTTTCTGTTAACAATATATCAAGCAATACCAATGTTTTGTAGTTTCAGGTTTCTGATATTCTGAAATTCTGATATAGAGGTGTTTGTAATTATTGATGTAAATAATAATTGTTTATTTTGTCTCAAATCACAAATATGTACATACATATAACCCCTTTTCATTCAGCTAATCTTATTATTGCCTTAATGATGTATGTTATCATAATCATGTTTTTGAAATAGTTTATTTAAGCTTTAAACAGTATGACTAAAAAAATAACAAATTGTATTCGAGCTATAATTATAATTTATAAATTGACAATATAGATTTTTAAATCAATTCACTCTATATACTCCATAATGTATATCGTGATGTATGTCATAGTAAAAAATATAATGTTGTAAACGTAGATAAATAAAGTGTGGTATTAAATTAGTTGTGATTAGTTTATATTACACATTATAAACACTTTGTAATAAATATCGATCAATTAAATATTAAACATAACAACTTCTATATATACAAAGTTTTATAGAATATTCATTATGTTCATAACAAATTTAATAAACTGTACTTAAGTATTTTAATACAATTTTATATACTACAGCATTACTAAATTTAATTTCTATTTAAATTCATTTCAGTTAACCCTTTGAAATGATTAAAAATCAGGCAAAAATAACAAAACTGAACACTTTAAAGAAATTAATCTTTACATGTTCTCAAGTCATTTATTAATATTAATTTATAATTAAAATTATTTATTACATAAAATCGAATCTAAATTATTATCTATTTATTATTTACATAATTAGCAAAATGTAACATCCTGTATAGTTAAATTTAAAGTTCGCGCGTAGGGATATTAAATAAACGCCAACCTCATTCCGTCGAGGTTGGCGACACTGTTGTGAGACGGTTTGCCGTTTTTTGGGGGTTAAATTTTCCAACCTTGCGAAAATTGCCTACAACAAATAGGTATTAAATAAATAGGAAAAAAATGGCTCTAAATCCGCAATACGAAGCGATCGGTAAAGGTTTTGTACAGCAATATTACGCCTTATTCGATGATCCCACTCAACGGGCTAACCTGGTCAACATGTATAATGTGAGTACGATTTTAAAAAAAGTGCTTCACTTCTTGATCGTTCCTTTATTACAGATAGAAAGTTCGTTTATGACTTTTGAAGGCACTCAATTACAAGGCTCTGTGAAAATTATGGAAAAACTAAATGTAAGTGTCAAGACCATTTATTTGTGGTTTATCTTATCGCATTTATTTAAAAGATATAAACAACAATTGAATAATCTTCGTTTCAGAGCTTGTCCTTTCAAAAAATTAATAGAATAATAACAGCAGTAGATTCCCAACCAATGTTCGATGGTGGTGTTTTAATTAATGTATTAGGTAGATTACAGGTAAGCAATTTTAGTTCAATTATATTTATCCTCTGTCTAATTTATAATGTTACCAGACAGATGAAGATTTACCACATGCTTATGTACAAACATTTGTTTTAAAACCGATTGAAGGAAGTTTCTTTGTGCAGCACGACATTTTTAGACTTGTGCTACACGACACAATTTAGCCCATCAATGCCAGTATGTATAATGTTAATGCTAACATTACTTATTGAGCTTGATGTTTCTTGATTTTTTATGTTGATTTTTTTGTACCTTTAATGGCATGTGATTACTAATGTTTTTGCAATGCACTAATTTTAATTTCTTCCCAAAACAAGTGGCAAACCTACTATATTTAACATATTTACATGTTTATTACTTATTACTATTTAATAATAGTGATTCATTTAATAATTGTTTGCATTTTTATGATAATTTCCTCTACATTTCAACTTTTGTTCTCTTAACAAATACATAAAGTGTACACAATTTACACTTGTGACAAATACTTTTATTCAAATATTAAAATACTAAAAAACTGCACACTGTTTTTAACCTTATATGGCACACAAAAAGTATAAAATTCTTGCAAATTGTTGTTTCCACACAATTATTGCTTAAATAAAACTCCAAAATACAATTGTTTTGTTGTTTTAATTAAATCGTTTGTGTCTTTCAGGCTGATGAAGATCCACCACATGCATTCTCCCAAGTGTTTTGTTTGAAACCTCTAGGAAGTTCATTTTACGTCCAACACGACATATTCAGATTGGGAATTCATGATACAGCCTAAATTTACATCTTCATCCATCGTTTTATATATACATAATTATAATACAAAATCTAAGAAATGCCGTTTTTGTAACGCTATGTCTCACCTCTTTAATGCTTGTTCTTTATGTTTAAATTAAATCCTATTTTCCAAATTCGGTGTATCATTGTCATCAAAAAAAAAGCCATGTAATGTAGATTCACAGTAATATAATTTATTCAATAAATTAAAATTATAAAATGAGCAATTACAACAGGTACAAATAAACAGTTGCAGCAGTACACGGCGAAATTAAAAAACGTTTACGACGTGCCCTTCTTGCGCTTCTGCGGCACGCTGAATCTAAGAGATCGCATCGCTATCGCCTTGTTGAAATGCCGATGGTGCGTCCTAACTTCACAGTCTTCCGCTCCCTCTTTTGAAGAGACGATTGCCAAAAGAACACCAAGGACCTGTCCATAAAAAAACAGTATTAGCCATACTCTTATTGAACTTCTGTTGATCGTATTACCAAACAGGCGATTATGACTAAAGTATAGACGTGCACGGTGGACGCGGGCATGTTTTCCATTTCCCGCAAAGCCACCAGAGCCGGCTCGAACCCGGGCTTCAGCTCGAGCGTGTGCCTCAGATGCACCATCGCCTCCTGATAGTGTCCGTACGCTTTGAAGATCTCCCCGAGAGTGAAGTACTGTTGCCACGCACCCTTGACCGAATTGAGCACCTCCAACGACCTCCTCGTCAGGTAAATGGCGTCGTCCAGATACTGCAGGGCGAACAGGACCCGGGCCAGGTTCAGGAGCACGTCAGAATTGTGCGGGGATACGGCCAACGCTCGTCTGAAGCATTCGATTGCCTTTTCCGTGTCACCTTTAATGCGCCAGAACTGACCGATCTGGTTGTACAGCTGCACAGACTTTGGTTTCTGGAATAAACAAATTATTACATATTAAGTTCAATCACAACAACTAAATAATTGTACCTCTTTTCTGGCTTTTCTCAGTTTCTTCTCTAAAGAGTCTACATCTAAGTCAGGCTGTTTGTTTTTAGTCTTAACATTGAAAATTTGTATTGCTTGTGGTTCGGGTATATGTGGATGTCTTTTCCTGTTCAGAACCCCCACTAATGTATCATAAAATGTGAAATTAACAGGTTTGCCACAGTCCAAAGGATCTTCATCAACATTATTTATTAAGTAATCTGAACTGGAACTGTTTGTTATGGTTGATCTTAAAACAACATCAAAACATTTGATTCAAAACTATTTTATTTCTTCCTACCTTTCATTTTTTATTTGATGACAGTTTGTGCAATAATACGTATCTGGTGCCTTTTTAATCCAATGCTTGCCGTCATGTTCAGTCGATACTAATATTTGAAACAGTGGATCGTCCTCTGGATAAATGTCAAGTCTTGTTGGACCACCACCAAACCCTACATCCTGCTCGTACAATTTGACCTCAACAATTTTAGTTTTGTCTTCGCTTAAACGCCATACGTACGATGTTTTGGAGTTGATTATTACGATTTCAAAGCATAAAATGTAAAGGAACACAGACAAGTGTTGAATATCTCCACTCATGACTAGAATTGGGTCTTCAAAGTTATTTTATTAGCGTTCTAACATTTATTAGTCATTTTTGTGTAGTTGTCATTCAGCATATAGAACAATATTCAATTACAACTGAAGAATTGTGTATTGTTGCATATTAAATAAACAATGTCTGTCACTATTTAGGTTATTTTTATCTGTCAAACATTCATGTGAAGTTATGAGCTAATTATTCGTAAATAATGTGCCACTATTTGATATGTATATTTAGTATCAAATATATATATTACAATTTTAATTTCAGTTAACAATTATAAATTTTAAAAATATAAATTTAGTTCAATATTTCAAGTTAAATATTCAAATAAATAAATAATTTAGTGTAGGGGATATAGCTCAGTGGTAGAGCATTCGACTGCAGATCGAGAGGTCCCCGGTTCAAACCCGGGTGTCCCCTAGCTACTTTTTTTTATTATTTTAAATTTTAACATAATAAAAAAGTTTACATTATTATTAAAATAAAATGATTTACCATTTTATATTCGTAATTTTAAAAATAGAGATATTAATTTATTTATTTAAGATTTTATTTATTATATTAAATTATAATAATTTTAATTTTATTAAATATGTCCATGTAATTTATAATGTAAATCCATACAATTATATAATTATTTTTTAAGTAAGTGCATTAATAGAAGTACATTTATTGATAATATTGAATCCAAGTAAACAACAAATAAAAATCCTCAATTGCATCATAAGCGATGAGTCACAACAGTGCCGATTCAAAACACTACAATTTTACGCAACATTCTTTTTGTTTATATCATGTAAACTGATCAATATCGACCATTTAAACATTCCGCTTTATATTTCGTCAATGATTGGTTGAAAATACTCGAATGTAAATATTCAACCAATCACTTTTAACCACATACACTTCAGTCTCGTGACGCAGAATGGAAAGATTCTCGACGCATATTGCATCAGAAACATTTAGTTTGTCGTTGTGTAAAATTGGGAGGGAAGTTCTGTGTTAGTTACAATTTGATGGTGACCGCTGAAACGTGTGTATTTTAAGTGAACTATTCAAACAGTTTGTATTACAAGATCAATATTAAAAAGAAGAGGAATAAGATGACAGCGGTGCCATCAATATTGAAATTTTTGAATATTAACAATAACTTTAACGTTATTGATCAAAACATTGACATGCCGACAAAGTCTAAAAAAAGGCGACTGGATCATCTATCATGGGAAGAAAAAATACAAAGAAAGTAAGTAGAAACATGTTAGTTTTAGTTTAGTCATTTGGGTAAATCCCACAGTTCAAGGCAATGATGAATAAGTAATAGATAACTGACATCTATATTGATTTTCTTCAGTTATTAATTCAATGTTTTGAAACAGTGAATTTTAATATATTATTTGATTTAAAAAAAATGGAAAAAGTTAGGAAAAGGTTGGTTTATTGCTACTTTCTTTGTTCTTAATTACTAATATTTTTTGTAGTTGACACAATCTTCTAAACATTGTATATGACTTTGTTTAAACATTGCCCAAGAGTAAACAGAGTTTAATCTAGCTTTAATTTCGTCCTTTTCAAATTTAACATGACACAACGATTAAGTTGGATATCGTGGAGAACTTATATAGAACATTTGTTGTTTCAGGAAACTAAAGAATAGGGTGGCCGCCCAGACATCTCGCGATCGCAAGAAAGCAAAGATGGAACAAATGGAGGCGGCGCTCCAGGAGCTGTTCGCGAAGAACGAGGCCATCCTGGAGGAGTGCGAGCGTCTAAAGGAAGCGAACCAACGGCTCGCGGAAGAAAACGCAGAGCTGCACAACAGACTGAGAACGCCATGCGTCAACTGCACAGCTCAGAACCGTTTGACTGGTGAATGCGAGGCCGAGAGTGGATCGACCGTGTCCCTCCTTCGGCCGCGAGGAACGGCCACGCATTCAGCAGCGGCTCTGAGCAGGCGGGAGACCAGGGCCTGGCTCAGGATGGGGCTGCTCTGCCTTCTCTACCGGATCTGCTCGACGAACTCGACAACGATGTCGACATTGCTTCCCTTGAACAACTCACGCAATCTCTCCTCCAAGACATCGCCAGAGACCTGGAAGCTGCTGCTGAAAAAACAGATGCTCAAGTAAGTTTCTATTCTATGCCGTTTTGGAGTGTGGATTTTTTAGATAACGTTAATTGGGAGTAGAGTCCCAATTAATTGTTTAGATTGTACTCACACTGACTAATAGAATCAAGTGGATACGAGTAGACTTAGCAGACACAAATGAATTTTTCTTTATTTTAGATGTGTTGATGACATTAATAAAGCCAATTTGCGTATCGAAACAAGGTGAAATTTTATATTTGCACTGTTTTTGTACTTGTACAGATCATCACCGTTAGCTTAATAGACTCGTGTGAAGTGTCCATAGAAATTCGTATAACAAAAGTTATTTTTAATGAGGCTAATCTATGTTTCACCATGTCCACGTCTAATTGTCGACACTAACTCTGAGCATTACTCAACATCACTAATTAATCTTTTGAAATTTTCTAGGGAACAGTACATGAATCAACTAGTAACAACCAAGTGGTGGGGCAGGCATCAGAAGAATTGGAATCCTGTGGAAGTCAGGTAAAAGAGTCCACGGTGGAAGAAATTTCCAAATACTTGCTGCTCCATCACAACTACAGTGCAAGACCGCAGGATGAACCAACACCCAAGAAACGTAAATCATCCACAAACAAATACAAAAAGATTGTTCCCAAAGAAGTACATGAGGAGGCACCAGCAAACATCATCACGATTGATCCAGCTAACGTAACTGCTACACTTACAGATAATAACGAAGTTGTGTACTACACGTACGACGAAAATACCAATTCTCTTGTTCTGTATACCACCGAAGACGCCGAGGTGGAGGTCGTAACGTCCGAGTGCGGCGATTTCGACAGTTCCTCTTCGGAATCCGGATACGAATCGCACGGATCACCACACAACAGCGAAGACGATGATATCTGGGACAAGAGCATATCGGAATTATTTCCCACGTTAGCTTAATCAGTTTTCACACATGTAGACTAGAATATACTTATTCCTAAGTTAAGTTATTTAATTTTTGTATTTGTACATTAAGGATTGCATTAAATGTATTGAGCAGCACACACTGTCTTCTTATTATTGTGATTAGTTAACACATGGTCATTTTTTGTTATAGCTCTCGTACAGTGATCACTTGGTTATAGCACATGAAAAGAAATTACCCAGTAATTTGATGTTATCTGCATAATATCCTCTCATCATGTACGATACGTGGGAGGTGGCAAGCAAATACCAATGTGATAAAATCGTCGGCACGAAAACTTTCCACAACTCAATTTTAAAAATAACATTAACTACATGTAAAAAGTACTGTTATAATTTTGGTAACATAACTCATGAATATCCTCTTAGATCGATACATCACATCTTAGCACCGGTATTATAGAGATACGGTACGAAAAAAATCGACAGATGTTAACGCCGAAGATTAGTAATTTACAGCGTGTAATGTCCGACGTAATATACGAGTGTGTTCGATGATGCGCCGTCGAATAATCATGTGAAATATTTCGTAGGAATTAAATGCAATTTCTTGTTCGTACACCTACAATTTCAGCGCCGGCGGAGATAGCAAATAACAACGGATCCTGTCGAGATCAATTTCGAAAACCAGGTGTGGGTTTACATGAATCTCTATGCTGGTTATGAATATTAAACTCGCATTTTTTTTTTGTTCAAATAATAAGTACTTGTGATTTATTCTTTGACACGTGTTAATATGAGTGATAGTATTTCTGATATTAAAAAAGAAAAAAAGGAATTAATTTAACGACAAAATTTAATAGAGAAAAATATGTTATTTAAATTACAGGTTTTGATATTTGTACAAAATGTAGTTGTATGTACTTATTTTTAGATAAGTTTCAGCAGCTTGGAGTTAAAATTTCAGAATCCCTCTCTGTCAATAATAATACTACTGAATCGTGACTGAATGTGCAGTATATCATATTTGAAAGGAAAATTTATAATTTGATGTATAACAAATTAATAACTTTGGAAAGGTATGTGCCTGGGCATGATTTAAATCTTCTATATATCATTTACTAGAATCTTAAGAAAATAAATCTACATCTTTCAATTTTTGAGATCATCATAAAGTTTTTGATGGAAAGAATTAATGAATTAAATAAATTCTATTATTTTTGATTGTCAGTGTTCCAAATCATCTGCGTTTCTTCGATTCGATTTAATGTAGAGTATATTTTTTTAGTTTGTAAATCTTATTTGTAAATTTATTTGTGTTTATTATTTATGGTCTTCATTGATTATACAGTTCTACGCATTCAGAATAGGGTTACTACATTCTGTAATTAATTTTTTAATCACACACAATAAGGGTTCATAACTTTTGTAATTTCAAATGATACCAATACATGATATACAATAATTATATGGCATTTAGTGTATTTTATCAATTATTCATGTAAAAAATAATTGAGATAGAATACTGTTAATTAAATTAAAGAAATGTTCTACAGTAGAAGTTATTTATGAATTACACAACGCTGAAGTGGTACCAGTGCCAAAGCTAATTATTAAATTTAATTAGTGGTTTTTGGAATAGTGGAACCTTATCGTCGGGCATCGAGTTTCGCGAAAACGGGGCGTAATGATCCTCCGCTCCGGCCCCATAAATTACGTCGTTAGCCTGCGACCGGACGAAATTCAGCTGGCGTGTTCCATCTATTTTTAGGGTTGAAAAGAATGTTAATGCCCGGTCCACGGGCGAGTGCGTGCAGGAGGCGGGTCCGTCGTGAGTGCACCGAGCACCGTCTGGTCTGACCTACGACCCCCACCGATGAGAAAGAAACGTCCACTCTCTCCGATCCCTTGCGCACGTCTCGAGGGTGGTTCCACGTCCACGGAACCCGTACATGCATTTGTTTTGCACGGTTCGTTATTATTACACGTGTGTTCCTATTTATGGTTGACTAAATTAAAAGGTAAATTGGGATCTCTCGTTTCAGGAAATCAGCAATAACGTACTAACTAACACCTGTCACATAACTTCCCATTAAATTATTCTTAACACTCTGGGAATGCTTTAATTACTATCAAGAATGTGTAATGACAACACAACTGTATAATATAAACAACTGTTTTACACAATTATAATTTTTTCTTGAATGCCAAATGAACATTCATAAAAAATTTGTATTAACGAATTGTTTCTTTTGTAAAAAATGCCATTCAAAATGACACAGTGTGGTTCATTCAGAATTTTATTGCTTCTTTAGGATTTCGTCCATTGTTTACCTGTCAAAAGTTGGGTTCTCTTTTACAAAGGACTATTTTTGACTAAATAGACATTCCACCACTATTGAAATATTTTAAGGGCGTCTTTATGGAAACGAATGGGATATTTCTCTACAGCTATACTAATCTTGGAATAGTAAAAAGGTCTGTAGATAAAACAAAACGTATTATTCAAATACGATTACAATTAAGATATAATGTTTCCTGTTATTGGCAGCTGGTGGTTTATATTAATATATGTGTGGTACATAAATGTCAGAATAAAATCAATAAATCGAAGATAATGTATATCTATTGCGTTTTTAATAGATTACCGTCAATTTACCATATTAACCAATCAGAGATAAAACATAATTTAGATTAATTAATTACTGGACAAACTTGCATGGCAAACTGTCACACAATATTATATCAGACTGATCATTATGTTGTTGTCAATGGTTGAATTAATTAGTTGATTTCTGAATTTAATTTTAAGAAATACACATGTACAGAAGATTTAGCTGGTTCATTTTAAAAACAAAGCACAAATATATTAAATATCTTCACTTTTGCGTATATTTTATGCAGAAATTCTATATCTATAACTGTATGTGTAAATTAAATAACAAATTTACAGAAACAGGCAGATAGAATTTATTTTTAAATGTTTTTCATTTATGTATATATTATATTGAATTAAGAATTAAAGAAAACTGATGTTAATTTTAGTAACGAGACAGTTCCTGAATGAGTCTCGATGTTCCGGTCGGCGTCGAAGAGAATGGGGCGGACGCTGAGTCTCGACGGTCGGACATCGTGTGTTATGGTTCTTCGGCAACATTCTCTAAATGAGCTCCACGCCGTCCGGATCTTCCACGTGACCGACACGATTCCGCCGGTGTTTGTGAGTGTGACTGTTCAGGATAAATACTCAGGATCCTCTTCGTATTTTTACCAGGTAAATGTTCTTCCTTAATTGTTTATATTAATATTACTAATTTAGTGAGTTCTCATGATTCTTATGATTAAAAAGAATTAAACTGTTTCTTTATATTGAAATAATAAGTAGTTTTAATTATATTTAAAAGAAATAAATAGTTTTTATTCAAAACTAAATCATAGTTTTGTTGTTGTTAGATAATATTGGTGTATATATTTGTCACACTAAATTTTTGAAAATAAATTAATGTTAATTTTATTTTAATGTGTAATTTTGCAGTTTCTTAAAATCTATCAATTCTTGGTAATGTTTCAATAAATACATTTATTTATTTCATTTTAAATTTTTATTTAAATATTTGATTGAAATGATAAGTATAAAATATAATGTTTAGACAATAATAGTTAATTTAGTATTGATTAATCATTTACGTGTGTCACAATGGGCCTCTAATTAAAGTGTGCGTCCCAAAATTCCTCGGTGGAATTAAAATGGACAAAGACAATGTCCGTCTTATAAACTAACTTGTTTAATGATTTAATGAACTATCTAACTGCGATCTTTTATATTTGTCAGATAAGTTTCTTTGTTATTTGCATTCCTAATTAACCGCAACATCTGTACAAGCTAATTAAATTCAATGTGTAAAACAAGAATTGTATTACTTATATGTTGAGGCAGTTTCGTTAATGTATGCGACTTGATGGTTCTTTTTGTTTGTTCGCGATTCGCCAACTGTGAACGCCGTTTACTGCTAATCTTAATCGATAACAGCGATGAGATGAGTGAATCTAAATAGAAATGCTTGTACGGGGTGGTCCACCAAACTGAAGGTGCCCACGATTGTCTGTCTGCTTCTTAAAATGAATGGACTTCCAGCTCTGTTTTTCTGTCGTCAGCAATGAACTTTTCTATTTTATTGCTTCATAGAACCAATGGAAATAATTAATGGTTTTTCTTTGACATTTATTTGCATTATTACGTTCCATCCTTTCATGCATTTTTTCTTCTCTATATATGGCTGAGAGAAAAAGATTTTAATGAATTGCCACGATATATTTCAGTGTGCGTCCAAAGAAAATATAAATTTATTTGGCTTTTCTTTTTATTCTATTTATTCACGATTTGACTGTAAATGTCACAGATTATCTCCCATTAAAATATTTTAAATTTATTGGTTGTAAAAAAGTAAATTGTTGTAGCGGTGTTTTTATTACAGAATCTGTAATGGTTTTAATTTTACCTTTTTAAATTGTATTTAATCCAAAGCAAATTTATATGTAAATCGTGTAACATTGTTTTATTATCGTTGGGACGTGATGGGATCGAAGTTAATTGATATAAATGTACGTGGTTTTTAATAAAATACATCACCTGTTGAAAAATGTTGAATTCCACATCATTTCCTTTAGACAAAAAGCAAGAAAATGGTGACAATGTGGAAATAAATGAACATAATTTACTCGAGAAGTGGAATAAACGGAAATCCATTCGTATATTATTATTAAAATGGCAACAAACAAACATAAAATGCCGCTCGTGCAGATATTACATAGTTCAGAAGACATCGAGAAATGAATTATCTCGGTCGGCGCAAAAAACAGCATCCTGCCTTTTAAACTTGCCTAACTGCGAAGTGAAGCGTGTATAATTTGCAACTAATTAAAAACTATGTCACGTTATTCCAATAGGAAGAAATACGTTTATCGGTCTGATGAAATAATTGAAGCCAAACAAAATAAAATCAATACTACATTTACCGTATTTAATCGGTGAATAATCAACGAGGCTAAATAAAAGATTATTCATTCCGGACTGCAAACGTTGTACAGGGCGTCCAACAACATTGCGACAAATGTCTGTGTTCATTTCTTTTTAATAAACCATATGGTTCCATAATTAGAAGTCCGCCTCCAAAGGTAAAATGTTCTTTAGCATCTCCGCAACTATTTCAGATAACTGAGATAAATATTTATGAATCGTATATCGGAACCACGTAATATTTCTTTATTGAAACAGCGGGTTTTTGAAATCCTTCGCTGTAAACGTGTCTTTGTGGGTGTTACGATTATTTACATAAAATTATCAATACGTATGATAAAAGTCCGCTGAATTTACGGTCCCAACAAAACACAACGACGATAAACGTTAAACGATGATTTATGCTGTTTTTCTAAATTCTCACATTTGTTTATATTTAAAAAAATGATTAGTTTTTTATTAATCATCAACATTAATTGGAAATTGTTAATCAAAATAATTATTGTGAAATATGTAGAGACTGTTTTATTGACCATAAAACTAAATTAGAAATTATTATCATAAAGAGCCGAAAACTATGTTTATTTAACACGGTTTTAATAATTTATTAATAAGCAATAAACCTTTAATTGCCGAACTTTTATCTTTCTCTTTTTTTTTAATATTAAACACTAATAAAAGGAATCTAAATTGCTGTTAACTGTGGCAATAAAAACTGAATATCAATAAGTTACTGTCAGGAATGAATCGTTAAAAAAAGTAGTGTATATTTTAGTAATTTTTTTAGTAATTCTCTTAATATTAACCGTTATCTTTGTCTTTATTATCGTTTTTATACAAAAGTACATTTCGTCAAATAATTATGAAATATAGTCAGTTAAATTAAAGTATACGACGGCGATGTTGAGAGAAAGATTTGTTAAAAGGGGAATTATTAAGAATCAGCACGAATATTCCTGCTGAAAATGAAAATCTGCGTGTTTAATTGTCGGTCGGGGAATTGCACATCCTTTTAGTGTAATTTCTGCGCTGGGACAAGTATTTTTCTACCATAAGCCTGTTCGTATGTATTCGGCTTATAAATGAGACATTACTCTCTGATGTGCCATATAAAGACATATTCGTCGTAACACAGCAGTTGCAGCACATCCAACAATAAGAAATGCATTATACGACTAATTTTAATGAATATCTCCAAATACCATTTTATTATCTACCTTAAAGGATTCTTTTCCTTAAAACCTCTTTCATTATATATAATTTTAATTATATTAAAAAATATAAATTAATTTAATAAAAAAAAATAATTTAAAAGGTCATAATATGAAATATCATTTAAAATATTATTTAAAGCAGAATAATAAAATTATATTTTATAGAATTTTTGACTCAATCAATTGAGGTGCACAAATATTTGTTACATCAAATGTATCAAATGTTAAATTGGGCATTATTAGAAATAACGATAGGACATTACCGATTCTTATCATTTGCCAAGGACCCATTAATTAATCTGAAATGGAACGCAGTCCATAAAATCATGCACAGCCGAGTTTCGTCATGGCGTAACTAGACCATTCCTGATTCATGTTCACGTATGCTTTTCCACCGTCGCTTTGACAAAAAACCATTTATCAATTAGCGATGGTATTAAATGGACTTTAACGCCGTAATTTATTAACGTGTTGACTGTTCTATGGCTGTTTCAGTTGTGGAAGCTGCTCGTAAAATTACTTAATTATTCCTAAGTGGAGCCAGATACCCAACGACTTGTCTCTAAATCAGCCTCCTGCATTCCTTGCCTGTTAATATTAATAACCTATTTGCAGGAGAGAAATAGTGACGCAGTGTTTTTGTTTTGCAGAATGACTGTTGATGCAAATGTTGTGTACCAACGTGGACATGTAGACAGATGATATGGGTCAGACGCCATCCCATTTGGGTGGCAGTTTTTACAAGTTAAAGTTACCCTTCAAGATTTTGCACCGACCGGAAACGACCAGAACTCCCAATCCGGAACAGCCCATCAAGTTCCAGTATCGAACGAAACGCAGAAACCAGAACTCCCATCAGATCGACGTTGCGAACAACGTGCAGACTTTAAATAACGTCAACAGGACGCAGATCAGCAACAAGATCAAGAACACAAACTTGAACGAGGCGAAGTGTAAAGTCATCAAGAGTCAGAACAGTCCGGAGCGAACGAGATCGGAGCCCAACTTGAGGGCTGACAGGACCAGAGATAAACACAAGCACAGAAGGAGGAGTCCGAAGATTAAGAACTGGAACGATGACGTTCAACAGTTCGGTTACGATATTCCCGACATTGATTCCTTCTTGACCAAGGTCAGTGTTTCTTCTGTGAATTCCTGTTGTGGGTCTTGTTAAACGTCTTTATACATACTTGGGAAAGTTGTAAAAACATAACGTGTCATTCAAATGCCTTAATGGTATAATCTAAATGTTTAGAAGGAATTATCATTCCTTACGTCCACACACGCGCCGTTAAACTATCATGATAGGTCAACAAACACTCAAATTTACAACTTGGAGAAAATTATTATTTATGTAAAATATCAAGGATTATTTAATATTGCAAACGACGATGATTTTAATGTAAAGTAATTTAAATTGTTCGAATGAAACGAAATGAATAATGGTACACCGTACAAGATTTCTTAATGGATTATTCATGATTGCCTTATACGGTTTATAAATTATATATAAAATATATAATATGAAATTAAAAAAAATATTTAAAATCATTGTGGAGAATATTAAATAGATCCTAGATGCGTTATTTTTTAAATATTTTAAAATTAACTGATTTTAATTGTTCACCAATTACCACTCCTATGAATATCTATTTTATTATGTATTAATGCAAACTGTTGATTCTTGTTAGAGTCCCGATACGACGGAACAATTAAAGAAGAGTATATGGTGTCTATGTCTATTTGCCCAAGCCACTGCCACATCGTTGGCAGTGCATTATGAGAATGTCCGTGGGCACAATGTCTGGGCAAATTGTCGGCTGATTCGGTAAATTACTAGAATTTCATAGATGATTAGACTCGGAAAACTGCGGCTTCACCATCGGACCGAGTTGTTATTGAAACACGTTTAAATTAGTTTATCGTGTTCGTAATAGCCTCGCAGGACTGTAATTACGTTGTTTGAATTTAAGGATAAATTTCAATAGACGACAATTATCAACAGCGAAATTTTTACCTCTTTTTCGATCGACCAGAATGTTAATCGGCCAATCGAGTCGCACAGATTAATTCTACCAGGATATTGAATGGTTATTATCGATTTCATTTTTCAGAGTTGCACCATTAAACGTTGATTCAATCGTTAAGTTCCAGAATTGGTTATGCGGTGCGGGATAATCCGACTGATTCAGATTGTGAGAACCGTCGAATTAAGAGCAGCCTAATCATTTAATTAATTGAGGCGATGTGAAATGTTTGGAAAGGCGAAGATGTGACCCTGGAAAGTTTTCACCAAATTTAATGTTGTCTACACAAATAGAAAAAACAAATGAACACACACACACATATAATTAAAGGCGCAGTTAATAATAAAAACGTTTATAAGAACGTTACCGCCTAATTGCCGTCCAATATGTAATTTAGATGGATATGAAGATAATCGGAACACCATAATTATCCAATAGTGGGTGGATATCGACCCCGAAATTACTGCCGCGTCTCGTTTTCGCTCTAGTGTTCTCACACTATAAACGAATTCCCAATCTTTATGTCTGTCTTGCCTCCTCCTTCTCCCCCGCCTTCCTCCCTCTGCTCTTACTCGTACCGTCGTACCGTGCGACTCGGTAATCCACTCAATTATCCTTATTATTATGGTTTTTCAGGCGAAACGCAAAAATCAATCAGCACTCCTCCATGTCTGATGTATGGACCGAGAGATGCTGATTAAATTCATTGCGATTTAAAATATAGATTGCGGTCAACATAAAATTATACATATGTGTGTCTTGGAACAATTTCTACTCATTGTTGAGATCACTTCCAATTGGAAGTTTGCAACAAAAAGTAATGAACAAGTTCCTCGTACACTCATTAAAATAAATCGGGCAACAAACCAAATCCGACCAGCAGGAATGTGTATGTTTTCACTTAATTGGTTTCACTTACCAAAGTCGTAACTTACTTTAATGGTCGTTGTACAAATTTACTTACTGATCAAGGTATATTTATTTATGTCAGTATGCAGATTTCGTCAATCCTTTCTTATTTATATATTAACACACAGGTTATTTTTTAGGCAACTCTGGAAAAGCCGGCCAACATACCCGTGGTGCTGGCCTTCCCCAGCGTGCTCTACCAGACCAGGATCGGAGGGTACCAGGCGGAGATCTATCTGCCCCTCGGAATGGTGGTGAATGCGGTGTTCAAGAACCAGCATTGGTTGTACATCCAAACGCCGCACGCCGAAGAAGGCTACATCAGTTACGCAGCTTGTCTTCCGTTGGGCATAATTCCGCCGCCGGAGGACGACAAACCGGCGCCCTGTTGGGAGATCAGCACGGACGTGTTCCCCAAGCCGTCCGGCAACATGACGGACACGGAGAAACTGAGCTCGAAGTCGGATTGCGGCGGCAGCAGGTGCAGGTCCAGGTCCAGGAACGCGGTCAGCAGTTGCGGTGAAAAGAGTGTGGACCGATTGTACCTCCGTGCGGCCGCCAGTGCCAAGAGCAAGGGTGTCAGGCAGACTCTGCTCGTCATCGTCACCGATTACGATGGGAATTGTCACAGCCAAGGTTTGACGGTGGCCAAAGGGGATGTGGTGTTTCTGTTGAACTCGCAGCTGAGGGGATGGTTCTACGTGAGGAACAAGGCCGGCGACGAAGGATACATTCCTGCTGCCGTTGCAGGACACGGATTTTTGTAAATAATTGTTGATTGTTTATTTTATTATTTATTATTAATAAATAAATTTTTATATATTTTATTAAGCTTTTGATATGATACAATATGAATTTCTATGTCACATAAAATTATATACAAAGGTAAAATACTTTAAACAAAACAGGATAATAATATTTCTAAACTAAATATTCTTCTCTTAAATTTAAATATCTCCCTATTTGTTTTTTGTGTATACATGAGATATGAATACTATGTCAATCTTGTATCTATATATTATGGTTTTGTGGTTTGATTTAATTTAACTTCGCATTAAATTTTTGTAAACTATGTAATCATAGTTTTAGTCCTTGGCAATTTTTAACTTAATCTATAATAATGTTATAAATCTACTTTATATATTTTCACTAGTCAATTTTAATAATTTTATAATCTTTTTACTAAAACTCAGTTTTGCAGACACAATTACTATGCAACCAAGTAAACATTATATTATATTTAAATATACATTATTATCGAGGTATATCAATTTCGAATTAGTTTATCTTATTACTAAATTATTTAAATTTTTAAATGCTTCTAATCACAATATTTTCAATCATTTAAATAATAAGATATAGTATAAAAAATTAATTTTATATTTATGAAATAATAATAATATTAACTTAATAATTTGTTGATAATATAAAAACAACGTTATGGTTAATTTAAAACAATGTTCATAATTCTAAAATTCACTAGATAATGTTTATTTTCAAATTAATTTGTATATCATGAGAAATTTTATACTAAACCTTCATAATAATAAAATTTACCATGATTCACAAAACGTTATATCTAACATAAGTTCCGGGAATGTTATCATTAATTAAAAACGCATAAATGTTTGCAATACCATTACTGATAAAATTAAACGAAAAGGTAAGCAAGCAGTTGCATAAAAGTAGAATTATTTAAAATGAAATCGTGACCTTGTTAAACCGATGGTGTTTTAATAAACGAAATGAACAACAGTCATGGTACGACAAATGATGATTAAACGTTGACCAACGGTGCGCTGTGTAATTCGGTAATAATAATTCAATGTTATTGTGATTCACAACGAGGCTCAGATTTATAAATGTCAATATCAACTTGTGAACTCACTTATGTAGATTGGTACGTATATCTTCACTTTCACATATCCACTACCATGGTTGCCTTGGAATTTTCATCCACTTATTTTAAAACTTATTATAAAAATTAAATGTTGTATTATCAAAGGATGATGGGTTTATTATTAAGTCAAGAAAACTTATAATAATCATCTATTATGATATGGATGAAAAACACTCAAGTGTGTATAATTAGTCTTATCAAAGTCAAATCTATGTTTACCTTATTTTTATTGCACAGATTAAATCATTCTTTTGTATTTAAACAGAAATAATTTCTATTTTAGAATATGGTGATAGATTTGAAAGTATAATGGAAACCGAATCAAGAGACAATTTGGCTCCAGAATCTCCTGAAATTAAAGTTTACAAGTACCGATGGGTGATGTTAAGTATTTTCTGTTTATTTACCATCAATAATTTTGTACAATTTTTGGAGTACTCCATTATAGCTGATATTATAACTAAGTAAGTATTTCTTACTTCTTTTTTCTTAACAACATTCTTATTTTGACTTAATTTCAGATATTATGGTGTTGATAGTTTTGCGGTGGACATTTCTGGATTAATTTTCTTTATAATGTATCTTTTGGCATTTTTACCCATAAGCTATTTAATAGAAAAATACGTAAGCATCTCAAATGTCCCAAAGTGTTTCAAATGTAAATCTGTTATCAATAATTTTTAGAGCATGAAAGTGACGGCTATAACAAGTACAAGTCTCACCCTAATGGGTAATTTGGTAAAGCTGTTGTCAACTCCTAAGGATAAATTTTATTTAGTAATAATTGGACAGGGTTTGTGTGCAATTGGCCAAGTCTACATGATAACAATTCCTTCCAAGTTTGCAGCAATGTGGTTCGGAGCAGAAGAAGTGTCCACTGCTTGTGCTCTGGCAATCTTAGGAACACAGTTTGGTAATCTCCAATCAATTAAATTCTCCTTGAATAAGTTATTGAATATTGTAGGAGCGGCTTTGGGTAGCATACTTCCAACATTAATGGTAAAAGATGGTACCGACGACGAAGTCGCCAACGGACTAATGACAATGTTAATCTTCCACGCAGTTTTTTCAGGCGTTACATTAGGAATCGTAATTTTATGTAAAACAATTCTGACTTCACTACACATCAATCCTAAACATGACGTTAGTTTTCAGGTCAAAACCAGAAGTTCCGCCCAGCTTGTCACAATTAAACTTGACACAAGAGTTTAACTTTAAGGAACTATGGGTGTCTTTAAAGAAATTACTTAGGAACAAAGATTTCTTGATAATCATAATCTGTTTTGGGATGAGTAACGGATTATGGAACGCTTTTGGCATTGTTCTTAACAGTCTTTATACAGAATACTTTCCTGTAAGTATTAATTATATACATTTATAAATCATACACGTATGTATGTACGTAAGTAATATTAATGAAGTAATTGCCAAATTTTTTAACTGTACGTCTTGAATAGAATTTGAAATGTTTTAGAAAAACGGAAGAGATGCCGGCATCATCGCCTCCATTGCCATTATAACTGGTGGATGTATTGGAAGCCTTATCTTTGGTCTCATCTTGGACAAAACTCACCAATTCAAGTAAATCTCAATTTGCCTCGTTTATAAATATTTATATTAATACTTTTTAGGAGAGTTACGTTCCTAACTCTTCTGGCTTCGTCGATCTCCCTAATTTGCGTATTGGTGGTGTTTGAGAACAAGTCAAGGGTTGGCACGTTCATTGCTATACCAGGATTTGGGTAGAAGTAAATTAAATTGATCTTTTCCCTTGTTAAAATTTCTGTTTTAGGTTTTTCTTGGCAAGCACCCTAGTGATAGGATTTGAATATTCCATAGAAGCGTCCTATCCAATTCCCGAATCTCTCAGCTGTTGCATTTTGAATGCATCAATTTATATATTTGCTATAATCAATACCCTTATAATGGAAGTTTTATTCGACAGCATAGGGTATATGTACAGCATAGTGACATGTATTGTTGTGATATTTGTTATGTCCTTGTTAGTTTTGTTAATGTCTTCTAATTTAAGAAGACGAGATGCAAATTTAGCCAAAGAAATAACCAATTTGCAACAGTAATTTATTATTTATTTGTAACTTTTTCACAAGCACTTTTTACATTCCCAAAATAAATGATCGTAGACGAAAATTCACTACACCAATTTGTTTTCTTTCAGTTTAAGTTTATGTAATGTGTAATACTTCAACATTTCCGTTTCGTTTATTTTTTTTTCTAAATGGCAAATATTTTTTTCCAAATCTTCGAGTTTACTCAAATTAGTTTCCATGGCACGTGCAAATGGTTCGAACTGCAACAGTAAAAATTGTTACTAATAAATATGTGTATCATGTGAGACTAACATATTGACAGGACATGTTGTCTTTCTTTTCACAATATTTGCTAATTAATTCGTCGCAGTTATTTAATTGGACATAAATTTTCTCAGCAGTGGAATATCTTAAATTATAATAAATCATTTACTGATTACTCTTGTAATGTTTAGCTTACAATTTAAATCTAAAGAGGTCTGCACAAGAACACCTGTCTATTTGTTCCAGTATTGATATTTTTTCATCCAAAATTGTTTGAATTTTTTTAATATATTTAATGTCATCTTCCACCAGTTTTTGACAGATTTTTAGAGCATTTATTTGATCACATATTGTATAAAGCTAAAACAATTCTCTATTTTGTAAATGATTTACGTAGGAATGGGTATTACCTGAGTATCATTTGATGAAATTTTCTTTTCTGTATCATCTAAATCTTCATGTTGACGTAAAAAAAGATTATCCCATTCATTTATATCAGATATCCACAAATCAATGGTTTGATCGAGTTGTTCAAATTTTGGTGTAGTAAATTTTTCGTAGGACATTGTGAAAAATATGTTTGTCAAAAGTCAAAATTAATTTAATGTAGATTTGTTTATAGAATTGAAGTGACAAAATTGTCACACATAATTTGTATAAATACAATTGTGTTTCTTGTAATTTTATAAGTTATTTGATTAGAAAACGGTAGGTATTTTATTATTATTTTACCAAGCATGCAACTCCTGAGATATTTAAAGGTTGATCTATCTAATTCCAGAATTGTCTGGCAAAAAATAATGTATAGTGTTTAATTATAACATATGCAATGCCTTTGCCATTGCCAATATAAATGTTTCCTCACATATGTAACAAATAACGATCACATTTTCATTATCCATAATGTATTTTCAATATCACTTTAAAAAACAAATGGGCTTCAACTAAGAAAATAACATTAATATTTCAATTACTTTCATCGAAATTCTGTGAATTTTTCATTAATTGTCGGTTCATTTTGTCTCTGTTTTCCGATTCGCTTCCACTAGCCATTTCCACATCTTCCCATTCATCCGCAGCTTTACGGGACCATAACTTGGATCTGGATCTATTCTTACTTTTTTTATTTTTTTTGGGTCTACCTCTAGTTCTTTGTTTTTTTCTTCTATTTCTTTTCTGATGGCAACAACATTCATCTTCGTCGTCATCATTCTTGTTTGAAACACTTGATTCTGAATAAGACGTACTTTGGTTTACCATCTTTTTATCTGAATTAAAATACACCATAATTAAATATAATTCTTGAAGATTTTATGGGTGATTTTTTAAACCTGTACAATCAGTTAACGTGCCTTCTTCCTTCTTATTACCATTATTATTATTTTTATTATTGTTGATGTTACTGTTGTTGTTATTGTCGGTGTTATTGTTGTTCTCTCTTTGATTCTGGTCTGGCTCACAAATCTTCAAACAACCGCAAGTAGAACAAGTCGCTTCATCTTTTTTATCATTATTATTAGCAGTATTATTGTTGTTACTGTTGTTGTTTTCTTTTTGAAACCGTTCTGTTTGGCTAATTTTGAAACAACCACAAGTAGAACAAATTAATTTTTCTTTCAATTTGTCGTCTAACATTTTTATATTTAGACCAGAACACATATGACAAGATTCAAGTATCACATACTCAGTATTATTCTCATTAATGGCGTGCTTAATTAACATACATTTGTTGTCAGCCTTTAAAATTTCTAATTTATTTGTAAATTTTTCTTGTTTCTGGCAACAACAAATATTTAATTTAGTTTCATTTCTTTCTTTATTTTCGCTGTCACATGTACAAAGTTTTAAAGTATTTTTATCTGAATCAGTGTTCATTTGAACATCAGCAAATTTCACACATTTTTCATCACGATGCTTTTCCTCATTTAATACATCGTATATGTGGTCATTTTTGATCTGTTCCGTTTTGACCTTTGGTATTCGTCTTCGCTGAAAAGTTTAAATATCAATATTATTTGAATTTGTAGAAGAAGATAAAGGTTTTTTTAATTACGTTAAAATCGGAGCAGTTTATATTGTCAAAACATACATCAATTTTGCAAATACCTGAAATATTTTTAAAATCTGGCATGCCTTCTAAAATGTATATCAGTTAGTTAGTTAGTTTTAATAAAAATTGTATATATTAATATATCCACCAGATTTCTGTATTTGACTCGAGCTCGCCAACAAATCAGAAGTTGATGATTTTTTATTGTAATTTAGTTTGTATTCACATTTATTATTTTTGAGAAATGAACCTATTTTTAACAAGTCTAAACAGTCTTTATGAATATTTTGAAAAGCTTGCTGTTGAGCATTTGGGTCATGTATTACTGGAGGGTAAATAGTTGCAGCTTTGGGCCTAAAATAATTAAAATAATACGTGAAAGTTAAATATAAGTAAAAACAAATAAGAGATTTTGTATTAAACTTACATTTGAATATTCGGACATGCTCCAAAAGTGAATGCAACGCCACCGCAATCAACATTATGCCTATCTCCATAAATGATTGTAGGATGATTTTGTTGATTGTAATTAAACATGATAGCCCAATATGTTGTTAATTATTGATGTGTTTCTTTTAGTTTGCATGATTTAGAAAGCATGATTTTGAAAAAAATGCTTTAGCAAATAAATGTTCATAATTTGATGTTTTCATTAGAAACAATGACGAAAGTGATGTATCGAAATTATAAATTTTATGTTTTGAGATGAGTATAATGAAAAATGACGTATCTTGACAGATGTTGAAGACACATCACATTAACCAAGTTAGAGTTCTGAAGATACTAACGACTAATAAGGAAATAATTGCAAGAATCGTCGACCAATAAACCCGAAGAAATGAGAATATCAAATTATTTTGTGTGAATTGATGTTGCGTTCGGACAAGGATATGACTGAGATTCTCAGTTCAGTAAGTTAGTTCAGTTAAATAAAAAGCAGAATTATTAGTTTGACGAGTTGTGTATTTCTTTTGTTCGCCATAAAAAAAGAATGTAAGTTAAGAATTGTAAAAGGTTGCATACCCATTATTAAGATTTAAAATTGGATTATTATTAACAAATTATATTCATAAGTTAATTTATATTTTCACATAATTACATGTATGGAATAAGTGTCGAACAAGAAGAAAGAAAAGTTTGAGAATTGCTGTAATTATTATAATCAACAATAACAGTTAGAAAACACACGGCGTAAATCTGGGTTGCCTATCATATATAATAAGAAAAATGACAGTACGTTGAATATTATGAATTTAATATTTGGGTAAAGTTGCAGAATCCGTTACTCTAAGGAATATTTTCTAGCGCATGCGTCGTGAGTCGCAGGTTTCGCGCTTCTTGAACAATTTGTAGTGCTGTGTTGTCGCTTTGCAACGGTCAAAATATTCGAATTGTTCTTTGTGAAAGTTTTGTGTTCTTTGAGACTATTATTGTGAATTACATTTTTTATTTCTTTGGTAAGTAAATTCTTTCTTCTAATTTGATCTTTATTGCTCATTAATTAAACTATTTTACTTTACAGGTTATATTTCTGTGGTGTTTTTAAAACAATATATTTTCCTTATTCTTCTGGTAATTACATTCTTAATTGGTATGCTCATTTAATATATTTTACTTTACAGATTATTTCCATTATTAACACAGATTACGGATTATTAACATTATATTTGTACTCCTTTGGTAAGATCATTTTTAATTTATTTGTAGTAATTTTTTAAGTTATTTTACTTTATAAATTATTTGGGTACTATATTTTTAAAATATTACATTTATATTATTATTATATTTATATTTTTTGGTAAGTACAATCTTAATTTATTGATATAGATCATTAATTAGTTAATATATTTTACTATATTTATAATTGTATTGTATTTAATTAAAAATATATTTTTATTATTTTTTAACGTATTCCCAATTTACTATATTTTAAATTCACTAGTATTTAATTTTTTTAGAGTTAGTTTAGTGCAATAGACTATGGCTGTTCAGAGAAGGTCAAAGGCTCCTACTAGTATTGTTGTGGCTAATGAAGTAGTTGGTATAGATTTGAATGAATCGTACAATTTGGCTGGATTAAGTTTTGGCAATCCATTGCTTGCAATACAGTGGTGTGTTAGACGCGGAATACTTAAGAATAGGAGTATATGTGCCAACTGCAATCTAGCCATGTCATTCATAAAAAAAAAAGTGTACAGATGGATACATATGGCGTTGCAAAGGGTGTGAAAAATCATCATCAATTAGAAGCGGATCATTTTTTTCCAACAGCAACTTATCAGTAGAAAAAATGTTAAAAATAATTTATTGTTGGGCGTTTGATATGCCACATGAAGTGGTTAAACGAGAAGTGGGGCTAGGGATGGCGGCTACCCACACAATGGTACACTGGTCTATGTTCTGTCGGGAACTCTGCGAGCAACACCTGGTAGGAAATCCTGAGGTTTTAGGTGGATGGGATGAAGACGCTCAAGAGCCTAAGATAGTAGAAATCGATGAATCGAAATTTTTTCATTGAAAATATCATCGTGGTCGGTGGTTGCCTGGTGCATGGGTTTTCGGTGGTATTGAGCGTGGCTCTGGGCGTTGCTTCTTGGTGGAAGTTCCTGACAGAACTGCAGAAACCTTATCTGCTATAATTCAAAGGTTGGTTGGAGAGACGTATTTAGGAAAGTAGAAGCAAGTATTTGATGGATGCTAGGTAAAAAATATTTTTGAACTGTTAGAATTTAGTAGAAATTGTGCATGTTATTTTAGAAAGTAAGAGCATGTACATGTTAGAAATAATATTTACATTTTTTCCAGAATTTCGAATTGAGTTATTTTTTTTTTGTTTATAAGTATAAAAATATAACTTTATTTAATGGAATAGGTACATCTTACCAGGAACAATAATTATGTCTGATGGGTGGAGTGCATATGAAAATATCGATCAAATTGGCGGAGGAATATATCACCATGAAGTGATTATTCATGAACATAATTTTGTGAATCCTGAAAATCGTTTAATTCACACGCAGAACGTGGAAAATATGTGGATGAGGGCGAAAAGGAAACTCCGTCGCCAATTTGGTACCTTAGAAACCTTATTTCCATCGTACCTCCACGAGTTTATTTGGAGGAAAACAAATTTAAAAAATATAACTTGTTTATGAGCATACTAATGTGTATTAGGGAGCAATATCTTTTAGAATAATTTTATTTTTATTCTAATTGATTTTGTTTTTTTATTATAAAGTATATAAATATATTTTTTTGTTATATTAATGTATTATTTTTTATAAAAAGTATTCCCTTTTGCAAATTTATCTATAAACTATTAAATATTTTCTGAATATATTTAATTAGACATTAAACTATGAAAGAAATATAGAGTAAATAAAAAATTAATATAGTAATTAATAAACTATGATTAGTAGAATTTTATCTTTTTTAGAATTCAACTACATAAATGACATAAGTCGTATACGAAAAACAAAATAAATTGCGTCGAGATTTTTATAATAACATTTTTCTCTAGATATTTTGTTAAAACTGAAATCTGGCAACTATGCTGTCTAAAATCTCCGAAACAGATGATTTCAAATCAAGTTGACGCATGCGCTAAAAATATTCCTTAGAGTAACGCATTCTGCAACTTCACCTGTGATTTACATTAGTCAACTGTTAAATAGGGCGATTGTTCTGAATTTAGTAAATTATAGAAAATATATAAATATTATATATTTTAATATTTTATCTTTTATACTAATTTAAAAATAGTGTACATAATGTCACAAGAAACCATGGTGATTGGATACCATGGATTAGTGTTATGTATTTGTTGTATAATGGTCATTGTTATTGGTTAATAAACAATTATATATTGTAAAATTGATTATGTTGTATATTATTAATAAATAAACATTGCTATTGCTTAATAAACCATTGTGTATAATGTAAAATTGAATATTAGAAGTGTATTATAAATAAACAATTGTTTGTTTTCATAATAATTACTTGTTTATAGATAATTGAGCTCTCGTTTGATTATATTTGGTTTCAGGTATTATTTTGTGAGGATTTAGATATTTTTCGATGTGGTCTCACGTCATCCTTTATTGGTGAAGTCATAGTTCTTGTGTAGTGTATTTACTGAAGTGGTCTCAGATGTTTGTCTGGTGTGGTCCGGACAGGTATTTACTGATGTATTCTCAGGTATTTGTGATACGCTTTCAGGTATTTTAGATTCTTTAGATTCTTTAGATTCTTTAGATTCCTTAGATTCGTTAGATCCTTTAGATTCTTTAGATTCTTTAGATTCTTTAGATTCTTTAGATTCTTTAGATTCTTTAGATTCTTTAGATTCTTTAGATTCTTTAGATTCTTTAGATTCTTTAGATTCTTTAGATTCTTTAAATTCTTTAGATTCTTTAGATTCTTTAAATTCTTTAAATTCTTTAGATTCTTTAGATTCTTTAGATTCTTTAGATTCTTTAGATTCTTTAGATTCTTTAGGTTCTTTAGGTTTTTTAGATTCTTTAGATTCTTTAGATTCTTTAGATTCTTTAGATTCTTTAGATTCTTTAGATTCTTTAGATTCTTTAGATTCTTTAGATTCTTTAGATTCTTTATATTCATTAGATTCTTTAGATTGTAACGGGTACGTAGGTAAATACTACTCGAATGATAGTACCTGCAGTCTTTTTGAAAGACTCGTTAAAGGGAGCGATTTTATCCTATATTTATTTTGTACTTCACTGACTACACATTTTTTGTAATAGTTTAAATTATAGTGTCACTAACCTTTGTTATTGTTGTACTTCGACTTCTTGGTGATCTTGAACGTAGAGCTGGGAACTGTGTAAGATAAAATACACACACAAACTCGCGTTCGCGTACCGAGCCCAGATAATTCAAATATACTTACTTGTCTTACTGTTTATGTACTTTTAGAATATAGCAATAAAACTCAAATTAACAAAAATAAACTATCTATTTATAAACAAAAAAATATAACAAGGAAATAAAGAGAAAAGAAAGAACAAATAGAAGTTTAATATAAATGAATAAAATTTTGTTAATCGATATTTGGCAAAAAGGCTGTTTGATTTAAAAATTAAAGCTTAACACATGAAATAAACAGTAGGACTTACGTAAGTATGTACCACATAAAGAAAAACACAAAACAATCACAAGTAATTACTGTACGTAAACGGACAGAAAATACCGTAATGAAAGTTTCGAATAAAATCTGCTGAAACTACTGAAACTTAAGGTTTTATCATTTTAGAATTAATTGGGGTGATAAAAGGGTGGTACCGAAGTACTGAAATCTCCCCAACAGAGATTCTATTCCAACCAATAGGGTTTTTTGTTAAAAACATACTTTTCAGTCGTGAACAACATTGTTGCCAAATTGATCGACATGTTTCCCTGTTATGTAATGCTACTCTAACTTTCATGTACTTGGTCTAAAAAACCTTAATGCAATTCATAATACAATACAGTACATTATTCAAATATAATTACAATTCTGATGTTGCTTGCATAAGGAAAAACCATTGTACTATTTTCAATCCTTTAAAAATCAATTCATTAACTTAAATTTACTAAGACAAAAATAAAAAAACAAAGTTGCAATTCTCTAATATTTCATGTTGGGGCAAATTAATAAATTTTCCTTTAATTAATTTAATTTAATTACTGAATATCTTATGAATTAGTTCTACGTAGGAATACCACCATTTAAACTTCGAACCCATTGTGCGACCACACCCTGACACTCGATAAGGGTTCGAAAAGAACACATGTGTTAAAAAATCAACAAACGTTCAGATTAAGATAAGTATACTTTTAAAATAAATTCCCGCCTTCATTCTGTCATATTAAAGAATCGTATAATAATTATCTCATAAAACTTCTCGACGTCTCATCAGTTCAACAGTTGAAATTAAAGAGATCGAATCGTACTAGCTATTAAATTAAAACTCAAGAATAAACTTCACCATTTTAAAAAGTGATGTTTTAGTTAGCAATTCATTCTGTTATATAAAAGAATCGTATAATAATTATCTCATAAAACTTCTCGACGTCTTATCTGTTCAACAGTTGAAATTAAAGAGATCGAATCGTACCAGCTATTAAATTAACACTCGATAGTAAACTGGCGCCTTCACCATTTTAAAGAGTGATGTTTTAGTTAGCAATTCATTCTGTTATATTTAAGATTCGTATAATAATTATCTCATAAAACTTCTCGACGTCTTATCAGTTCAACAGTTGAAATTAAAGAGATCGAATCGTACTAGCTATTAAATTAAAACTCAAGAATAAACTTCACCATTTTAAAAAGTGATGTTTTAGTTAGCAATTCATTCTGTTATATAAAAGAATCGTATAATAATTATCTCATAAAACTTCTCGACGTCTTATCTGTTCAACAGTTGAAATTAAAGAGATCGAATCGTACCAGCTATTAAATTAACACTCGAGAGTAAACTGGCGCCTTCACCATTTTAAAGAGTGATGTTTTAGTTAGCAATTCATTCTGTTATATTTAAGATTCGTATAATAATTATCTCATAAAACTTCTCAACGTCTTATCAGTTTAACAGTTGAAATTAAAGAGATCGAATCGTATTAACTATTAAATTAAAATTCAAGAGCAAACTGGAGCCTTCACCATTTTAAAAAGTGATGTTTTAGTAAGCAATTCATTCTGTCATATTAAAGAATCGTATAATAATTATCTCATAAAACTTCTCGACGTCTCATCAGTTCAACAGTTGAAATTAAACAGATCGAATCGTACTAGCTATTAAATTAAAACTCAAGAATAAACTTCACCATTTTAAAAAGTGATGTTTTAGTTAGCAATTCATTCTGTTATATAAAAGAATCGTATAATAATTATCTCATAAAACTTCTCGACGTCTTATCTGTTCAACAGTTGAAATTAAAGAGATCGAATCGTACCAGCTATTAAATTAACACTCGAGAGTAAACTGGCGCCTTCACCATTTTAAAGAGTGATGTTTTAGTTAGCAATTCATTCTGTTATATTTAAGATTCGTATAATAATTATCTCATAAAACTTCTCGACGTCTTATCAGTTCAACAGTTGAAATTAAAGAGATCGAATCGTACTAGCTATTAAATTAAAACTCAAGAATAAACTTCACCATTTTAAAAAGTGATGTTTTAGTTAGCAATTCATTCTGTTATATAAAAGAATCGTATAATAATTATCTCATAAAACTTCTCGACGTCTTATCTGTTCAACAGTTGAAATTAAAGAGATCGAATCGTACCAGCTATTAAATTAACACTCGAGAGTAAACTGGCGCCTTCACCATTTTAAAGAGTGATGTTTTAGTTAGCAATTCATTCTGTTATATTTAAGATTCGTATAATAATTATCTCATAAAACTTCTCAACGTCTTATCAGTTTAACAGTTGAAATTAAAGAGATCGAATCGTATTAACTATTAAATTAAAATTCAAGAGCAAACTGGAGCCTTCACCATTTTAAAAAGTGATGTTTTAGTAAGCAATTCATTCTGTCATATTAAAGAATCGTATAATAATTATCTCATAAAACTTCTCGACGTCTCATCAGTTCAACAGTTGAAATTAAACAGATCGAATCGTACTAGCTATTAAATTAAAACTCAAGAATAAACTTCACCATTTTAAAAAGTGATGTTTTAGTTAGCAATTCATTCTGTTATATAAAAGAATCGTATAATAATTATCTCATAAAACTTCTCGACGTCTTATCTGTTCAACAGTTGAAATTAAAGAGATCGAATCGTACCAGCTATTAAATTAACACTCGAGAGTAAACTGGCGCCTTCACCATTTTAAAGAGTGATGTTTTAGTTAGCAATTCATTCTGTTATATTTAAGATTCGTATAATAATTATCTCATAAAACTTCTCGACGTCTCATCAGTTCAACAGTTGAAATTAAAGAGATCGAATCGTATTAACTATTAAATTAAAATTCAAGAGCAAACTGGAGCCTTCACCATTTTAAAAAGTGATGTTTTAGTAAGCAATTCATTCTGTCATATTAAAGAATCGTATAATAATTATCTCATAAAACTTCTCGACGTCTCATCAGTTCAACAGTTGAAATTAAACAGATCGAATCGTACTAGCTATTAAATTAAAACTCAAGAATAAACTTCACCATTTTAAAGAGTGATGTTTTAGTTAGCAATTCATTCTGTCATATTAAAGAATCGTATAATAATTATCTCATAAAACTTCTCGACGTCTCATCAGTTCAACAGTTGAAATTAAAGAGATCGAATCGTACTAGCTATTAAATTAAAACTCAAGAATAAACTTCACCATTTTAAAAAGTGATGTTTTAGTTAGCAATTCATTCTGTTATATAAAAGAATCGTATAATAATTATCTCATAAAACTTCTCGACGTCTTATCTGTTCAACAGTTGAAATTAAAGAGATCGAATCGTACCAGCTATTAAATTAACACTCGAGAGTAAACTGGCGCCTTCACCATTTTAAAGAGTGATGTTTTAGTTAGCAATTCATTCTGTTATATTTAAGAATCGTATAATAATTATCTCATAAAACTTCTCGACGTCTTATCAGTTCAACAGATGAAATTAAAGAGATCGAATCGTATTAACTATTAAATTAAAATTCAAGAGCAAACTGGAGCCTTCACCATTTTAAAAAGTGATGTTTTAGTAAGCAATTCATTCTGTCATATTAAAGAATCGTATAATAATTATCTCATAAAACTTCTCGACGTCTCATCAGTTCAACAGTTGAAATTAAACAGATCGAATCGTACTAGCTATTAAATTAAAACTCAAGAATAAACTTCACCATTTTAAAAAGTGATGTTTTAGTTAGCAATTCATTCTGTTATATAAAAGAATCGTATAATAATTATCTCATAAAACTTCTCGACGTCTTATCAGTTCAACAGTTGGAACTAAAGGGATTGAGTCGTACTAGCTATTAAATTAATACCCGAGAGTAAATTGGCACATTCACCATTTTAAAAAGTGATGTTTTAGTTAGCAATTCAGTCTGTTATATTAAAGATTCGTATAATAGTTATCGCATAAAACTTTTTGACGTCTTATCAGTTCAACAGTTATATAATTATATAATTATAAACAATTATATAATTTTAAATTCAAAGTAATAAATTAAAAATAATAAAATATACTTGTTTTATTAACTTATACTATTTATTATTTTAATACTTTTTAATAATTATGGACAAAAGATGAAATATGTTAAACAAATTATAACTTTATATATTACGACAGATAACCAATTTTATCATAAGGTCAAACTTTAGAACATCCATTTTTATATCTTTCCATATTCTTCATGAGAATCTGAGTCGATACAATTCTATGTGTACCTAAACCAAATTTATCTGGGATGCTGAATTCTTGGAAGGATGACTTGTCTGAGTGGTTTCCTTTATATTTCAGTTTTAGTAACATTGAAGCTAAAATATTTCAAAAACGGCTGTGTTAATCAAAATTAATTAAGAACATCTTTTTTTCAAAATTGTGCAAAATATATGAAAAACTCAATGGTTTAAAAAAATATTCAGTGGCGTAGATAATAAGGCGAGTAAAGGGGAGACCCCCCCAGAGTCTACGCCACTGAAATAATATGGAAACAATTCATTACATTAAACTGAAGGTATATATTTTAGGATAACACGTACCAAATTTAAACTCGATGGGACGAAATGTTACAGAGATATGAAAAAAAAAAAACAATTTTTGAAATTTAATTTTGAGGGACTGTAATTTCTTCATTTGTTCCAAGTGCCCCCAAAATGTCCATTTATTTTAGAAACATCTAGTATATCAATTCACAATTAATTAGTAAGTAAGTATTTAGTAAGGACACATTGGTACCATATTTGGGCCCCACAGCAAGAGACAGATGCTAATCTCCACTTAATCACTGTCACATAATAAATCAATTTAACAAGAAAATATCTCTTTCCTCGTTGGACTTTCATGTGAATCAAAGTAAATTAGGAAATCTTTGGTATTAATTATTATGTAATAACAATTTAAATTACCCCAAAGGAATAAAATAGAATTAATGATCAAAATGAATTTGTATGTATTTAATTAAAATAAATTTGGTATAAGATACAATTCTTTGTTGGTTTCGTATTTACTAAAAATTTAATTTGTGAATTTTACAATCAATAAAAAATCTTTTCAATTTTTTTATCTGTACATAACAAACATATAAAATGAATTGAATCATTGAAATTATTAAAATTCATAAGGTTTTAATATTATTATTACATTATTTCATTCTCTATGACTTTATGATTTGATAACAATTGAAACTTGGAAAATAATTATGAATTTGGTATAAAGAACAATTCTTTGTTGGTTTTGTATTTGCTAAAAATTTAATTTATATAGTAAAAGATGTTTTCAATTTTTTTATCTATACATTATATATTCATAAAGTTTTATTAGTATTATTATATTATTTTATTCTCTATGATTCTATGATTTGATAACAATTATGTCTTTGAAAAAGTGTATACAGAAAAAGTATATACAGTTGAACAGAAGAAAATAATATTTCATTAAAATATTTTGTGTTATTTGAAAATTTTGTTATGATTGAGACTGAAAGTTAACAAGTAGTGAATCAAAGTAAACTCGGAAATAATATTGAGCATAGTGAAATAAGTATAAAATGTAATATTAATTATAATATATTAATAATTTAAAGGCGAATTAACAATCACACTGAATTTGTAAATATTTTATTGGATATTTAGGAACAATTATTTATATATATATATATATATATATATATATATATATATATATATATATATTATATCTATATAATATTAATAATTCAAAGTTACCTTTTTTATATTATTATATTAATTTTTAATTTCCACTTAATCACTTCCATTAATCACTTCCTAGGGACCTTGTATCCGAATGGTCGAGAACTGTTGTCATCCATGAAGAGTTTCTTTGTTGAATTCGTTCTGTATGTTTTTGTCTCCTCTTTGGTTATTACGCGATGATCTTTTGTCCGCACAAAGTTCATCGACGTCAAACGAATGGGATCTGTTTTTTCCAGAACCATTTGTTTAATTTTCTCGAAATTAATAAACTGAGAAGCGCTGTATGTTAAGGCGATCCCTTTCACCTTACAAACATGTTCGATACACTGCTTCGTCGTTGACCACACCGAGTATGCGTAATTTTTCGGTCCGTCCGAAACAAATTCCGTGATGTAGGAACCGATACCGTATACCTCCAACTCATCGGTCATATCCCCAATGAATTTTCTAGTCGGGGGATCTGGAAAAAGGTTGTTTGACACATAGATAACGGAATCGGTATCGTAGTATAAAACACGTGTATCCAACATCTCTAGATATTCGTACCACTTCAAACGGGCCTGTGCTGTAACAAAAGCAAACAATTACCACATTCACAGTGGGCAGAGATTCCACAGCCTCGTCGGCGTACTCCCAGTTGATTACAACAGTTTGTTCATTAACAGGAGTTATACTGTTGACATTCTTCGACGGATGCGCAGGAGATCAAAGCATTCCTGAGGATCGTTGACGATGGTTGTTTGGGGTTGGTTTTCGCGTTGTCCACACTTTCCCCAGAACGAATTCAGCATTAGTTTGGCGAGGGATCGAAGATCAGGGTTATTTTCGATGCGTTCCGGTGTTAGTTTCACTTTTTCAGCTTCTTCAAAATCCACCAGATATTGTTGCTGTTTGACTACATCGTTTACGCAATCCGCGGGCCAGCCGGAGGCTTCCTGTTTAATTTTGATGAATTTATTCATCATTTCTGTAAATAAACCCAACTGACCCACCGCATGGTTGTACTGACGCGTTTCGTAAGTCCACACTTCAAACACTTCCACAATCCTGTAGCCTTCTTCCATTGCTTTAAGTACTTCTGCAATTACCCATGTCCTTGTGAACGACCGCTCTTCCTCCGTATGGCAACACTCACGTTGTTGTGAACTTTCACCACAGCTGTTGCAAAGAGCGAACGTTAACTTTTTCCTTCATCCTGACAGGGAGAACGGATTGGTACAATTGCGTGGGTGGTAAAATTTTACATTTCACCATGCCATCTACGGTGGATAAATCAATGTCTTGGGCTGCAGATCCTACATGAATTGTGGGGTGTCCTAGAGGAAATCGGCCGTACTTGCACACAAAAGGGTACAACGAGCATACATCGATGTATTTGATGCGCTCACCCTCGTTACATTTGTAGTATGTAACAGTGTTTCCGGTTCGTCCTCCATAAAAACCGTCACGAGGATTCAATGGTGATGTTTTCAACACGGGATAGTTTTCCACAAAATCACGCACTTCACAACTCTGTTTTAATAATGTGCGGAAGCTACATTCCCACATTTCGATGACTTCAAATCCTAAGTTGCGAAGTCGAGCCGTTTTAATGGTGGTGGCCTCGTAACGATTTCGCATGGTATCCGTTTTACCTCCTCCAATCGATGTGTCTCGGTGAAATTTGAAACAGCTGGTGCATCCGTGGAAGTAACAACCGTGAAACTCGAATACCTGTTGCTGCTCCTCATTAAAGCCGTCAAGTTTGAGTCCTCCTCCTACTATGTGTTCTGGACATGTACCGGCGTGGTGTATGGTGATTCCTCGTACGTTCTCCTCCCACAACAACCATTGTAAAGCGACAACCGATTGATTATCAGCCAGTCGGTAACCACCACAGGGAATAACGGCGATTGTATCGGCTTCCAGATAGTTTCGAGCAAACACCTTATTACACGCTGATGCTATTGTTGTTGCTTCGGTGAATCAAACCTTACACTCGTTAAGAAGCATCGACCTAAATGAAAGACAGGCTCACATTAGTATTTCCACGTCCGACTTGCAATATGCGACGATTTCCTCCTGGAAATTAAAAACATCATTCTGATGCTCTTGATGCCAGTTTAAAAATGTATGTCGGTCCTCGGGTTTCATTTGATTCGGACCGTAAAATTCAGCAGACGATAAAGGACCCACGTATTGCTGATTTTCCAGGGTATTAAACAAGTGTGGAAAATACCCCTTCTTAAAGTTTCCAGCAAGACCGAAAGCTTTAGGTAGCTTTGCCAGAGCCATTGGAAAATAATTCAGCGAGTCCAAAAATCGCACATTTCCCACCTAAGTTTGGCTTGATGTCTGTTTTGGTGAGAATATAGTTCAGGATGAACTGATGCGCAATCACAGTCACTCTTTTGAAAATTTTCCTTTGATTCAGCACAAAGTTCATAAAATTTTCAATAGGGTTGTTGATAATTACGTGGGTCCTTACGCCGCATTTCCGTAATGACTTGCTACCAGGTTTTATGTCGATCGATTTTAAAACCTTTTTATCGATTTTGTCGACAATGTCTTTCTTGAATGAAATTTTTGATTGGTGTTGGTACGATGGCCCATTCCGAGCTTCCTTTTTATTTTCATTCCCGTTGTTACAAGCCACGCGGCTGCTTTTTCACCCAAATTAGCGTTCTTGGATTTTACACGGTTCCACGCCTCGTTTTCCACAACCAAGTTTGCCTTGTGTCTGTCCTGCAACGATTTATTTTCCTCGTAGGCAATGTCGTGTCGTTTACAGGCTTTGTCCAACTCGTTGATACCTGTATCACCTCTCGCAAGTCGTTTTTTCAATTTCGTACCAGGATCACAGTACTGATAAAATGGTAGATGTAATTGTAACATTGAAATGAAATTTCAGCACTCTGTACATCATATTTATCACCGATGTTTCCAAACAGTGAGGTAATTGGAAAAAAAAAATTATTTGTAGCGTATATTTTTAATATTAATTTTTTTTTCCTCAATACAATATAAATAATAAATAAAATATTATTTATTTCGTCTTTTTGCATCGAGGACTTAGCCACCGCCTCTGCTGCCACCACCTCTGCGTCCTCCGCTGCCGCATCTGCTTCCGCCTCCCTCCTTAATCTTTGGTGACGTTCACCCTCGCGACGTCTAAAGGCCTTTCTTTCCCCACGGTGGATACCGGATGATCGGCAGATTCTCCGTCCTTGTGTAAAAATCGGTGTCAAAAAAGGAAGGGCCGCCGCAATCGTCGTCCCAATTTTCCTATATAAGAAAATATATGTTTAATAAGTAATTTGTTATAATATAATAAGCTAAAAACTCACCTCAATCAAGTTTGTCCTGGCTGCCATATTGCCAATGATTTTAAGAATTAAATAAAAATTGTAGACTGACTAATTTCAGTGCTATCTGAGTTTAGTGTGATTTAGAAAAACAAAAACAAATCGATGAGCTCATAAAGATGGTGAATGAGCTCAAGGCAGCGCAACAAGAGGCGCAAAGAGTACAACCCCCCGCAACCCTAACCAACTCGGCACTCCCAAAAGATGACATTCAAAGCGTGGCGTCTCCATCATACGCCAAGGTTACAGCCTCGCCAGCCTACCACGCAAAAATTCCCCCAATTGTGATGGAAAACAACGAGGACTGGAATAAAACCAGAACCATAATGAAAGAAAATGAAATTAAGGTGGCAAAAGCCAAAAACATTGGCCAAACCACCAAAATTTACGTACAAAATTCGGAGGACTACAGAAAACTTACCAGAGTTTTACAAAACAAAGGTAAGTCATTCTACACGTACAGACTCCCTGAGGAAAAGCAAATCTACGCAGTCATCGGAGGACTGCCAAAAAATACTGAAACCGAAGAAATCAAAGATGACCTGACTAAGCAAGGTATCGACGCCCACTCCGTCACCAGGATGACGAACATGAAGACACAACAACCAATGCCGATGTTCCTAGTCAAGACGAACAGCAAAGAAGTCTTCCAAATAAACAGACTCTTCGACCTAGTGGTAAAGGTCGAGTCAAAAAATAAGTCAACGGCCCCAGTGCTACCGGTGCCAAAAGTTTGGACACACTCAGTCCAGATGCACATTCCCGCAAAAATGCGTAAAATGTGCAGGCGAACACCCATCAAACGAATGCAAGATGGAAAAAACGCAAGAGGGGAGAAATGCTAAATGCATCAACTGTGGGCAGACCGGCCGCCCGGCAAGCTACAGGGGATGCCCAAAATACCCCTTAAACATCAAAAAAGATATTCCCAAGGAAAAAGGGAACAAAAAAGAATCGCCCACAAATACCAGGGACCCCCAAAAGGAAAACTCGCCAGACATCCTATGCCTTCAAGAAACCAAATGCACCGCAAACATCAAAATAGCTGTTCCAGGTTACCACACATACAGGTTCGACCGTAACCAGCCTGCCGGAGGAGTGGCCATCCTAATCAAGCCAGAAATGCCCCATAGTTTCCAGGGAACCAGCCAAAACATTTCCATTGACAATGTAACAGTTAAAATCCACACAAGAAACGGACCTATCAACATCACCAGCGTGTACAAGTCGCCACAGCTCCCCCTCATCAGAGAGGAATTACAGGTATTACTGGATCAGGATACCCCCCATCTGATTGTAGGTGATCTCAACTGCATCAATCAACTCAACTGGCCGAATGGACTGAAGCTATGGGCGCAAGGGTGATAGGACCAACGGAATCCACATACATCCCGTACACCACAGGTCGACCTGATGTCCTGGACATAGCTATCGTGCAGAACCTCTCAGAGGAAATACAAACGGAAACCTTAAACCAAGGCACCTCCGACCACAACCCGGTTTTGGTAAAAATAGGCACAGGAGAAGAACTGGACAGCACTAGATACAAAATGAAAACCAACTGGACAAACTTCCAACAAGACCTTAACAGGACTCTGAGCAGAATCCCAAAAATCGACGAAGCTGACGAAATAGACCAGGCAGTAGAAAACTTCCAAAACCAAATCCTTGAGGCTGCCGGAAACAACACCGCCTTACACAGAAGGACCCAACGGAATTTCTACGACACCCCTCAATGCGTCAGAAACCTCATCACCGAAAATCGGAGACTGAGAAGAAGATATGCAAGAAGCCACCGAGAAGAAGACAGAGTTAGCCTAAACGAGCACAGTAGACTCCTCAAGGCGTCTCTCAAGGAATTCGGACAAAATGTCTGGGACAAGAGACTTGCCGAACTGCAAACAATAAACCAAACTGCATGGCAAATGCAGAAGGCCCTCAGAAGAGAAAAAACCATGATCCCGCCGATCCACGACATAAATGGCATAGCTCATGAGGACGACGAGAAAGCAGAAGCCTTTAAATTAAATCAAAATAATTTTAGAAGATGGGGCAACTTGTAGTTCGAGTAGAGAAGTTTCCAAGGAGTGTGAAACACCAACAGGAAGTGGTGTTGGATCATCCAGTAGGAAACATACAGGTAATTTATTAATAAATTCATTATTTTTGGGTAAATTTTAAATAAATTGAAGATGGGGCAACTTGTACTACAAGCAGAGAAGTTTCCAAAGACCAACAGGAAACACCAACGGGAAGTGGTGTTGAATTATCCAGATGGAAACATACAGGTAATTTATTAATAAATTCATTGTTTTTGGGTAAATTTTAAACAAATTTTCAGTTCCTGAAACGTCAAGAATAAAAAAAGAAAAGTGTTATCAAGTGTTAACAAATGAACGAATGAAGTTCATTGCACTGGAGAATGAAGATCTTCAGGAAATAAATAAATTACGATTGAGCGAGGCCAAGTACAGGTTGGAGGAGGCAAAGAGAAAAGCAGATGAGGTGCTCAATTTGGTGCAATCAGTATACCAATCTAATTCGGCTGGCGTGAACACTGAAACTTTTCAGATAAAAGTGACGATTATTAAAATGCCGGTGGGTATGGGGCGTGCCCAGAAAACAAAATATAATAGTTTCGAAGAAGAATGTGCTGCAAGAAGAGGTATTATTGTTATAAAAAATTCTGATAACCTTTGCCTGCCACGGGCACTTGTAGTGTTAATCGCGAAACTGACTAGTGATCCACAATTCGTACAGGTTCGCCGGGACATTGGACAACTACAAGGAATACGAGCTGTGGAACTGTGTCAGAGAGCGGGTGTTGATATTCCCGCGGAGGGTGTCGGGATTCAGGAGTTGCAAGCATTCCAGAGGGCTTTACCCAAATACAGAATTACAGTGTTCAAGTACGGTGCCAGTGGACGAGAGATGATTTTTAAAGGACAAAGTGAAGGACCAACCCTTAATTTACTACTCCACAAAGGACATTACAACGCGATTGTATCGTTAACCTCTGCGTTTTCCTGCGATTACTACTGCGAAGAATGTAATCTTCCCTTCAATACACGCGTCAACCAGCGTTGCAGTGGAATTTGTCCGTGCTGTCGTGAATCACCACGGTGAGAGGATGAGGAAAAAATAGTGTGCGGATTGTCATCGCCACTTCAGGAGCCGGAAATGTTTGGAAAATCATCTACGGATTAAGAAAACATCCAACGTATGTGCCGACTTGCAAATGTGTCAAAGGTGCTTTAAAATTGTCGATGGAAAACGTAAGCATGAATGTGGTGAAATTTTTTGTAAGATCTGTAAAAAAGACCATCAGATAAATCAACAGTGTTATATTCAACCAAACACAAAGGAACCCTGCCTTACTAATTTATTATTCATATTTTACGATTTGGAAACACGATAGGACACCATTCAGACCGACGGCAGTGCAGTGCATGAAACCACTATGTGTGTATTTAAAGTGTGTTGTTCCAACTGTTTAGATACGGCAGTGGAATTTTGTGAAAAATGCGGCCTAAGGACCCACGTAATTATCAACAACCCTATTGAAAATTTTATGAACTTTGTGCAGAATCAAAGGAAAATTTTCAAAAGAGTGACTGTGATTGCGCATAACGGGCAAGCATTCGACCATCAGTTCATCCTGAACTATATTCTCACCAAAACAGACATCAAGCCAAACTTAATTATGCGGGGGACAAAAATTATTTTGGCTGAGGTGAGAAATGTGCGATTTTTGGACTCGCTGATTTATTTTCCAATGGCTCTGGCAAAGCTACCTAAAGCTTTCGGTCTTGCTGGAAACTTTAAGAAGGGGTATTTTCCACACTTGTTTAATACCCTGGAAAATTAGCAATACGTGGGTCCTTTACCATCTGCTGAATTTTACGGTCCGAATCAAATGAAGCTCGAGGACCGACGTACGTTTTTAAACTGGCATCAAGAGCATCAGAATGATGTTTTTAATTTCCAGGAGGAAATCGTCGCATATTACAAGTCGGACGTGGAAATACTAATGAGAGCCTGTCTTTCATTTAGGTCGATGCTTCTTAACGAGTGTAAGGTTTGTCCATTCACCGAAGCAACAACAATAGCATCAGTGTGTAATAAGGTGTTTGCTCGAAATTATCTGGAAGCTGATACAATCGCCGTTATTCCCCGTGGTGGTTACCGATTGGCTGATAATCAATCGGTTATCGCTTTACAATGGTTATTGTGGGAGGAGAACGTACGAGGAATCACCATACGCCACGTCGGTACAGGTCGAGAACACGTAGTAGAAGGAGGACTCAAAGTTGACGGATTTAATGAGGAGCAGCGGCAGGTATTCGAGTTTCACGGTTGTTACTTCCACGGATACACCAGCTGTTTCAAATTTCACCGAGACACATCGATTGGAGGAGGTAAAACGGATACCATGCGAAATCGTTACGAGGCCACCACCATTAAAACGGCTCGACTTCGCAACTTAGGATTTGAAGTCATCGAAATGTGGGAATGTAGTTTCCGCACATTATTAAAACAGAGTTGTGAAGTGCGTGATTTTGTCGAAAACCATCCCGTGTTGAAAACATCACCATTGAATCCTCGTGACGGTTTTTATGGAGGACGAACCGGAAACACTGTTACATACTACAAATGTAATGAGGGTGAGCGCATCAAATACATCGATGTATGCTCGTTGTACCCTTTCGTGTGCAAGTACGGCCGATTTCCTCTAGGACACCCCACAATTCATGTAGGATCTGCAGCCCAGGACATTAATTTATCCACCGTAGATGACATGGTGAAATGTAAAATTTTACCACCCACGCAGTTGTACCACCCCGTTCTCCCTGTCAGGATGAAGGGAAAGTTAATGTTCGCCCTTTGCAACAGCTGTGGCGAAAGTTCACAACAACGTGAGTGTTGCCATTCGGAGGAAGAACGGTTGTTCACTGGGACATGGGTAATTGCAGAAGTTCTTAAAGCATTGGAAAAAGGCTACAGGATTGTGGAAGTGTTTGAAGTGTGGACATACGAAACGCGTCAATACAACCATGCGGCGGGTCAGCTGGGTTTATTCACAAAAATGATGAATAAATTCATCAAAATTAAACAGGAAGCCTCCGGCTGGTCCGCGGATTGCGTAAACGATGTAGTGAAACAGCAACAATATCTGGTGTTCAGGCCCGCCTGAAGTTGTACGAATATCTAGAGATGTTGGATACTCGTGTTTTATACAACAATACTGATTCCGTCATCTATGTGACAAACAACAGTTCTTCAGATCCTCCAACTGAAGAAGAAGAACCAAGTGAGGAAGACATTTTGCCCATTAAGAGAAGACGAGTTAGGCGACTCATGTCTGACAGCGAGGATGAGTGTTGAAAAATAAATAATTTTACAAAAGTTTTCTTGTTTTTGTTGGAAAACAGTCGTTTAGTTTAGTTTTTGTTTCATTTTTTTATCAGTCCTTATATGAACTCTTCAATTCAATAAAAATAATTCATAATTTATCTTGTCTTTTGTATTTATTGGTCTCTATATAACGTGGTACGAATATTGTACTCAGTGTTGATTTATCCTTCAAACCGACAATTTGTATTTTGTCTTCATCAAATAAACAGAACACAAATCAGGTTAAGAAAAGCAGCTATAACGAAACTATACCCACTACTATGCAGAAACAGTAAAACGGAGCACTCAGTCAAGCTTCAAATCATTAAAACTGTTTTTTTCCTCTCCTACGCAGAGAACCCCAAGATCAATGGCGTAAACTGTTGTAACGAGTCTTTCAAAAAGACTTCTTGTCCCAGGCTCTGAGAATAAAGTATGTAAGTTGAATAGAGCTGTATATGGCTTAAAGCAATCATCCAGAGCATGGAACAAAAAACCTGACGAGGTCCTCTTAGATCTTAAGTTTAAAAAGTCAGAAAATGAACGGTGTGTTTATATCCAAAGGGAAAATAATCATTTGACCATTATATGTGGCTCATTTTCTGATTTTTTCAAATGATTCAGATAACATCAGGAATGAAGACGCTCAAGAGTCCAAAATAGATGAAGTCGATAAATCTAAATGTTTTCATCGAAAATATCATCGTTGATGATGGACATTACTTCTTGGTGGAAGCTCCTGACAGAACTGCAGAAACCTTATCTGTTTATCCTAGTCCTTTTTTTGTTTATAAGTTTAAAATGGCTATAGATGGAGGGCATATGAAATATCGACCGAATTGGCGGAGGAATTTATCACCACGAAGTGATTATATACAAAAATAACTTTGTGACTCCGAGAATCAACTGATTCACACTCAAAACATAGAAAATATGTGGATGAGGACGAAAAGAAAACTCCGCTGCCAATTTGGTACCTCAGAAGATCTATTCCCATCACACCTCCACGAATTTATATGGAGAAACAAATAAAAATCTCAATGTTTATGAGCATTTTAAATTATATCAGGGAAAATTTTATATTTTATATTTATATTTTATATTTTATATTTTATATTTTATATTTTATATTTTATATTTTATATTTTATATTTTATATTTTATATTTTATATTTTATATTTTATATTTTATATTTTATATTTTATATTTTATATTTTATATTTTATATTTTATATTTTATATTTTATATTTTATATTTTATATTTTATATTTTATATTTTATATTTTATATTTTATATTTTATATTTTATATTTTATATTTTATATTTTATATTTTATATTTTATATTTTATATTTTATATTTTATATTTTATATTTTACATTTTATATTTTATATTTTACATTTTATATTTTATTTTTTATATAATTGAAAAACATCCTTCAAGAAAGAGGTAAAAGTGGTGGAAAATGTCACAAATGCAACAAGCCAGGGCACTTTATAAAAGACTGTTCAATAATAAAAAGAGAAAACCAAAACAAGGGTCAAGAATCCAACAAGAATAACCACCAGGAAAAATATTATTGGTTTGGAAAAACGTTCAGCGAATGTGGTCACAGTGGAAATAAAAATTATCCTGAAGACAGCTGCTACGGGAAAAAAAAGAAGAAACCACAAAACAAGAAATCTGTGTATTTACTCGAAGTAGAAAAGGAATGTTTTAAAACTGGACAACTTGACAGTAAGTTTGTGGTGAACAGTGGCTGCACCAGTCATCTAACATACGAAGAGGATTTGTTGGTGAATAAAACCAGAACACTACCACAGAATATAAAAGACTCCAACATCCTATTATGCTCTAAACTCAACGTTCAGGTTTATGATAGGTATTCCACTGCAAGTCAAACATGTTATCAACATTTTTCCCATCCAAAAGTTAATTTTGATAAAGAGAATATATTTTTATATATGTTTTATTATGGTTAATACGTGAAATTATGTTTTTGAATATGTTCTATATCCAAAATTACAATAATAAATCCTGTGAGTTTTGATTTTCTTGACAAATTTATAATTTTTCTAAAATTAAAGAAAATATATCAATTCAAATCTCTGATAACGGAAAACTTACGGAATAGGATTAAAATGGAATCTTCAAAAAACTTTGAAAATTGTGCAATTATTCACAAGAAAACTAAATAAGAAAAAAATATTCAGTCATTTATGCCGAATTTTGACAAACGGACAAACTCAACAGTTTACCATCCCAAGTATATTTGTTGAATTAGGTAAATGTGATGTTTCAACCAATCCACAAAAAGTAATCTAATTATAAAAGTGAACCTCAGAAATATCCAACGAAATGAAAAAACAACCATTGGCCAACTCAAATTAATGAATCAACATCAGTCTGCAGGTTTAACATTAAATGAACATTTTAAGACAAACGTCCAAGTTGCAAAAGAACCAATAAAAAATATAGAAAAAGAACATTCTTTCAACAACCTCAAAGAAATTGTCAAATTTATCAACACTAATTTTTTAAATGCAGTAGGTTATAAACCTTAATAAGACAATTATCAATTGTAATTCGATGTACACAAATTTAATAAGCAAAATTCGCAATTTCAGTTGTCTGAGTGTAGAAGGCTGTGATGTGATGTCTTCTTAGTATTTTATCTCCTTGTCTTTTGATCAATTCAATCGATTTTACCAAAAAAACACCTAAAATTTTATATAGAATAGAATATGTATAGAAACTTCTATACATATAAATAAACAATGCCCAAAGATGTTGGTAAGAAAGTGAGAGGAAAATTTATCTTTGGGTACAAGATATTCGGTCTACATATGGTTTAGAAATGTCCAAAAGAATTAAAATAAAGCATCTGTTTTGTTGTAACTACTTCAACAGATCTCACATTTGAATTGGCAAATCTGGACGCCTTTATTGAATATAATTTCGAAGTACCTAAAACATAAATTAGATTAGGCCAGTTAGTCCAGTAAAAATCAAAATACAAACTAAATTTTATCACATAGATAGTTATAATCAATATTATTTAGTTATACATCCTTTCAAAGACGACAAAGTTAAATAAATTAATTAAAAAAATGTCGTATATACAAAGAAATCGTGTATTATCATAATAGTATAATTAAGTGTTTATAAATATAATTTAACATATTAGAAACCAATTCATTTATAATTTCTTTTTTGATCCTTATATTATTTCAAAATTCATCAATTATCTCATTCCAAATAATATCTTTCAATGAGTAAAAAGGACTTTTGACAAATTTTGGCGATGAAGATATAGTTCTGGTCAGAAATATCCAAAAAAATATTTAATTACTAATTTTCACATAAATAAGAGTTTTTATGAATTAAACATTTTGTATATTCTTACCTTCCTTAGTTCTGTTAATGATTTATATCCATATCGAGATACGATTGTTTTGAATTTCTTCTTTCTTCTTTCATTCTTTTATGTTATGTTATATATATTATGTGTTGTTTCCTTACTTCTTTACAGACTGTCCACTCTTCATTAAAATTGAGTCTTAGATCTTCCATTTTAAATATCGTCATCATTCTGTATAAACAAAAATAAATGTTAATACTTCAATAGTTTACAATTGTAACAATACTGTAACAATTAAGCATTTCACTATTTTTAACAACAGTTTGTCTATTATGTATAAAATAATAATAGTAACAAACTCTAGGTAATGCATGGCTTAATATTTCTATTTCAGCAACAAAAAATATATTTATAAAAAAATGTGTATGCTTCTGCATAGAGTAGTAAATAAAATATTATTGATTCTGTATGTCGTATTTAAAATATTTAAAGAATAAAATGGGAAAATCTGCTTTATTCTACTAAAACAATTCAGTCAATTCCAAACTTGTAGAATTATTTATATAATTGTGTAATATTGTAAATTATCTTAAATCTATAAATAAAATATTTTAATAAAAAATATTAAAATTAGACAAAAATTTTCTAATAAGATAAAAAATTATTTAAAATATTAAATTTATTTTAATTAAGTTTATTTAAATTTTTATAAATATAAAAAAAGTATTTAAAAAAGTGTTTATAAAAATATTGAGGTAAATACTTTAATGAAATATGAAGTCTTTGCTGCAAAATTGTAGAATTATTTATATATAAAATATATATATATATATATATATATATATATATATATATATATATATATATATATATATATATATATATATTAATTCTGTAAATAAAACATTTTAATAAAAAATTGAGATTAGTTTATAGATTTCACAAGAAATGGTATAAAAATAAAATTAATTAAATTATTAAACTTAATTTTATGATCTTTTGTCTCTACTTAAATTTTTATAAATAAATATGTAGAAAGGCATCTAAAAATATTTAGGTGAATAATGAATAATGAAGTTTTTACTCAAAAATTGTAGAATTATTTATATAACATATAATTTTATAAAAAATTATCTTACATGTGTAAATATATATTCATAAACAATGGATATATACCTCTCTCAATTTACGTAAGAGACATTATGATACAGATGATAAGAGATTAAAATGTGAGAAATTATTTTAGTTAATCTAGTTTCGAATTTTTGGATTTATAGATTCACTTTTAATATTGATTACTTTGATCCTTCTAGCATTGCACATCTAAATCTTCACCAAACAGTAATTTCAGTTTCCATTAAACATTCTCTCATGAACAATATAAATAAGTATTTAAATAAATACTTCAATAATTAACAGAAAATGACATAAGAAACAACTTAATTCTAAACAACAATTCTCACATAATAATTTAAAATTAGTGAACAAAAATTATGGCACAATATCATAAATAAATTGGTAAAAACTATTAGATGTCTGAAAACACTGCTCTCATCTATGTCTCCAGAAATCTATGCATGAGAAAAACAATCGTATTGTTTCTAAATAAACAATAATAATAATAATAAAATGGTTAAAAAGATTATATGATAGAAATTCAACACAAATTTAACAAAAATATGCTATGAAAGACATGAAAGATTCAAAATTAAAGAGAAAACTTGACATTTAAACAAATAGAACAAAAACAGATATTATTACAATGGGAAAATTTTTAAACAAGAAATATAATAAATATAAATTTTCATACCCAGATTTTATTACTCTTGTCGATGGTTTATCAGTTTAACAGTTGAAACCAAAGAACAAATTGTACTACTCCTTCAAAGAAAACCTACAAATATAATTTCATCATCTTAACAACATTGACATTATTTATACCAATACCAGTATAAAGAGCTGCTGCATCCAACCCAATTAATACCAACAGACCCTATGGCAAAACTATTCAAACCTAATGATTTAGGGCCTAAAACATTCAAATTATTTATTAATTCTTCGCCTAATTTATTGAAACTTACCCATGAGTGTTTCATTAGATTTTTTAGATCATTCATTACATCTGCTCGACAATTTACTCCAATAAGTGTAGCACTAATTTTATTTACCGTTTATTAATACTATTTTATAAAACAAAACTAAAAAATGATAACCTTTACTGAGAAATGGCGCGCAAATTGTTGAATGGCGAATTTCGTTTGGCATTGTCGCCAACCTTATTTATTTTTCATAGAAAACCTATTTTTTGTTTATTTTTTAATACACTAACTTAAGAAAAATACACTACACATTGTATTTATTTATTAAAAAATATTTAATTAATGTTGTAGGTCTAGTGAATTCTTAGTAGTTCATCTGTATGTAGTTCTAATAACATTCAATCACACAATTAATTGTGTGCCATATATTAATTTAAATTATCAAAGTTTAATGTGATTTCATTTATATTTAAGGTAAAGCACATCTCTTAAATATAAGTAAGAAAAATTTCTCATAGATTTGAAACTGAAAGGATTATAAAATTATTATTAATAATATAGTGATATAATGTTTTACATTAGAATTTTAGTTTCTAAGTTAAATTATGTTCAAAATACAATATATTTTATAATCAATCAAGTTTTGTTAAATCTGTTGATTGGAGCTTTACTTATATATTATAACATACTTAATAAACTGCACAATTATATAAAATAAGTTTAGCTAATTAGCTAATGGGATGTTTATAATATTAATTTTAATGTATTCTTTTGGTTATATTGAAGTTAAAAATGCTTCATTCTTTATATTTGATCGAGTGGCAACAAGTAATGATTTAATTATACTTTGTTTGTAATTATTTTCCACTACAAAAAAAAAACCTAACAATAAATGTGTGAAATGTTTGTTTAATAATATTACATCTAATTATTTCAATTTCTCACAGATTTGAAACTGAATGGATTATAAAATTATTATTAATAACATAGTGATACATTATTTTACATTACAATTTTAGTTCCTAAGTTAAATTATGTTCAAAATACAATATATTTTATAAACAAATCAAATTTTGTTAAATCTGTTGATTGGAGCTTTACTTATATAACATACTTAATAAACTACACAATTATAACATATAAAACAAGTTTAGCTAATTAGCTAATAGGATGTTTATAATATTAATCTTAATGTATTCTTTCGATTATACTGAAGTTAAAAATGCTTCATTCTTTATATTTGAATGAGTGGCAACAAGGAATGATTTAATTATACTTCGTTTAAGTGTGAAAACTTATTTAATTTGTCTTGTAAATAATAAAAAGAATTATTTGAAGTACCTAAAAAAATATTAATTAATCTGGATTTCCTTAAAATTAAAAGAATATGTAAATACAGTAACTTTAGAGGATTGTCGTTAATATACTTTGTTTTTGGTTACAGTCAGAAGTATCCCATTACATGGTTGTTCTATAGATTTTAAAAGTAACTTAATTATTTAATTAATTTACTTAATACGAATATATAATATTCGTAACCTTGCCATATCTCACTTTTATTTATATAGATAGCTTTGAGATGTATTAATCCTGTAGTTCAGATGTCTGTTATTTAAATAACTTGAGAAAGTTAAATATCAATGCTGATAATTCACAATGCTCTTTCAAATGTGATAAAGCTGGTCTAGACACTAGCATAAATCGATTTCCGGTATGTATTTGTATGCCCTTTCCCTTATACAAACACACGGCTTTATTGCCGACTAAGTTTATTTAAGGAGATTGTGTTACAGCTGTTAACAGATCAAAATGTAAAATATTATTATTAACCTAGCATAAAATAGTTATAAGCATTTATTGATATTTAATAAAATTTCTTAAAAAAATTATATTTCGTTAAAGACAATTGATAATAAATGTTGATATGTCTTTGATCCCACATATCTAAATACCCACCAACAGGAATTTTAGTTACAATTTTAATAAAAAATAAAATTATCAAGAAACAAATTAGTATAAAAAAGCAACATTAAAGGACCTTACACCAGGAACTATCACTAATAGTTAAACAATGATCTAAACAGTAAAAAAATTACTATTACTAATTAATTAAGAAAATATTTTAATAAAACAATGTTTTATACTTCTGGTAAAATTTCTTATTTTACTTAGAAATATCATTAGAATAAGGTTTAAAATTGTTGATTTTTACCTAATTGTTTTTAACATATTAACTCATATTTAATGAAACATAATAAATAAAATAAATATAAAATAATAAAAATAAAGGGATATGAAAAAATTATTTATTATTACAAAGATTTAAAGTAAGTTGTTATCAAGTAAGAGTTACTAATGAATAAAATTTATTATGTTCTATGTATACTACAAATTTGTATTAAAAAAAATTATCTGACCTAAATTTGTAGGGCAATCTGTTCCTTCTGGAATTTGATATCGTTCCTGTTTTGGAAAATATACCTACATTTTTATTTATTAACGAGAAATTAATTGGATTCAAGGACCCTGGTACATTCGGCAATGCAAGGTATTGCTTAACCATCGAAATGGTCTTCTCTGTAGGGAATCAGTGACTAAATTGGAGTTAGGTTATTTATTATCAAGGTAATCCCTCAGCTTCAACTTCTTCTCAACATGGACCTCCAGCAAACAGACTCTCCTATTTTGTTAGACACTTCTCAGCGTTTTCTACATTGTCTTGAGACACAAATGCTGTCTAGTCTTAGTTAACAGTTTAATGCCCTCCAAATAATTGTGAGAAAGTCACTTCTTAATTTGTTACTAATGTCTTTAACACGTTTAAGGATTGTGCACAAGCGGTATGATTGATGACAACATAACATATTTCTTCCCAGACAATATAATAGTTGTAATCAAATCAAATGGCTTTAGTAAAGGAACATAATCTTTTTGTCAGTATTTCCTAAAATCTCCCTTAGTTCAGAAGCTACTTTTGGTAGTATTTTAGTTTTAACGATAGGTAGTAAATATTTGATGAGATTCATTGTATGAAGCCATGAAACAGGTCACAATAAATAGAATTATTACCGAAGGGTTAACAAAATCCAGAATTAAATGAGATAAATAGGTAAACGTTGACAAATTTGTATATATTAAAGGGAAACAGTATCTGCGACCCAAACGATCAGTCAAAGGAAACATATAAGATATAACTAATCACCATGTCCCAAATTAATTACGATCTGATCTGCGAATTCGAATGCTCCATCTGCTTCAACTACATGCAGCCCCCAATGAACATGTGTCCTAATGGCCACTTATATTGCTGCTCATGTTTCAACAAGATCGACCGATGTCCCATGTGCAGAGGTTGCAAGCAGGGAGCTCGTAATTTGCGTCTGGAGCGACTGTTGTACTTCCCATGTAAGTATGCGGAGTCGGGATGTATATTTGAGAGTTTGGGTTCGGCGATAAATATGCACGAGGTTGAATGCGTAAGGAAGCAGTTTTCTTGTCCTATTGCTCTTATGTATGAGTGCACGTGGCATGGTTCGCTCTTGCAACTGGAACAACATGCGAGGGACAACCATCGCTTGTTGGATGACTTAACAAGGAGTTACTGGGTGCCCATTTTAATTCCAGAGCGTTGCTGGAGAGATATCATCAAATTCGACGAGGCGTTGTTCTTGTTGACGTTCTGTGGAGATGTGGATGTGCTGTATGTAGGAGTGTATGTTTTGACATCTGCCTCAGACAAAACGTACAATTATGAGTTCACATTCAATGGGAACGACATACAGACGAGTGTGGCTGGGATTTGTTCCAGCTTCAATGAGTTTGCAATACATAAAATTGATATGGATAATCGCCTGTCGTTTCCACTTAATGTGCTCAACAAATTAAAAAATAATGGAAAACTTTTTTATCGTATTAATATTACAAATAAAATGAATTTAATCTAAGTTATATCTAATATATTTTATTATTACCAAACATAATTAATTAGGATTTATTAGACCCAGCGTGCCACTTAGAGTTAATACAAACATAGATAAGGCAACGTGTATCTTATACTAATCATCTAATGTCGATATAATAACTGATAAAGTCAGCAAATTTTATTAGATGTATTCCCCTTTTTGGATAGGTACCATGTCGTTTGTTCCAGATGTGTTTTTCTTTGGGTATGATCCAGACATATAGAGTGACCTAACACTCTACAAGTACAGTTCCTTGTATCAGAATGAGTATTTTTAGAGAAGCCGATGTAATAACATTTATCTATATTCAGTACCAGACACAAATCAGTGCCACAGGAATCCTTGATACTATTGTATATTATGACATCATCAGCATAGGCCAGTGCAGGACAATTTAACTTAGACAACACGTCATAAATAAATAGGTTGAAAAGAAGAGGACCAAGGATGGATCTTTGTGGTACTCCAGAACATATCACTTTAAGGAAAGAAAGACATAGTTTTTTCCTCCTTTGAGGTAAGATTCAAAGTGTAATGATATGAGGTGAAGTACAGAATCAGCATAAATGTAATCCATCTGAATTCGTCTGTCAAGGGCTTCACAAATGCATTGACAATATAATTGGGAGTATTTAGTTCCAAATTATTGAATGAATATAGTTCCACCGCTTTGAAAGATTAGATTTCATATGTTACCCAGTTTTTTGTACGTTGGCCCTGCATGCTCTAGAAATTAAAGGCTAAGGCTAGAAAATTCAGTATAAAAGCATTACTTAGTACCCCTCTTGCATTATATTGATGCACTACTTAGGCAACCCAGAATACTGATTTATTCAATCATAACCTCCATGTGTCAATAACGGCTTACTGTTATGTCATTCCATCTGATAATATTCTTGTTATAACAGGTTAGTAACTTCTTTATCTTTTTTCAAAAACTTATTTTCATTATGTTGCAGGCATATCTGAAATGGATGAGCATGAAAACGATAAAAACATGATGAAAAACTGTACACCCACACGTAAGTCAGTGTTTAAACAATTATGTTCGTAGCAAAGATTAAATATATACGTTTAAGGAGAAAATATATTTAATCTTTGATCGTAGATAAGTTTTCCTTTGGGCTTATATATTTTATCTTTTTTGTGCAAATTATTTGTCACTTTTGGCTAATTATGTTTTTTAATACCTCTTTCGTTGTTTATTCTATAATTCAAATTAGGTCTAAATAATTACATTTAAATGAAATGGTTATTAGAAAAAAGATTAATTATTTGACATTATTTTTACAATGTTGCAAAACTTATTGCTGTATTTAATTCATGTATAAATAATAATAATAATTCTTTATTACACAACAGACAAACATCAACTTACAGTACATAAATTAAAAGGAAACATTTAAAAACAGTATTATCATAAATAATTATTATCACTTATCAATTACCAAAAAAAATAAAAAATATTTAAATAAAACTTTATAATAAATAAAACTATTAAGACCTTGATTAGTAAGTTGTCGTAGTTATTTCTACAAAATAAAAGCATTTTTAAAATATAAGGAACTAAAGTATTATTAGCATTTAATATTTCTTTAATAATCGAGAGATGCAAATACCACTAAAAAGGGAACACACAACTAATTGGTGAATTTGCTGAAGAGTTTATTCAAGATCTGTGACAATAAATTGTTTTTAAAATTTAGATCTTCCAGCAACCATACTGGGCAGTCAATTAGATAATTTGTGTAAAAATATCAAATAAATGTATATTCTACTCTTATAAAGAGGTGTATGGTTAAATTCAGTTAGTAAAACTTGGTAACCATGTCCCTGAATTGGATATTAATAATAAACACTTTAGAAATTGAATTTTGAACAGTTCAAATTCTTAATTGTTATGTGGACTGGATAAATTGATAGATCACTCTGTTTGATTATTCCATTGTTTCACATATGATTGTCTTTCAATGTTAGGGAGACTCATATGCTATAAATTTTATCTAAAATAAAACACAATTCATTGCATATTCAAGTTACAATAGATAAGAATATATTTATCATACCGATAACAATTGTTACTTTATTTTTACATTCAATAAAAAATCTTTTTAATGCTTTATTTACACATAATAATAAATAAATTTATTTCATACTATAATATTTTAGACTGAAAATATAAACCATTTTAAAATGTATAAATTATTTTCAAGAGAAAATGAAAATTATTAAAATTTTCTTCATCATTGGACGTGTTCTAACTGCTCCCAAATTTTAATTACCCATTTTAAAGACAATTTTCATAAAGTTTTATGTACAGTAAAATTACATAGTTTGGATGATAAATTTTTTTATGTTTAAAGACACCTAAAGGTACGATAAAATCAATGCTAACATAATCTATAATTATACTTACTAAATTATCGGTACAAAGTTTTTTAAAATAACAATTTAGTAAAAAACAATTCAATTAGAAATGTCCAAAATTTGATATAATAAAGTTGGTATAGACAAATCGATATTTATTTATGTAATAAACAGCTCTTATTAGTGGAATGAAAGTGGCAAAATTTTAATTTAAACTATTAATTTATATATTTTCAACAAGAAAATAATTTAGTGAACTTCTTATTGCTTTTATAAATAGTAAATTCATAAAAGTATTGTTGTGTTATTATTATTAATTAATAATTAATGTTTTCTTCCAAATTGTGTAAAGAATGTGAAAAGCTGAATAGTTTTAAAAATATGCAATCCAATCTACTCTACTGTACATTTATGGATAAAGTTGGACATTGAATTGTAAGAATGTATTTTAAGATAATAGGTATCAAATTTAAACACAATTGGACCAAATGTTACGGAAATATGAAAAAAATTTAAAATCCAAATTTAAGAGGCTGAAGAAATATAAAAATTGATAATAATAATGATAATGAAAACAGATTTATTCAGATTTTCTTCATTATGGAAGGTGTTCTAACTACTCCCAAATTTTGTACATCTTGTATTATTATATAAATAACTTAACACATTTTTTATCGTTATTATCAAATCTTGAGCTAGAGCAGTATAAAAATGTATATAATATTTATAAAATCGAGACATATTTATTACTTTAGTATTATTTTAGTAAAAAGTTTTACTGTGCTTTTTTGCTATATTTTCACACAATGTAAGGAGATAAAGTAAAGAAAATGCAACAAAACAAAAGTAGCTGTACATGGACAAAGCAAACATTTTACCTGGATTTTTGCTTGGGCCTTTTGTCGGTTGTGGGACTGTAAAGCTGAGGGTAATCTACTCTAAATAGTAAATAATATAATAATAGTAATAATAAAATTATCTGTTTTTTCCAAAAATCAAATTAACATATCAGATTGGATAAAATATTTTAATATATCTGAAGGTGTTTAAGTAAATAAAACAATTTAGATCCAGATCTTGAGATGGAAACCCAATTTTGAGTTCAGAAAAAGGACAAAAGTGTTTAAATCAATTGAATTAGTTAAATGTTACTAGAAACACACAAATTTATAATCAAATATTTAATTATTCAATTGAATTAGTTGAAAATTACCGTAAAAACATAATTTATTAGTAAATTATTTAATTTTAAGTTTCAAATATTACCAAAATTTATAATTAATTGAGAAAAAATAATCATTAATTGTCTAATAATGAATTGACAAACAATTGTGTAATAATAATAATAGTAATAATTAAAAAAAAAATTTTATATTTTCCAAAAATCATATTAACATGTCAGATTGATATATTTTTTAATATTTCTGACCGATATAATAACAATATAAATAAAATAAAAAACAAAAATGTTTAAATCAATTGAATTAGTTAAAGATTAGTGCAAAACACATATTTATAAATTTAATTTTGTAAATTGAGTTTAATTTCCAACCGTCCCAACTGACAACCGTGTGGTGTGGGACGCAAGTTCAATTCTCATTGGCTGAAAGCAGACGGTTGGGCACAGACGGTCTGTGACGGACCGCTTTATCCCCCTTTATCTTTATGTTCAGCGCATGGCTTTATATCTTCCCTTAGTAAGGGACCCTTACTCGAGGCCATTTTCATTATTTCTGATGCAGTTTAGAAGGAAGGTTGTCCAAAGTAATCGTAGACTTACAAGGAGCAAGACCATTAGTGTAATGTACCTTTAGTTTGTCAATGTGAGTCAATGTGTAAAAACCACGTGGTCCAACATGTGCCATCTTAAATTAATAAATTGATTTGATCAATAAATTCAAAGGTTAGTAGGTAATATTATTACATTACTATTCAATTTATAGTAAAAACTTTTAACAGTTCATATCTAATACCTGTGTAAAATATTATTTAGCTATTTTAGCGTTAGTTATCGTATGTTCTTTGCTTTTAATTTCTTATTCTTGGATTATATTTTGATAATTGCTTTTATTATAATGAAACTGAAATAAATCACTGTTAAGGGGGTATTACTACATATGTAGGTGATGTATTTATTTTACCACATAAGAATTGTTTAAAAATTTGTATAATCAATATTACTCAAAATTAATAATGAATAAACCAGTGTTACAAGATTGGCTGAAATTGAATTGTTTTAGAATTTTTAAATAGAGTTTCCTATTTTATTTTTTAAATATTTTGTAGTTTTTCAATTCCTATAATACTCTTTTCGATCAGAGATATTGATAAATAAGCTTAATATTTTTAATAATATTTGTCCCTAATTGTTAATACAATCTTCATATTATAAGAAAAGGTATTCAACAATGAGTATTTAGTTTGATAATATTATTTTGCCAAATTTGGATGACCCCCGGTTTAAATTTATATTACCCACCTTTTTTTTGCTGATATATATTATAATAATAAATTTTAAGTGATATAATACTTAACAAATTTTTCTTTTTTGTAAAATTTATGTTAATTATTTAATATTTAGAGCCCTAAGCTACAAATTTTAAAAATTGGTTGGTTATAAAGGGTAGAACAAAGGAAAATTTTATAGCCACATTAAACCTTCGATTGGCAGATGCAACCCCCAAATTTTTGAGTGAGCAAAAGGGACTTCATTGGTACATCATTTAAAAGAAATATTTCTTCAAAAATATTTTTAATTTCAAATATGTCGCAAAAATGACATTGAAAATGAAATAAATAACAATTGTTTGATTTTATTTGTATTTTAAAATTTTTTTATAAACTTGCCCAGTGGTGAAATAATTGATTTATTTTATTTGGATGTTCTATATTATCTATTGTAATATACATAACTTTGTTTATTATAATATAGTACTGATAATTTTTTTAAACCACCTATTTTGTCGTGTTTTTTAAAAATATGAACAGTACTAATAAATATGTGAAGAATTTATTAATTTTTTACTTTTGTTTTTATAGGGAAGGTAAAGACGATATTTAAAATGGAAATCCTTCTAAGTCTACCATTTTATAACTCAATTATGATGAAGAGAGGACCATTATCAAAAAATAAGGAGACAGCATGGATTGAATCCAAGATCACATAGAATATCATTCAGAACAATTTGAAAAGAATCGTGGTTTCTTCATTTTGGATATGAACCGTACTAACAAAGGTAAGAATATTTCTTATCTTTTATTATGTATATATGAATGTATAAAATTTCATATTTAATGTGGATCATTTTTACAAAATAACATATTTTAAAAAAAGTTATACTAAGGAAAAATAAAATATAAAATATAAAATATAAAATAAATATTCTAATATGTCTAATCTAACCTATGTTTCAGGTGATTCGAAAACGTATCCAAGAAAGATGTGAGTTGTCAACTCGGAGTCGAGGACCTATGAAGAATATATATCCAGTTTTTAACAGAAAAATTGCTTCTTTTTCTAAAGGGTTGGTTGGTGCAAGCCGCAATTTAATATGTTTAATAATCATAGACATGTCAACGAAAAAAGATGTTGGAAAACTTATTCTTTTAAGAGGTAAAATTTTCTTTTCTTGATGATGATTCGTAATATTTAATATTAAACATTGTAGGTTCCTTGTGACATAAGAGAGAAAACTTCTACAAACTGTAATTGACCAAAGGACATATTAAGAAGTCTCCTTAAACAACATCACGCCACAGGATACCACATCAAATCACATTACAATCACATTCACATGAGATTTAGATCATAAGCATCTTTATATTTTAGTCTACGTTTAGAGATACGAAATTATGATTTCATAATTGTCTTATGAAGGTTTATACCTGCTGCACTGAAAACATTGGTGCTGATAAGTTTGACAATTATGTTGTCTTTAAATAGATAATATGTTCATGTAAAAGTTTATATTGTTCAATAGTTTAAATTTGTAACATTATTGTGGTTTACAAGAGATGTTCATAGATTTGTTATAGTTAAAAATCAATTTGTTGATAACTGAAATGTTTTCTCTTATGGGAACGAGTGATTATCTAAGGGAGGAATGTATTTTCCGAATTTTTCTCTGATTCACCTCAACAATTGTTTCCTTCAGTCATCCAGTTGATTTGGATTAGATAATAGAACTGAGTTGGAGCTTTAATATCTTCATGATTGTCTTCCTAGTTGTTAATAACTGTTCCCCTATTTACAGGGTCGATTATTTTGAAACAATTTGGAGAATCTTGAGTATTCTCACGTTGCTCATTGTTATATACACATCACCACTTTCGTGACAAATATTTTTTATCGTTATCTATAAAACAATACTCGTCCAAATAAGAGAAGGGTGTTCCAGAATGAAGATATACTTCATTTTTCAGTCTATATTTCCAGAAGTACTATGGAAGCTATGTTCAGAATATTCTTATATGCTGTTCCTCCTATGGTGAATATCAGTACTAATCTCTTGACTTTCTCTTTTTGTGTTTCAAGTGATTGGTCCGTAACCGATTGAACTTCCACTTATGTATAACTCAAGTGGACTGGATCAAAAATTATCAAAAGCGACTCGTTAGTTAAGACTGTTACCATTTTTAATCCGATATCTTCGTGGGAGGATTTCCACTCTATATCGTCTATATAAATAATCACAAGTTCACTTAAAGTTTTGGTGATTCGAGAATCAAATGCAACTGTTAAATACTGGTATTGATAATAAGGTGCAACTAAAGACTATTAAATATGGGTGGACCAGCGTTTGTCGTCTTTTGGTGTGAAGATTTAGGTCAGTCGTCGTTATTACCACAAAAATTTATCTGAATTCTATTCATATAATCCCCGAATAGGTGATTTTCGATAACCAAGAAGATGCTTGATCCTTCAAATCTATCAGGAAACCACCTCCTGTGGGCATTATCCGTAATGCATATATCAGTCGTCAAAATCCAAGCTTGTGTAATTGCACTTTCCCCAACCAGATTAAATTTTGTCGTAGTAATCTAAGTTGGGCGTGGCTTCAGAGCTTGTAGTAGAGCCATGCAGTTTCTGTTTTGCTGTTTAATGCAGCTTTCCTCCTTTCCTACATATGTTCAGAAGCTGCAAAACCTAGAATTCCAAAAATACTATTATATAAGGTGCTTGAATAAGTTCTCGCTGTTTTTTTTTTGTGAAAATCAATTTATTTACGCAATGTGGTGCACAACACGTCACTCAAAGTACAGCCCATCACAAGACACTACTTTTTCCCATCTTTCTGGCAGCAAATGAATGCCTCGTCGAATTCATTCCTAATGCTTTCAAACGTTTGGAAACTATTGAGTCATCCACTCCTAATGATTTTCCAAGTTTTAGCTTAAGTAATGCCAAATATTTTGCCCAAATTTATCTTTCTTGTGAAATCTGCTAAATCACTTCTCACATTAGTGGATTTTTTAATAGCAGTCATTAATGGTGTATTTCCATTTTTATCTTCATCAATTCCACTTATTTTACCTTTATCCAGAGATGATTTAAGTACATATGTAGTGCCAAATATTTTGCCCTCGTTTATTTTTCTTAAAAATACACACTGTGTTCGATTAAATCATAGCTATCTTCAACTGTCTTCTATCCTTATTCCGTATATATATAGGGAGGAGAAATTGTTGTTAAAGCTATATTTCCGCTCTTAAGAAGTCTATTTAAACTTAAATGATGTCAAATATTTCGTCCTAATTTATTTTTTTTTGTGAATACTTTTATCACTTTTAACAAATCCACCAGTGTCAATAATACTTCGAGAATATCAGGTTGTATTTGTTAAATAGTTTGCACATAAAAATTCAGCATATGTTTTATGTACAAATCGAGGGTTATTGTAATTATCAAACCCAGTTATTTCGAAATTTAAATGCTTTCTTAAAGAAATAAAATGTTAATTTCATTGTTATTTATGAGAAAGTCGTTTATGTGAGGAAACAGATCAACGACGTGTACTATCTTCAAAGGTACCCTCAGGAGGGATTTTTTAAATGTCTTAATTTTCATAAGACAATTAGCAAAACATAATGGAGCAAAATACATTACAATTTCCACAAGCGATGGTACTTTGTGTTTTTCTTGAGTTTTCGTATAATAAACTAATACTTTATTAAATTATATATTGGCCGTTCTGGTCCAACACCTTTTTCCATCTTTCTGGTAAAAATATAATTTTTGGTCTTTGCTGATCGAGGTGGTTTTTGACCTCATTTGAGGTGAAGGTTTTACCGTCTCAAAAAAACTTGGAGTGACCGGAACAAATAATCTGATGGTGCCAGGTCTGGAGAATATGGTGTGTATCCTGTTTATTAATTTTGGCCTTTTCTGTTGTGAATACTTTTATCACTTTTAACAAATCCACCAGTGTCAATAATACTTCGAGAATATCAGGTTGTATCTGTTAAATAGTTTGAACATAAAAATTCAGCATATGTTTTATGTACAAATCGAGGGTTATTGTAATTATGAAACCCAGTTATTCCGAAATTGAAATGCTTTCTTAAAGAAATAAAATGTCAATTTCATTGTTATTTATGAGAAAGTCGTTTATGTGAGGAAACAGATCACGATCTTCAAAGGTACCCTCAGGAGGGATTTTTTAAATGTCTTAATTTTCATAAGACAATTAGCAAAACATAATGGAGTAAAATACAAACCATTACAATGCTTCTCCAGCACGCCCGATACCGTGTATCGGGTAGTATGGGGCTGTTCTGAAGGAACACCCACTAAACCTAAAACCACCTACGCGATATCTTTGAGATATATTCTCTGAAGGGTCGGTTTTTCGGATTTTAGTAATCTTTTTAAAACCTTGATTCCTTCTTACTGTTTTTGTGTTCAGCTCTTGTACCGCCGCCGGTGGGTACAATTTGCATCTCACAACTCCTGTATCTTCGCATACAGATACAGGGCTTTATTGTCTTAAGCGAATTATTTGATTTTCTAATATAGCTTATGGTTAGATTATATTATATTACCCTTACCTGTATACTTACTTGTTAGTTGAGGATGTCCTTTAGTCTCCTGTGGCGTGTCTGTCGGTTAATCCTTCCTTCCGCCTCCGGGTCCGGGTTTGCAGCTGTCCTGATTAGGATGTTGCCGTGTGTTTCTCCCAGTGTATAGAATTTCGTGGCCTTCTCTCTGATGTGGTCCTGGTATTTTGTCCATTTGATGTCCCGGCCTATTTTCCATTTCGGAGTCTTATGGCCAGGGCTTGCCGGATTGCGTTCTGGATAACCGGTAGAATCTCTTCTGTTATTTCAGCTACGTTGGCTTCCATATCTAGCTGTTCGTTTTCTTTAGGCTGGCTGGGCTGTCTGGTTTGTTTAGTCATGAGAGGTTCTTGTCCTCTCTTTTGTGTGACTTTGGGGGATGAAGTTGAAGCTTTCCTGTTCCCCTTTTCTTTTGGGGTGGCTTTCCTCATATTGAGGGGGTATTTCGGGCAACCCCTGTAGCTTGCCGGGTGTCCGGTCTGGCCACAGTTAATGCATTTTGCATTTCTGCCCTCGGATTCTTTCTCCATCTTGCAGTTGCTAGATGGGTGGTCGCCTGCGCATTTCACGCATTTTTGCGGAAATGTGCATTTGGACTGGGTGTGTCCGAATTTTTGGCACCGGTAGCATTGGCTGGGTGCCGTGGTTTTGTTTTTAGCCTCGACCTTAACCACAAGGTCGAGGAGCCTGTTTACATTGAAGATTTGCGTGTTACTCGCTTTAACGAGGATCAGCGGCATTGGGGCTTGGGTTTTCTTATTTGTCATCCTTGTGACAGAGGTGGTTTCGACGCCTTGCTTGGCGAGGTCGTCTGTAATTTCTTCAGTGTTTGCGTTGGTCGGCAGTCCTCTGACGACTGCATAAACTTGTTTCTCCTCCGGGAGCCTGTAGGAGTAGAATGATTTGCCTTTGCTTTGGAGGACTTTTGTCAGTTTCCTGTAGTCCTCCGCGCTCTTGACATATATTTTCGTGGTTTGGCCAATGTTTTGGCCTTCTCCACTGCGATTTGATTATTTTTAAATAGTGACCTGGTTTTATTCCAGTCTTCACTATTTTCTATGACAATTGGGGGAATTTTTGCCTGGTATGCAGGCGTGGCTGCCACTTTGGCGTACGAAGAGGTTGTTGCCTTTGGGGTGACACATTCGCAAGTCGGCACATACGTTGGATGTCTTCTTAATCCGTAGATGATTTTCCAAACATTTCCGGCTTCTGAAGTGACGATGACAATCCGCACACTCTATTTTCTCCTCATACTCGCACCGTGGTGATTCACGACAGCACAGACAAATTCCACTGCCACGATGGTTGACGCGTGTATTGAATGGGAGATTACATTCGTCGCAGTAGTAATCGCAGGAAAACGCAGAGGTTAACGATACAATCGCGTTGTAGTGTCCTTTGTGGAGTAGTAAATTAAGAGTTGGTCCTTCACTTTGTCCTTTAAAAATCACCTCTCGTCCACCGGCACCGTACTTGAACACTGTAATTCTGTATTTGGGTAAAGCCCTCTGGAATGCTTGCAACTCCTGAATCCCGGCACCCTACGCTGGAATATCAATACCCGCTCTCTGTCAGAGTTCCATAGCTCGTATTCCTTGTAGTTTTCCAATGTCTCGGCGAACCTGTACGAATTGCGGATCACTAGTCAGTTTCGCGATTAACACTACAAGTGCCCGTGGCAGGCAAAGGTTATCAGAATTTTTTATAACAATAATACCTCTTCTTGCAGCACATTCTTCTTCAAAACTATTATATTTTGTTTTCTGGTCACGCCCCATACCCACCGGCATCTTAATAATCGTCACTTTTATCTGAAAAGTTTCAGTGTTCACGCCAGCCGAATTAGATTGGTATACTGATTGCACCAAATTGAGCACCTCATCTGCTTTTCTCTTTGCCTCCTCCAACCTGTACTTGGCCTCGCTCAACCGTACTTTATTTATTCCTTGAAGATCTTCATTCTCCAGTGCAATGAACTTCATTTGTTCATTTGTTAACACTTGATAACACTCTTCTTTTTTTATTCTTGAAGTTTCAGGAACTGAAAAAACAATTTATTTAAAATTTACCCAAAAACAATGAATTTATTAATAAATTACCTGTATGTTTCCATCTGGATAATTCAACACCACTTCCTGTTGGTGTTTCCTGTTGGTCTTTGGAAACTTCTCTGCTTGTAGTACAAGTTGCCCCATCTTCTAAAATTATTTTGATATAATTTAATGATTAAATATAAATAATTTACATACCATACGAAATTTGACTTAAAATTAAGCCATCGGAATCATATGGATTTGAAATTTCGAAATCACAATTTACACTGCTTAGATGTAACTTCACAAAAATTTGTGTCAGACTGCTGTCCACCTTTTTTATTGTCTTTTGTGATATTTTATTTGGATCTAACTACTGTGTTTGGGTTAATTATTCCTTACCTGGATACTTACTCATTATTGGAGGATGTCCTTCGGTCTCCTGTGGCGTGTGTGCCGATTTATTCTTCTTTCTGCCTCCGGGTCCGGGTTTGCTGCTGACCTGATTAGGCTGTTCGTATGCATTTCTCCTAGTGCATAGAACTTGGTGGCTTTCTCTTTTATGTGCTCCTGGTATTTGGTCCATTTGATGTCCCGGCCTATTTTCCATTTCGGAGTCTTATGGCCAGGGCTTGCCGGATTGCGTTCTGGATAACCGGTAGAATCTCTTCTGTTATTTCAGCTACGTTGGCTTCCATATCTAGCTGTTCGTTTTCTTTAGGCTGGCTGGGCTGCCTGGTTTGTTTAGTCTTGAGAAGTTCTTGTCCTCTCTTTTGTGTGACTTTGGGGGATGAAGTTGAAGCTTTCCTGTTCCCCTTTTCTTTTGGGGTGGCTTTCCTCATATTGAGGGGGTATTTCGGGCAACCCCTGTAGCTTGCCGGGTGTCCGGTCTGGCCACAGTTAATGCATTTTGCATTTCTGCCCTCGGATTCTTCCTCCATCTTGCAGTTGCTAGATGGGTGGTCGCCTGCGCATTTCACGCATTTTTGCGGAAATGTGCATTTGGACTGGGTGTGTCCGAATTTTTGGCACCGGTAGCATTGGTTGGGTGCTGTGGTTTTGTTTTTAGCCTCGACCTTAACCACAAGGTCGAGGAGCCTGTTTACATTGAAGATTTGCGTGTTACTCGCTTTAACGAGGATCAGCGGCATTGGGGCTTGGGTTTTCTTATTTGTCATCCTTGTGACAGAGGTGGTTTCGACGCCTTGCTTGGCGCAACAATAACGCTACCAGGAGAATTTTTAAATCCAACATCTACCACAGCAGATCCTGCAACCTTTGTCACAAAACTTAAAGAAAAAATGAGTATGTTAAGTCCAATGCAAACGGAACGTGCTCAAACAAAAATTTTTGTTCCACAAGATTTAGAAAATTGTACACACGTCTTTGTTAGAAGAGATACTGTCGTCTGTAATTTCTTCAGTGTTTGCGTTGGTCGGCAGTCCTCTGACGACTGCATAAACTTGTTTCTCCTCCGGGAGCCTGTAGGAGTAGAATGATTTGCCTTTGCTTTGGAGGACTTTTGTCAGTTTCCTGTAGTCCTCCGCGCTCTTGACATATATGTTCGTGGTTTGGCCAATGTTTTTGGCCTTCTCCACTGCGATTTGATTATCTTTAATTAGTGATCTGGTTTTATTCCAGTCTTCACTATTTTCTATGACAATTGGGGGAATTTTTACCTGGTATGCAGGCGTGGCTGCCACTTTGGCGTACGAAGAGGTTGTCGCCTTTGGGGTGTCCTTATTTTGGGTTTCCACGTTTTCCCAGGTTGGTTTGGCTGGAGCTTTTTGCACCTCCTGTTGCGCTGTTTGAAGCTCCTTGACCTTTTCGAGGAGTACGTCGATTTGCTTCTGTTTATCGACGAGAGCCTCCTCATACTCTTTTCTCAGCTTGGCTATTTGTCGCTCAAGCTTTCTTTCCGCTTTTGTCTTTTCTGCTTGCGCAAAGAGTTTTTTGAGGCTGCTCATGTTTTAGAATGAGGTTAGCCTCGGTTTGACGTTTGAGGTTGCCACGTGGTTGAACCACGTGGCGGACTTTTTTGGGGTTATGAGCACTGTTTTTTCACTTTCACTGGGGTGTGGCTTGTGCCACACTGTTTCTTTCTGTGGCGACGTGTTGTCCTTGTGTCGTTTGTTGAGCTGTGAGGGAGAAAAGGGGGCACGAAGTACCGTTACCACAGATACGAGTTTTTTGGGGTCGCGTGCGCAGGCCACGTGTTACGCGGAATGCGCTGACGCGTCCTTTTTGCTCTATCTGTGTGTCTATTCGTGTGTAATTAGTTGAGCTGTGGGGGAGAAAAGGGGGCACGAAGTACCGTTACCACAGATACGAGTTTTTGGGGTCGCGTGTGCATGCCACCTGTTACGCGGAATGCGCCACTACAGGACTTGCGCTGTTACTGACATCGTACATACCTGCGGGCTGCTTCCCTGCATAGACCTCTAAATTAATAATGTAGTAAGATCGAGCGTCTACAAGTGCTTGAATTTTTATGCCATACTTAGCGGGCTTACTAGGTATATAAACACGAAATGGACAACGTCCTCTAAATGCCAACAGCATCTCGTCAATTGTCATGTACTCATGAGGTGTATAGGATTGCAAGCAGCACTGTACAAATTGGCTAAAGAGCACTCTAATGTGAGTCATGTTGTCGACTTTCTTTCGCTCCTCCCTCGTCAATTTGTTGTCAAAGCGAATACAATTTTGCAAAAAATAAAATCGTTGCAATGACATCGTAGTGCGAAATATATCTACGCCTGTACCATCTGTCCTCCACAAATCTTTCAAACTTTGACGACTTGATTTATTCAGACCAGCAATGTATAATAATCCAATGAATGCTTCAAGTTCAGTAGATGTTGTTTCTTTCATGTAATACAGTTGTGTAGGATTTTTGCAATTTACTTGTCGCCTCAAAATTTCTTCATTTGTGTGTATCAATATAGAACATCTCATTTCTTCTGTAAAAAAAGTTGCCAGCATTCGATTTCAGTTTTAGCATCTTTTGCTACACCTTTGACTCCCGGCTGTTCAACAATTATGTTTTCCGAACGAGTCCGTACATTCGTTCGTGAAGCTTGCTTATACCACATTTGGCCATCTTTAGATTTACAGTGAGGAGCATGGACTTGCGTAGATAAGCGACGTGCCTTCCGAACCGAAAGAGGGATATTGTCGTCAGAATCCCACTCGCTCTCGCTTTCAATACGATCGTTACTAATATCTTGAGTGTCAGATTCTACTTGGTGTTCACTAAGATGATTTGATGTTTCCGATGAGCTTGACTCATCTGAAGAATTTTCCAATACGTCATACAGTAACGACGTGAGCCGCCTTTCTTCACTTTCCAATGCCATATTTTACGTAAAATCTAAAAAAAAAAGCCAAATTTAGTCAACAAAATCATAATAAATACCTGTTTAATTTGTCACGAAAAAGAAACATAAGCTATGTGGCGGGGTGTGACTTGCCCCACTGACGTTTGCGCACGTTTATCCTGGACGCCGGCTGACGCAACACTGCGATCACGCCACTATCCCCTCCCGCAACACCTTACCTCCAGCTACACGAAGCCGCTAAAATGACGCATTCAAAAATAAAAAAATACAGCGGTGCAAATACTCTGTGGGGTATGATACACCCCACCACATTCTCGCCGGGTTAAATATGGGTGGACCAGCGTTTGTCGTCTTTTGGTGTGAAGATTTAGATCAGTCGTCGTTATTACCACAAAAATTTATCTGAATTCTATTCATATAATCCCCGAATAGGTGATTTTCGATAACCAAGAAGATGCTTGACCCTTCAAATCTATCAGGAAACCACCTCCTGTGGGCATTATACGTAATGCATATATCAGTCGTCAAAATCCAAGCTTGTGTAATTGCACTTTCCCCAACCAGATTAAATTTTGTCGTAGTAATCTAAGTTGGGCGTGGCTTCAGAGCTTGTAGTAGAGCCATGTAGTTTCTGTTTTGCTGTTTAATGCAGCTTTCCTCCTTTCCTACATATGTTCAGAAGCTGCAAAACCTAGAATTCCAAAAATACTATTATATAAGGTGCTTGAATAAGTTCTCGCTGTTTTTTTTGTGAAAATCAATGCTTTATTTACGCAATGTGGTGCACAACACGTCACTCAAAGTACAGCCCATCACAAGACACTACTTTTTCCCATCTTTCTGGCAGCAAATGAATGCCTTGTCGAATTCATTCCTAATGCTTTCAAACGTTTGGAAACTGTTGAGTCATCCACTCCTAATGATTTTCCAAGTTTTAGCTTAAGTAATGCCAAATATTTTGCCCAAATTTATCTTTCTTGTGAAATCTGCTAAATTACTTCTTACATTAGTGGATTTTTTAATAGCAGTCATTAATGGTGTATTTCCATTTTTATCTTCATCAATTCCACTTATTTTACCTTTATCCAGAGATGATTTAAGTACATAAGTAGTGCCAAATATTTTGCCCTCGTTTATTTTTCTTAAAAATACACACCGTGTTCGATTAAATCATAGCCATCTTCAACTGTCTTCTATCCTTATTCCGTATATATATAGGGAGGAGAAATTGTTGTTAAAGCTATATTTCCGCTCTTAAGAAGTCTATTTAAACTTCAATGATGTCAAATATTTCGTCCTAATTTATTTTTTTTTTTTGTGAATACTTTTATCACTTTTAACAAATCCACCAGTGTCAATAATACTTCGAGAATATCAGGTTGTATCTGTTAAATAGTATGCACATAAAAATTCAGCATATGTTTTATGTACAAATCGAGGGTTATTGTAATTATCAAACCCAGTTTTTCCGAAATTTAAATGCTTTCTTAAAGAAATAAAATGTCAATTTCATTGTTATTTATGAGAAAGTCGTTTATGTGAGGGAACAGATCAACAACGTGTACTATCTTCAAAGGTACCCTCAGGAGGGATTTTTTAAATGTCTTAATTTTCATAAGACAATTAGCAAAACATAATGGAGTAAAATACAAACCATTACAATTTCCACAAGCGATGGTACCTTGTGTTCTTCTTGAGTTTTCGTATAATAAACGAATACTTTATTAAATTATATATTAGCCGTTCTGGTCCAACACCTTTTGCCATCTTTCTGGTAAAAATAAAATTTTTGGTCTTTGCTGATCGAGGTGGTTTTTGACCTCATTTGAGGTGAACGTTTTACCGTCTCAAAAAATCTTTGAGTGACCGGAACATTATTAGTTCTGGCCTTTTCTGTTGAAATCTATCATTTGGTCCAGCTGATGACAGTAGACGTCCGAATTAATCGTTGTTTTATCCGGTAAAAACTCAAAAAAACGATTCCTTTAAAATCCCACCAAACAGTTACTTCATCATCTGTTTTACTGTTTCTACATAATAATAGATATAGTTTTCCTATGGCCACTTTTGTCTTCTTCCAGAGTTCCTCGGTGTTCCTCTTCCTGGTCAGCTTAGAGTCCAGTTGGATTCCTAAATATTTGGCCTCGTTGGCCCATTCTACCTTATTTCCTTCGATGATTACGCTGTCTGGGGTTGGTGATCTTCTTTTTTGGGTTTATTTGGATTTTCCATTTGCGACACCATTTGAGTGTGTCTTCCATGGCTGTCTATAGGAGTCTTTGGATAATTCCTGTGTTCCTGTGGCTTGTTAGAAGTGCAGTGTCGTCGGTGTATTGAGCTATAATTTTGTTAGGTTGTCGCCGTATCCGTATGTTTTCATCTTGTGGATGAGGCTCAACTAATGGTTTCCCCGAGGCGAAGCTTCCACTTCAATTGGATGTCCATTAGTGGTTTCTCCGACTGTTTCATTTCTTGGTTTCCTAACGCCATAACTGCATACAATTCAACTGTCGGGGTAAGAATGACCTACTTCTTCGACGCCATTTTGTCCTGGGTGGTAGGTACTCAACTAATGGTTTCCCCGAGGCGAAGCTCTCACTCCAGTTGAATGTCCATTAGTGGTTTCACCGATTGTTTCGTCTCCTGGTCTGTCAAGGTCACTTCTTGGAGTCTCATTTCTATGAGAGTTTGTCCATCGTTCAATATGGGTTGACCGCCATTTGCTCTTCTGTGGTTTGTTCTGCTTTTACTGTATACGTTAAAATGTTTTAATATATATTCCTTAGATTCCAGCAAATGAATTTCTTGGAGGCACATTATGTTTGGTTGGTGTTCTTTTACCAATGGTACTAATGGGATTTTCAAGTTTGGTACGTACGTTTTGTATGAGTCTTCGCTAGTTCATATTTAATTGTTTCTGCTGTTTAAAAAATAGTGTCATGGCAGATGAACTTCTTTTAAAAAATGCTATAATCCCTTTAATTTTTTTCAGCGTATTTTAAAGAATTCTGAGCAATAAGGTTCAAGGTATGTGCATAACATCCAAAATGCTGTAACTGAAGTTCTTCTTTTATTGCTCTATTAATATTAGGAGTGTTTTTCCTGAAATAATCATTAAAATTATAATTTTTAAATTCCAATCTTCAATAATATTTTTAATAAACTTGGCAAGATTGACACTAGTATGTCTTTCACCAAAAACTTCGCATCCTAGTACTGCATGTTTAATTTCTAAGTTACATTATTATTTAGAAAATGTGCAAAAACTCCCATAAGATTGTCTGTTGCAGATGATGTCCAACAATCAGTTGTAAGAGTAACTATATTTACGTTGTTCATTGCTTCTTTAGTTTTATTATATATTTTTTCATATTTAGCCGGAAGTACGGTACTTGTAATTTGTTTTTCTATTAGGTAATCGGTATGATGGATTAAGTGTCTGTACAAACAATTGAAATCCATGATCTTCTACCACCGAAAATGGCTGGTTAAAAAGTAGCATGAGCTTATCATCAATTTTATTTTGTGTAGTTCCTCCAACTTTTTTGTTTTGGCCATTACAATATTTGATTCACTCTCCCATTTGGTCATCCCCGAAGTAGATGATAGATAAATCCTATCTAATACAACCCTACAAGAAGAAACTAGAAGCTATTTTAAATATAAAAGAAATATTTTTAATATATGCCATCTTCAATTAGGGCCCCGATTTGGGCTACTTAATGCCGTTGTTGCCGTTGTCAAATGTACTGTACACAAAGTATTTTAAAATAAAAATAAAATTGTTCATAGTATTTCTGTTTTGTTTTATTTATTTATGCTTTAACATTTCAAATTGCTCATAGATTCTTATTTGTGATCATTTATGCTTTAATGATCCATATATAATTTAAATTATTCTTTATCTTCTGAATCATAAAATAACCGTATCATCAGTCTTGACATTCTCTTTTAAAACGAACAATGCTAATCAATATTTACACAACAACAAAATTTTAGTAATTGATCAATTTATTTTTTTTACATTTTAACAAGTTGGAAGTTAAGAATTTAAATATTGTGCTTTGTTTACCTTCTAATATCTTTCATGTACTCACTATTAATTTACAAATACTATAAATAAAAAATTAAAATTATAAAGGCAGGGAGTTGTAGAGTAATACAATCAATTAAACAACACAGTTTCGGTTACAACATACCAAATAAATGGACGGATTTACCATTATTAAATAGTAATAGTCTGGGAGTAAATTTTCTAAGGTATGTAAAAAATTACAATTTATAAATTTCTCTTAAGTAAAATATGAAAAACTAACAATTTAAATACCTTGTATTATAATTTCATATTTTAGTTCTCTATGAATTAACGAATAAATGGGTACATTCTCTATTTTTGAAATAAAGTATAATTAGCTCTTTTAATACATAATTTTATATTCTATGGTATGTGTATGTACAAATAAGAAAAACTAACAATTTTCTTTTAGTTCTTCATGAATTATCAGTTAGGTGGGAGTAGTTCAAACTTTGAACTTTTTACCTGTGGTATTTTTAATACAATAAACGTTAAATCATTAAAATCGTTTTGAGAGGACAGATTAAGTGAAATGCTTTTTCTTAAATTACCAATGATGTACGATTATAAAATTTCTACCTAATATCTTGAATTTAATATACCTAAACTTTCGTAGCTTTTCTTGGGTAGATCATTGAATTTTTAACACATAATATACACATCTTTCACAAATTTCCTTAAAGTCTGAATATATTTATAGATAGATAATAGGAAAATATAAATTAGGGAAAATCTGATAAAACAATAAAAAGTCAGATTTTTTATAAACTCTGCTTCTAAAAAGGAAATGAATGAAGAACATGGTTGAATGAATCAACAGTTTTTTTTTATTTCTTTCATTTTCAACACCCATATTACATGGTATTTTAAAAATTAAACTTCAATAATTAATATTAATTATTAAATAATTCAATAATTTATATCCGTTAAAGAGTTATTAAAGTTAAGATATTGATCAAACTGGCGCATTCGCCATTTTTAATAATAATGTTTACCCGATTGTTTCGATTGTTTTCGAAGGTTTTCTTTCGTAATCGAGTCAAACGGCCAAGTGGACAGTTTGATTCGATTGTGCTGAACCATTGTTACTCAAACAATGATTTTGGAATCCTCGATCTTTATATAAAGTTCTTATTAGCCTTCGTGTCTAAAATTGTGGCTTTTGCTACATCAGTACTAGAAGAACTTCTAGAAGAGTTAGTTTTAACTATTTGTTGGAAAGCATTTCGATATTTCGTTTGTTATTTTGATTTGAAGATTTAGGATAAGGGAAACAATTTGTGTTATCAAAATATATAATTTATATTTAACAGATGCTATGCAGATTTTGCTATTTTTTAATATTTTATTAAAGAATACCCAAATTATTAATTATTATCTTTAAAATATGAAACGTTTGGCCCTAGATAAATGGTCAAATTAAATATTAATTATTAGAAACTTTTATTACTATATAAAACTTGAAACCGAAAACAACATTTCATTAAAATATCTTGTATTGTTTGAAAATTTTGTTATTGTTGAAATTTGAAAATTGACAAATAGTGAATCAAAGTAAATTGGGAAATAATATTGAGCATAGAGAAATATATCATAAAATTTGGTATTGATTCTTATGTAATAACAATTTAAATTATTCAAATATAACTATTTGAAATTATTAAAATTAATAAAGTTTTAATATTAAGTGGTTTTATTATTCCATTATTTCATTCTCTATTATGTTATGATAACAATGATATGATAGTTTACAAAATTATATATAACTTAAAAGAAGCACAAGAATAATATTTCAATAAACTAAGTCCCAATTACCCCAATAGTTCATTTCTTATTTTGATTTCACATAAACTGAAATTAATAATCAAAATGAATTTGTATATATTTCATTAAACTCAATGTGGTATTTAAAATCAATTAGTTGTTGGTTTTACATATATTTTACCAAAAAATAATGATTTCAAATTCTTTATCTGTATATAATAAGCATATAAAACTAATTGAATGAATGATATTATTAAAATGCATAAATTATTCATTATTTTATTCTCTATGATTTATGATATGATCGCAATTGTTAATTTGTGTACAGTTCAACATAAGAAAATGAAAATAACATTTCATTAAAATATTTTATTTTTGAAAATTTTGTTATAATTAAGATTTGAAAGCTGCCAAATAGTGAATCAAAGTATATTGAGAAATAGTATTGGACATAGAGAAATAAATCAGGAAATTTGGTATTGATTTTTATGAAATATCAATTTAAATTATTCAAATATAACTATTTGAAATTATTAAAATTCATAAAGTTTTAATATTAAATGGTTTTATTATTCTATTATTTCATTCTCTATTATGTTATGATAACAATTGTTAGTTTTCAAAAGTATATATAGCTTAAAAGAGGCACAAAAATAATATTTCAATAAAATAAATTATAATATTTGGTACTGATTATCATGTAATAACAATTTAAATTACCCCAAGGCTTCATTTCTTATTTTGTTTTCACATAAACTGGAATTGATAATCAAAATGAATTTGTATATATTTTATTAAACTCAATTTGATATTTAAGATCATTAAAGAAGGCGAAATTGTTATATTTGACTTGTTTTCTATCATAGCTCAGTTTAAAATAAATGATTTTCGACACCTCTGAACTATCAACGTGTGAAATATTTTTTATAAATAATAGTGCCTATGTTTGTTCTGGTTCGTGCCTCTTTGACATCTGACTAACAACTTGGACAATTAATGGAGAAATACAAATCCGAACAAATAAAGAGACTTAAACAATGGTGACAAAAGCTGTATGTAACCTTTACATTACCCAAATTATAAATGGATACCTGGGGCAGAAGAATTTGGAAGACGACGGAATTAGGAAGGTTCGGGATATTTTTTATGAGATTTAGGCTCCAGGCGGACAGTTTATATTATCCTTATTTTATGTTATCTTTAGGGTGCAGTTTTTAAATATTTTTCTTTGTTCCTTTAATAGATGAACCCTTAGAATATTTATTATTTTCTTTATAAGAATTGTAACCATTTATTATTGTTGTCTAAGTCACCTCTCATAAAAGTAGACAGCCAAGTCGTGTATTCGATTGTCACTTAAATTACAGGTTAAGCATTTTAATTTTACTTTAAAATATGTACTGTATACGAAAAATGATTATAATATTGAATATTAACAATAATTTACTGTATGTAGTCAGTCAGAGATACATAGTAATAAATATTTCGTATGACTAATAAAGTATATACTGAATATCTTATTGAAAATAAATAAATTATTATGCAAATTATCCTGAAAATATATTGAAATTAGCGAAAAACTAAAATGAAGTGATAAAAAATCAGTCAATTATAGAAATGGTGAAGATGCACAAATATGTTTTCCATCATAACAAAATAAAATAATATTGATAAATTGGTTATAATATTAAAAAATAACACACACAGTTCCTTTGTAGCTGTGTATTTAAAAAGAAAGTGATATTCCAAAACACTTCGATGTCGATTTCTGAAATAATAATTAGGATTAAAAAAAGGTTTTTTCTTAAAAGTGATGTGTTTTAAAGTTCTTCAATTCTTATATGAAGAATGTAATTGAATTAAATAGTAATGTAGTATATTATACAGCGAGTTTCATAATTTATCCGACAAATTTTTATCACATACTCACTGTTGCATAAAAGTCCAACGGAAAACGAGATTTTTTTTTGATAAATTGACATGTAAAAGTAACTGTGTACGACAGATAAGAACGGCCAATGATCATAATGAAATTTCAAGAACATCAGTTGTCTAAGTTATCATTTAGTTGTCAATCAAATGTCAAAGTGACACGTACCAAATCAGACTTCTGAAGATCTCAGCCATTAGTAATAGCGAAAGCCTTATCTTAACTCAAAATGTTTTAATGAAATGTTATTTTCTTCTGTTCAACTGTCTCAATTTTTATCATATAAAATTATAGAGAATGAAAAATAGAATAATATTAAAACTTAATGAATTTTATGTTTATTATGTATAGATAAAAAATTGAAAAGATTTTTTATTGAATGTAAAATTCGTAAATTAAATTTTTAGGAAATTTAAAACCAATAAAGAATTGTTTCTTATACCAAATTTATTTTAATTAAATACATACAAATTCATTTTGATTATTAATTCCATTTTATTCCATTGGGGTAATTTAAATTGTTATTATATAATAATTAATACCAAATTTTATAACTTGTCCAATATTATTTCCTAATTTACTTTGATTCACATAAAAGTCCATCAGGAAAAGAGAAATATTTTTTTGATAAATTGATTTATTATGTAAAAGTGAGTATGTGGTATTCCGGAACACCCTAATTTTTTTATATAATATATATTGTATACATTTAATAAAAAATACAACCTAAAAAGGTTACCATCTGTCCCTTTCTTATCTGGTGCCCAAATGTCACCAATGTGTCCCCGTTACAGAAAGCCATCTGGGCAAGTGGACCTTTTAATAATTTAACATCTCAAATAAACTTGGTTTAGGTACCACAATTTCCGGTGCACATAGACTTGTATTCTCAGATTCTCATGTAAAATAATTCTGGGTGTTCTAAAATTTGACCTTATGTTAAAATTGGTTGTTACCTATATATAAAGTTAAATTAAGAAACTATTTTTAATTTACTACTTTGAATTTAAAATTATATAATAAACTTTATTAACTTAATTAATAATTTCAGTCATTCAATTAATTTTAGTATTTTATTTTGTCTACATAAAAAAAATTAAAAGATGTTTTTGTTGAAAGTAAATTTAATTGAAAAAAAATTATTAAACACACAACTTTACTAATTTCAGTTGTTACGTCTGTTTGATTTTATCTATTAATATATATTTGTTAACAATTTTGTATATTATTTTTCTAATAAAATTAATAAATAAAATTTTATTTTAATAATTAATAGTGAAACATAAATTATTTAATTAAATTTGGATCGTTATACATAAAATTATTTTAACAATTTAAGTGAGAACTTTATATAAATAAATTACAAAATTTCATGTCTGTCCAGTATTGTATTTGACATTTTTTATTGACTTTTTTCTCGCGACGTTTCATGACAGTCACTTTTGTTTGAATTTTTAACAGAAAATTGTCGCATATTTCTGTGGGGGTAATTTTGTTGTCTTATGTTTCAGGGTATCCTTAAAGAAGGGTTAAACTGCGTTTCACGAACTGGCTAATTAAGGTGAGTCCCTTTTAGACATTTACTAACAAAAGTCATATTTATTTTAATGGTAACAAACATTTTTATATACTTATACAAGAAATTCTATTGAGCATCAACAAATGTGAATATTTAATATTTAAAAAATTATTTTAAAATACTTCAATAGTATTTATTTGTCTATCTATCTAACATAAGTAAAAACTTCGTATTTGTTGAATTGTTAAAATATGTAAGTTTAATTAATAAATAAATAAAAAAAGTAAGATAACTTTATGCATATTTCATAAATTTAAAGTATATTATAGTATTCAATACCTTTTAGTATGTTTATTACAATTAAAATTTAAATTGATGATTTAAAAGCCATTCTAGAAATAATTATAATAAAAATGATATATTAAGTTTTCGTTCTCGATCATATAAATTTGATTATCAAAGCTATTTAAGTTTGGTCTAATTATTACAATTTAGAAGTGATTTTGATCAATTTTGTTTGTTAATTAATTAACAAGGAGATAGATTAACATGAGATATTTCAGTTTTAATGGTTACTTTAATATTCTTTAAGTATTAAAACTCGTTGTGTTGTGAAATACAGTTGTGTTACCCAAAAAAATCAAGAGCACCTTTGTTTAAAAAAGGATTTAGTGGTGTAGAAATTTTTAACAATATGGAAAAAAAATTATTATATAAAATTTTTCCTTTTAAAATCGTGGTATACAAACAGTTACCTGAAATTCTACTTGGGTAGTTTGTTGGTGCATTATGTGGGAGCAGAGGGTTGACTTTTATGGGGTCTCCGAAACGTGACAATAAATAGTTCTTTGAAGAACATGATTAAAAATTTATTTTAAATGGTAAACAATAATAATTTAATTTTAAGTTTCAAATATTAACAGAATTTTAATTAACTGAGAAAAAATTAACATTGTAATTAATGTTAATTACTATTAATTATTTAATTCTTAATTTTACTTTAATTGGATCGTCTAATTATTTCTGTTACCTAGTATTAATTATAAATTTATTTTAAATGGTAAACAATAACAAATAATAGTAATAATAAATTAAAAAAATATAAATTTATTCCAAAGATATTTTTATTAATACATCTGGACGTGTTTAATCTAATAAAAAGAAATTGGATCCGATTCTTGTGATGTGAACCTAATTTTAAAAGATCAGAATTCATCAAATTTATAGTAAATTATTTAATTTTATGCTTCAATTCAATGTAATTCTTAATTTTACTCTAATTGAATTTTCTAATCATTTCTGTTATCTAGTACTGATTATAAATTTATTTTAAATTGCAAACAATAACAAATAATATAGCAATAATAAATTAAAAAAATATAAATTCCAAAAATATAATAACGTATCAGATTGATATTTATGATTCAATAATTCCATTTTCTAATTATTTCTGTTACATATTATAAATTTGTTTATAAATTTATTTTAAATGGTAAACAATAATAAATCATATAATAATATTAATAATAAACTATTTTTTTTTAAATCATTTTAAGGTGTCTGATTAATATTTATGTTCATATTTCTGATCGTGTTTAAACAAATAACAAAAATTAGATCCGGATCATGCAATGTGCAATTAATTTAAAACAATCCGACATAATTTGAATATATTAAAAAAATGTGTTTCTAACTACTGAATTACTTAAAGGTTTCTGAAAAAATACAAATTTATAGTAAAAATTGAAAATTAGCGTAGATATTAATAGAAATTCTTAAATTTACTTTTAAATGAATTTATATTGAATATCAATCAATATAATAATAATAATATTAAGTAAAAAAAACTATTGTTATATTTTCCAAAGTTCAAATTAACTTATCAAATTGTTATATTGTTTAATATTTATTAACTTTAGGGTCTTATTATTTAATTCATAATTTTACTTTAATTGGATTGTCTAATTATTTCTGTTACTTAGTACTAATTATAAATTTATTTTAAATGGCAAAAATAACAAATAATAGTAATAATAAATTAAAAAAATGTAAATTTATTCCAAAGATTTTTATTAATACATCTGTACGTGTTTAATCTAATAAAAAGAAATTAGATCCGGATCTTGTGATGTGAACCTAATTTTAAAAGATCGGATATAATAATTTAAATATATTAAAAAAGACAAAAGTATTTCCAGCTATTGAATTAATTAAAGGTTATTGTAAAAACACAAATTTATAGTAAATTATTTAATTTTATGCTTCAAATATTAACAAAATTTTTAATTAATTGAGTAACATTTATGAGTCATATTAATAAAAATGTAATTCTTAATTTTACTCTAATTGAATTTTCTAATTATTTCTGTTATCTAGTACTGATTATAAATTTATTTTAAATTGCAAATAATAACAAGTAATATGACAATAGTAATAATAAATTAAAAAAAATATAAATTTGTTCCAAAAATATAATTGACGTATTAGATTGATATTTATGAATCATAATTCAATAATTCAATTTTCTAATGATTTCTGTTACTTAGTACTGATTATAAATCTATTTTAAATGTTAAATAATAATAAATCATATAATAATAATAATAAACTATTTTTTTTTTCAAAAATCAATTTAATCAGTCAGATTAATATTTTTTTCATATTTCTAATCATGCTCAAACAAATAAAAGAAATTAGATACGGATCATGCGATGTGAAACTAAATTAAAAAAATCCGACATAATAATTTAAATATATTTAAAAAATGTGTTTCTAGCTACTGAATTAGTTAAAGGTTTCTGAAAAAGTACAAATTTACAGTAAAAATTGAAAATTAGTATATTAGATATTAATAGAAATTCTTAAATTTACTTTTAAATGAATTTATATTGAATATCGAGTAATAATATGATAATAAGTAAAAAAAAAACTATTGTTATATTTTTCACAGTTCAAATTAACTTATCAGATAGTTATATTGTTTAATATTTATTAACGTGCTTGATTAATATTATATATTTCACTTTTAATGTAAAACTGAAATATGTTAAAAACAGTTATGTAAATCAAAATTAATGAAGAAAACTTTTTTTTTCTTCGAAATTATACAAAAAATATGACTTGTTCAAAGTAAAAAAATGCGATATGGCATTAATAATAATAATCTCTCCCATTTTGTTGATGTGAACCTAATTTTATAAAAATTTAAATATATTAAAAAAAGAGTTTCCAATATTATTGTTTGCCTTATAAAATAAATTTATAATCAGTAACAGAAACAGGTACCATTAGTAATTAGTAAATTCAATTAAATTAAGAATAACATGTTTATTAATATTAATCAATTAATTAAAAATTAAATAATTTACTATAAATTAGTGTTTTTACAGTAACCTTAAACTATTATAATTCACTTAAATATTGATTGATCCGCGGTATGATAATATAAATAATACATTTGAAGAAAAAAATCAAGATTATTGTATAATAAAATATTTATAATTAACAAAAAATGATTAAAACAAAAATTTTGTATTAAATTTAATTCGTAAACTACCCGAACTGACAACTATGTTGAGTGGGGTGCGAACGTTCCATTCTCATTGGACAAACCGCTTTGTCCCTTCTCTTATTCAAGGTCACAAGTTTCAGTTACTTCGACAGATTCCATCGAAGCTTTGAACGAACATCGTGGAAACATACCAGATTTATTAATATAGTGCACGTTTTATTAAGACAAAGTTGTGAGTGTGTGAAAAAACCAATTCATACCAACAGACGACATCTTAGATTACCTAATAGGTCAACAAATTCAAAGGTTTGTCAGCATAGTAACTTAGTACTTATTCAATTTATAGTAATAGGCGAGGTTAGACTGTTCACATCTATAATAAATAGAATTTCTGTTATTTTTATCTACCATATTTTTGTTTAATTATAATACTAAGTTCTGTTACTCATAAAATATTATTTAACCACTTGTGTTGTTTATGGTATGTTCTTTAGTGTTAATTTTATAGTCTTGGACTTTATTTTGATCATTTTTCATTACAGTGGTGACTGAAACAAATCATTCTTTAGAGGGTATCTAGTTTATTTCTTATTTATTCTTAAGAATTGTATATTATATAACCTAATAAATGATCTCTTATGTTTTGTTCAATTATAACCTATAATACAATGCCCATTACATAAATATCTAGACATGGATAAAGCAGGTGTTTGTACAGATAAAGGAAATTGAATTGTTTTAGTATATTTAAATATAATTTCAAATTATAAAATTTATTTTTTAAATATTTTCACTATAAACACAATCAAGAATATTTTAATTCATACATTATATAAAATTAAATTTTGTACATAAAAATTTGATCCTTTCTGATCAGATATATTAATAAATATATATTAAATTTTATTTATAATTGACTTTACAAATAGACAAATTATGTTTAAATATCAATGGAATGAATGTTTATTCCTCTCAGTTTGGTCATAGTACCAATTCATGTTTATTTAACGTATTATTAGATAACACTATTTGCTTTAAAACTATATTTATATTTCAAGAGTTGGAATTAACATGAAATAAGAATTTTTACGTGATTACGTCATGCATTTATTTTTTTAACAACATAAATTACCATAATATTTATGTACATGTACAACAAAAGTAACTCAATATTTTGAAGAATGTACATATTTATTTTACCAAAAAATAAATAAAAGTTATATTTTTACTTGTTAGCCAACAAATATTTTATAAAAACAACTGAAAGTGTAACTATTAGCCTTATTTTATTTATTTCAGAAAGTGTTTCTAATAATATTTAATTGATACTATCTGAAACTTAACAAGTAACGAGTCTAACACTGTTTCAGTTAACAGAAAACAAACAATATATTTAAATATAAAATCCAAAATGCTATTTTATTAATGTTTTCTATAAATTCTATATGTTTATTTTACCAAAAAGAAAGAACAACAGTCAACAACATTTTATAAACTAGAATATGAGTAATAATTAGCTAAATTTAAAATATATAAAATTTTAATGAATAAACACATATTTTTAGAATAGTCTCAATAAATTATGTTGTAAATCTCTTTAAAAATTATTATGCAATTATTCTAATGAATATTTATAATAACATTTAATTCTAATTATTAATACAATCAACTTATTATATGCAAAAGTAGATTGAAGTATCAATTTTCTTATTTTTTATATTTTCACACAATTTAATATTTTTAGGTGATTAAGTCGTTTTGTTTATATTTATTTTTTTAACAACATAAATTACTATAATATTTATGTACATGTACAACAAAAGTAACTCAATATTTTGAAGAATGTACATATTTATTTTACCAAAAAATAAATAAAAGTTATATTTTTACTTGTTAGCCAACAAATATTTTATAAAAACAACTGAAAGTGTAACTATTAGTTTTACTTTATTTATTTCATATAATGTTTCTAATAATATTTAACTGATATTATCTGAAAATTAATAAGTAACTAGTTTGACGTTGTTTTAGTTAACAAAAAACAAACAACATATTTAAATTATAATAAAATGTTATTTTATTAATGTTTTCTATAAATTATACGTATTTATTTTACCAAAAAAGAAAGAACAACAGTCAACAACATTTTATAAACTAGAATATGAGTAATAATTATCTAAAGTTAAAATATATAAAATTTTAACGAATAAACACATATTTTTAGAATAGTCTCAATAAATTATGTTGTAATCTCTTTAAAAATTATTATGCAATTATTCTAATCAATATTGAATATATTGCAAAAAAACTTAAATTGAAATAAATGATATCATTTATAATTTAAACTGGCGTATTTCATATACACACATCATTTTGTATAAATATATTAATATACTGATATTATTTATAAACCACATATTTTAAAGTAGTATGAACAGTGTAATACGTACTAATAAATATGTAAAAAATGTAATAATTTTGTATTTTTGTTTATACAGGGAGTGCAATGGCGATATTTAAAATGGAAATCCTTCTAAACCTTTCATTTTATAACTCAGTTATAATGAAGAGTGGATCGCTATCAAATAGTAAGAAAACAACACAAAATGAATCCAAGATCACATAGAATATCATTCAGAAGAAATGCAAAACAGATAACTCATCGGTTTCGGTTCTTTTGTTATGGAAGTGAATAATATACCGAATTAAAATGGGTAAGAATATTTTTATTTTATGCTTAGTTTATCGTTTATTGTTGTCGCATTCTTGTAATTTCACATTTAATGTGGGTCATTTTTTAAAAAAATTATTAATTTTTTTATTAGGCATTTCTTAAGCCTCTCAAATGTACCACTAAAATCTAAAATACTTTGCACATTATACAAATTAATACAAATACACATTAATTTATTTGAGAATTTTATAATATATCTCAAATTAACTAATTTTCTGGTAATTTAACTTAGTATAACTAAATATTTCTGAAACAATGAATAAACTTTCTTACACAATGAAAATTAGTAAAGATACACTTTTACGTAGAATGAAATTTTTAGAAATGATGAACTTTAACAAAATATATGGAAACTTTTATTAAAGAAAGTATAAGAGAAAATTTATAAACATAAACAAACATGTTGTTTGTATGTTTATAATTACAGATATTTATTCTTTTAATGTTATTTGGGAAAGATTATGATAATTTTTTACAAGTAACTTTTAAATTATATCGAGGTATTTTAATTGTGTGACTCTAATATGAAAAAACAATAAATTTCTTCATATGATTTTATTAAAAATGAAACACCATTCCGTTATCAATATAATTTATCACCTCAACTTATAATTTAATAGAAATACTTGAATGGTATCTTTTAATTAATTATAATTAATAGTTCTTGTTTAATGTTTTTTCATTTCAAAAACAGATGTAACAAGAATATAATTGTCTTTTACTATTTATGTCATATGTTAATTTTTTTTTAAATTTTAATTTAAAGAGATTTACCAAGAGTTATATCGATTTATATAAGTAAACGATAAAATTTACCAAAGTAACCATTGATTTCTCTTACTCTTTTAACTTGTCTAATCTAACCTATGTTTCAGCTGATTCGAAAACATCCAATAAAGACGTGAGTGGGCAACTCGAAATCTACCACCGATGAAGAAGATACTTCCAGTTCCTAACAGAAAAATTTATTTATTTTTCTAAAGTGTTGATTACTGCACACCGCAATTTTATATGAACAGTCGTCGAGATATTAAGGAAAGAATATGTTCTTTCACATCACACCACACCACATTACAATACACCATACCACATGAGATCACATCACATCATATTCACATAAAATTCACATCATATTAAACACATGAACTTCATAATTGTCTTATAAAGGTTAATACCTGCTGTACCAAAAACATTGGTGCTGATAAGTTTGACAATTTCGTCGACATTGTGTTTTCTTTAAATAGAGAATATATACATCTACAATTCTACATTGTTGTCTCACAGTATGTAATATTGTTGTGGTTTCCAACAGTTGTTCAGAGTTTTGTTACAGTTTTTGGATCAAAGATAAATTTGTTGATAACTGAAATTGCCTTCTCTTATATTAACGAGTGATTATCTAATGGAGAAATGTATTTTCCAAATTTTTCTGTGTTAGACTCATTTACATCAACAATCATTTTCTCTCATCCAGTTGTTTTGGAATGGATAATAGAAATGAGTTTGTGCTTTAGTAGTTTCATGACAGTCTTGTTACAAGACCGATTGTTTTGAAAAAATTTGGAGTGATGTGACTTTCCCACGTTTCCCAACGCTGATTATTGTTGTGTATTACATTAACAGATAATGTTTAGCCAATTACGAGTCATTCTCCGTCCTCGTATAAAAGACTACGTGGAAAAAGGAAGGGCCGTCACAATCACAGTCACTCTTTTGAAAACCTTCCTTTGATTCAGCACAAAGTTCATAAAATTTTCAATACGGTTGTTGATAATTACGTGGGTCCTTACCCCGTATTTTCCACAGAATTCCACATCTGTATCTAAACTACTGGAACAGCACGTGTTTCCAAATTGTAAAAGATGAATAATAAATCGGTAAGGTTGGCCTCCTTTGTGGTTGGCTGAATATAACACTGCTGATTAATCGAATGGTGTATTTTACAGATTTTACAAAAAAATTCACCACACTCATGCTTTCTTCTTAATACGTAGATGATTTTCCATACATTTCCAGCTCCTGAAGTAACGATGACAATGCGTACACTCTATTTTTTTCCTTCCAGCTTCTTATTTTGGACGGTGACTGTGTTCATTTGACTCAAATCCGTCTCTTCTAAACAGATAAAAAGAAAAAAAGAGTTTATATAATTTCTACAAGTAGAGTGTCCTTGTTAATAAGTGTAAGGAAGTTGATACTTTTGTCCGGATGATGAACCAACTCACAACACTGTTGTGGCTGTGATACCGTAATCCTATAGTTGGGTAAAACACGCTGGCTATGTAATTTTTGGATTACATTTATAATGAATATTATGCAAAATGCGGTTTAACAGAAACCACAAGTTGAAAATATATTTCCCATCCATGATAAAAATCCCCCGACTTCTTCTGCTGCAGATCTGGCTAGATTCTTGAATTCATGTGGCGTAAACACATTATAGACATGTAGAAGCTGTCTGAAGTTTGCTTCCCAATAATTTTCCCTACAATCGTGTTGGCCTTCATTTTGTTTGAATATAAAAGTGTTTGTTGGAACATCTGCATCTCTTCTTTCGTATATATACCATTGGAACTTATCGGTGTGACGCCACTCATTTCTTCGTTGGAACTAAGGACAAAAGCCGGATCAGTCTTCTGGATTCTTGGTGTCATTTCAATCCATTTATTAACGATGAAGAAATTTGGAGGAAGTAGAGGTTTGCAACCGAATTCGGTTCCATACCGATGTCATGATGAGTGTCATCGATATCCTGAACATGAGGTATTTGTAATGCAACAGTAATTATTATATTTTTTTAAGAGCTTCTCCCTAAGACGGCTCCTCTGGACTATGCTTTCGTAGACTAACTCAGAAATGCTTCTCAAAAAATGCCAGTTCTAAATATAGCATTTTACTGAGATATTGTAACAACATATACAGATTTTTGCTTAAATTATCAGATGGTTTATAGTAAATCTCACGGTTATAAATCTCTAAATAGAACCAAAACTCGATTATCCTCTGTTTGCCGTACCATTTCGGAACATAAGTCTTGTTTCTTCAGCAACTTGAGGGTAAATACATGACAGTGCATATTTACAATGATATAATGATTCATTGGATTCTGTGGACGATATTGTTTGGAATTTTTATATAAAATAAACAACACTGTTAAAACCCCACGTTCAAGTGTGAAATCTATAGTGACAAATTTCCACTATAAAATTTTTAACGACTTATCCATAGTTGCATGAGTTATGCAGGGATGTTTTCAAACAGTATTTTATGAATTTGTGTCCCGTGATCGATTAAATATTGTATTAAATCTATTGAATCATTTCTAGCTTTAATAGCAACAATCATTAACGGTGAATTTGAATTTCCATCTATCTCATTTGTTAACATTAACATTTTTCATTCCTTCATTGTGTAGTTTTACATTAAAGCCTAAATAATTTACTATTTTGGCCGATTTTATTTATATTGTAAATTTGAGCTCAGTAAATGAAATATTAAATTCTATTGAATCATTTCCGACAAACAGCAATCATCAAAAGGGAATCCCCATCTTCATCTACCTCATCTATTTTATTTGTAATATCATCAAAAAAGGACAACATTAGTGACATTTTTTATTGCTTCGTTGTTTAGATTTGTATTATAAATTAAATACTGTCAAATATTTTGTCCTCTTTTGTTTTTTTGTGGATTTGTGTTGAAATCTGTTGAATCATTTCGGTCTCACTAATTTTATTTGATCCATTTTTAGGTATTTTTTTTAAGTACGTTTATGTTTAATATAGTTGTGATGATTCTAAATGTCCGTATTTTACTGCCAATATTAAAGGCGTTGCTCCATCAATTTTGAGGCATTAATATAAACTTTGATTGTGTAACGACGGAAATTTGAAATGATTAAATTGTTGAAATCATAACCGATTTTTGGGGCAAACTTGTGTAGGATATTTTCTTCACAGATTTTTTTACAAATATCTTTAGCTCCATTCTTAATCAATATTGAAATTAACGAAAGATATTCATCAACAGATGTTTCTAAAATAGTTAATTTAGATATTTCTGTGTTGTAACATACATTTATGTTAAATAGTTGCTTTTCTAAAAGTATTTTTACTATTTTTTGACTTCCATTTCGTGCACAGAAATTTATAAGAGAATACTTTTCGTATTTATTCTTAAAATTTAAGGAAGTTGATACTTCTTTTTCAAAATCTTTGGTTCTGATAAAGTTATTAAATTTTATTTTTTTTTAAAAATATTAAAAAATATATATGATTTATATTCAAATATATTTTTATATATAGTTCCATAACCACAAATCGCAGAAATAATTAACAATTCGTTTATTTTTCTTTCATTTGACCATGGAAAACATTGAGGGAAATAGAAGAAAAGGTGTTCGTAATCTAAAGGGAATTTATTCCTGTTGTCTTCGGAAAATTTAATGTTTTTACTTTTCACTGTGCTTAACAATTTTTTAAATTAATATTTTTTCTGGAATAGTGAAGTCTAAGTAAAATTTATTTACATGAAACTGTAATGAATTATTTAATGCAATTATGATAATGCAATATGCAAAGCGTTTCGACCAAACTTATCTTTTTCCTGTAAACATTTTTCGTAATTTTAATTCTTTGCAAAATAAAAAATAATATATCCTTATTCTTGGTAAGAATTTTGTAGAAGAGGAAGTTTTATGCACAAATCGAGTATTATCGGAGCTATCGAATCCTGTGATAATAAAATTTATTTTATTATTTCCTTCAAAGTCACATTTCACTTCGTTTAATTCAGATATGCGGATTTTAGGTATATATTTTAGTATCGTTGAGCCCAATAAAAATTTATATGCAAATTTTTGTAAATATATTCTATTTTCAGAAGAAAATAAAGTTGAATGTTTTACAAAATGTGGTGTAGCAGTAACCACAAGTCATAAACAACTTCTTGGAATTAAGGAAATCCAAATATTCCTCCTCTTCTGTCTGTCTGGGACCCTCATGAAACAACCATCCAGATAAATTTCTTCTGTTTCCTTCCATGGTATCAGGATTTCTACACTTCTAAACCTGTTGAACTCGTCTGGTCTTCCTTTTTATCCTTGGAAATGATATTTTGGGATAATGGATCATTGATGTTGATAGATCCGTCATCTCGATGCTGATGATTTTTTCAACACTTAAAAGCTTGGTGGGCAAAATAACTAAAACATACAATAATTAATTCTATTCTATGAACACATATTTTAAAATCCTTTTAAACTTTGAGTTTATCTGCAAAAAGAAAATAAAAATGTGGCTCTTCCTTCTGTTTTCATCTTTGCCCACTTCTTCTGTAATGGCTCATGAATGAGAATTACAATATCAAAGTTCTTTTTGTAAACAATGCTACGTTTAATACCACTTATGAAAATAGAAATTTTCAGTGTTTCTTCTTAAATTTTACAAACCCTTAATTCTTCTTTCATTTATTGGTTTTTCCTTTCAATTTTCTTGAATTATACATGTACATCTTTTACATTCTTGTACTGATACACATTTTACAGTGACTGAAACGATAATTAAGTCTATAATGACCTTTTTGACCACACGTATAACAAAACTGATTCTTCAACTTACTTCTAACTTTGTGATCTTGTTACTTCAGGTTAAAAGCGAGCGATTTTATCCTATATTTTTGCACATGACTGACTATACATTTTTATAATAGTTTAAACTATAGTGTCACTAACCTTTGTTATTGTTGTACTTCTTGGTGAGCTGGGAACTGTGTAAAATGATATACACACACAAACTCACGTTCGCATACCGAGCCCGGATAATGCAAATATACTTACTTGTCTTACTGTTTATGTACTTATAGAAAATAGCAATAAAACTCGAATTAACAAAAATAAACTATCTATTTATAAACAACAAATATAACAAGGAAAATAAAGAGAAAGGAAAGAACAAATAAAAGTTTAATTGTAAATGAATAAATTTCGTTAATCGAAATTTGGCAAAAAGGCTGTTTGATTTGAATTTAAACCTTAACAGGAGAAATAAACAGTAGGACTTACGTAAGTATGCACCACACAAAGTAAAACACAAAACAATCACAAGTAATTACTGTACGTAAACGGACAGAAAATACCGTGTTGAAAGTTTCTAATAAAATCTACTGAAACTACTGAAACTTAAGGTTTTATAATTTCAGAATTAAGTGGGGTGAGAAAAGGGTGGTACCGAAGTACTGAAATCTCCCCTACAGAGATTCTATTCCAACCAATAGGGTTGTTTGTTAAAAACATACTTTTCAGTCCTGAACAACATTGTTGCCAAATTGATCGACATGTTTCCCTTTCATGTCCCTACTCTAACTTTCATGTACTTGGTCTAAAAAACCTTATGCAATTCATAATTCAATACGATACATTATTCCAATACAACTACAATTCTGATGTTGCTTGTATAAGGAAAAACCATTGTACTTACAAACATTTTCAATCTTTTAAAAATCAATTCATTAACTTAAATAAGACAAAAAAAGAACAAAGTTACAATTCTCTAAAATTTCATGTTGGGGTTAATTATTACATTTTCCTTTAATTAATTTAATTTAATTACTGAATAAGTTCTACGTAGAAATATCACTATTTAAACTTCGAACCCACTGTGCGACCACACCCTGATACTAGATAAGGGTGTAACGGGTTACCGATGATAATTCAGTTGGTATAACCAAAGTCTTTTTGAAAGACTCGTTACAACAGGTTAAAGGGAGCGATTTAATTTTACACAAAATATTTATGAGGTTAGACTATACAATTCTTACTCCATAATTAATCTCAATATCACTAACCTTTGTTTTTGTTGAACAGATCTTCTTCAACTAAGGTGATGTATTACACTCAATACTCACACCTTTCACCAAACCGAAATATTAGATAGTTTCTACTCACTGTTTTATTGTTCTTTAATTTCTAGTTCGGAATTAATTAAAACTCAATTTTAATTAACCTAACTATATTAACAAAATAAATATAAGAAAAACAAAAACAAATAAATATAAATAGAAAAAAAATTGAATAATTTAAATTTACTTAAATTCTTGGCAAAAAGGTTGAACTTTGACAAACAGTAAGTAAAAACAACTAAAAGAACTTCGATCTCGACACTTGAAAAATTCGGGTAAAAATCTACCGAAATAAATGAATCCCAGAGTTTTATAAACTCGGATTCTAGGAAGGGGTGAAGTAGGTGGTGACTTAAGACCCTTAAGAATCTGAATGTCTCCAACAACGATCCTACTTCAACCAATCAGATGAACTAAACAAATGTTCCTTTTCTCAACATTGTTGCCAAATTAATTTAAGAGTTTTTCTATATGAAACCCTAATCTAAATAATAATAATGTACTTGGTCTAAAAAACCTTAATGCAATTCAAAATACAATACAATTCATTGTTTCAATAATATTACAATTCTGATGTTATTTGCATAAGGAAAAACCATTGTACTTACAAACATTTTCAATCTTTTTTAAAAATCAATTCATTAACTTAAATAAGACAAAATAAAAGAACAAAGTTACAATTTTCTAAAATTTCCTGTTGGGGTAAATTATTACATTTTCCTTTAATTAATTTAATTTAATTACTGAATAAGTTCTACATAGAAATATCACTATTTAAACTTCGAACCCACTGTGCGACCACACCCTGACACTAGATAAGGGTTCGAAAAGAACACATGTGTTAAAAAAAAATCAACGAACGTTTAGATTAAGATAAGTAATTTTTAAAATAAATTTTGTATTTTACGACTATTTTACGATTACCAAATGTAAGATTAATTTTAAGAAAACCCATAAAAATATGAAAAAATTCGTAAGAATCTAAACAAAGTGGTGGTCTAAAAATTCTCCCACGAAGTCATTTATTAACGGTTTTCTAGCTCTGTTACAAGGGTACGAAAAGAACATATGTGTTAAAAAAATCAACGAACGTTTAGATTAAGATAAGTAATTTAAAAAATAAATTTTGTATTTTACGACTACCAAATGTAAGATTAGTTTTAAGAAAACCCATAAAAATATGAAAAAATTCGTGAGAATCTAAACAAAGTGGTGGTCTAAAAATTCTCCCACGAAGTCATTTATTAACGGTTTTCTTGCTCTTATTACATTACTCCCCCCTTTAGAGAAAAGCAATTCTTTAAATGACAACGTTAATGAATTGGTTTTATCAAAACAATAAGTATAACTCGACCTTATTATATAATTTTACAAAATCTTAAAACTAATGCACAACATCATTCACTTAACTACACAGTCTTTTGGATGGTTGTCCTGGCAGATGAGGGTAGACATGAGGTTCATTGGTTGGAATCGCTGGATGATGTTTTTCCAAAAAAATGTCCTCCTCTTTCGGTACTGATGCAATCACTCCCTCGAAGAGTGACTGATACTTCAGTTGTTCCGTTTAACAGCAGTTGTGACAAAACTCCTGCTCCAATCCCGATTAAGTCCAGTATACGGAAACAATGGGCCTTGATGCAGTTTTCATGCCCAACTAGATGTACTTGTTTCCCAAATCCTTCGTCAACAATACTGGGTATGAGAAAACATTCCGCAGTGTTGCACTATTTGTCTAACTACAACGAGGCACGTGTACACATGGACGGACGTATATTTTCTCCTTTGTAATAGTTGAATTCGTTTTGGTTCCTCGAATGAATTTTTCTTTGGGTCCACACATGGTTTTACGTCTATTAGAGAGACCTTCGTTAATTCCGTCGATTGGTCCTGGCAATCATATGCTATAATGTCTCCACTGGTAATCCTTGCGAGGGTAATCAATAGCCAAATGTACAAAACCATCTAAAACACAATATTAATTATTCGTATCTCATTTACCTAAATCCTTTTTGATGACACCCATGGTAAATCTGGAACAGAACCTTTGCTTCTAGTAACCATCCCATGACTTTGAGCATTCCGTTGGCTACTTTCTTCATTAATGGTTCTTCCACTCGTTCCAGTCTCGATGGATTTACCTAAAATATCTGATTGGGTTGTGATTGGGTTTGATTGTGACGAGTTACGCATGGTTTCAGTAATTAATGAACTGCGAGAAACCTTAGAAAAATGAGATTTGATACAAGAATCAGATGATTGACAATCACTATTGATGTTAGGATGACTTATTGAATGAGTACTTTTTAAAAGGAAAAAATCATCAGATTCATTTTTTTCTTGGTCTTCTTTGGAATATTAGCCAGTTGATCTATCTTATCTTCTCTTGCTAGGCATAACTTCAGTCGATTCACATGCACTTTGTCTGTTTTTCTTCCATGTATTTCTTGAATATGAGCCGTAACATCCTTAAGATCCGTGATCCTGTAAGGTCCTTTCCATCTTTTCATTAGTTCTACTTAATCCTTCCTTATCTGAAGGATCATACACATATATTCTATCGCCAACTTTAAATGTATGTTCTACTGCTTTTTTATTAAACACATTATGTGCTCTTTCAGTACTCTTACTAATATTCTCCATGGCATTTCTGTGCGCGACTTTCATTCTAGCTAGAAACTCTGAAACATAGTTGTCATCGTAATCATACCTCACTCGCAGAGGTTTGAATATTTCATCGTACGGGTAATCCATATCCCGTCCAAATGACAAATAAAATGGACTTTCCCCTGTGGCAGTGTGTGTCATGGAACTATAAGAGGCAAGGGCAAATGGTAACCAATCATCCCAATCTTTCTGATCATCTCTGATGTAATGAGAAAGTAAATCCTTCAATGTCCTATGAAATCTTTCTAGGGCTCCATTGCATTGTGGTCGATATGACGTCGTTTTGAGATGTTTAATTTGTAAAACTTCACAGACTTTTTCAAATAGTTTTGAAGTAAAATTGGCACCTAAGTCGATAAGTAATTGTCTAGGTGTTCCATGTCTTAGAATAACACCCGTCACAAATGTTCTTGCTACTGTGTCTGCTTTCTAATCAGACATTGGAAAAGCTTTAAATGTAGTAGGCAAAGGTCCCACAACATCCATTGCTATTCTGTAGAACGGTCTAGGGGGAATACTAAATTTTTGCAAAATTGTAGGTTTTAAATGTGACGAAGTTTTTCTTTTAGCACACGGTACACATGCATTTACATACGTATTGATATCTTTTATCAATTGTGGCCAATAAAACTTTTTTCTTATCCTGTCAATTGTCTTATCTATTCCAACATGTCCTGAAATAGGTAAGTCATGATAAATGTTCAGTATGGATGGTATCATTATTGATGGTACAACCAACAGATCATCAAATCTATTATTTTCATTTCTTTTGTATAGTACTCCATCAATATCGTAATAAAAATCTTTTTGTTGATTTTTCCTGATCTTCTGGAAAATTGATTTTAATTTAGGATCTTCATGTTGATATTGTTTAATCCGTTCTCTATCCCATACTGGTTCCCAAATTTCTTTAGTATTTATATTACGAAGAACTCTTATCCTTGACAGTGCGTCGACATTTAAATGTTTTTTTCCTGGTCTGTATTCAATTGTGAAGTTACTCAGACAATGCTAATGACCACCGCATTAATCTATTGCTCGGATCTTTAAGGGGTTGATTTAAGGGGTTGATGATCACAATAAACTACAAATTTTGTTCCATATAAATATGTTCTGAAATATTTTATTCCCCAAAGTAATGCTAAACATTCTCTCTCGGTTGTTGAATAATTACATTCCGCCTTAGACATTTGTCTAGAAGCATATGTAATTGGAAGTTCTTTTCGATCATGCATTTGACATAAAATAGCTCCCAATGCAAAAGGTGACGCGTCTGTCAATAAAATAAATTTCTTCTTAAGATCCGGATACTGTAGTATCGGTTCCTTAATTAAACAATTCTTTAAAGATTCAAAAGCCTTTTGATGTTGTTGAGTCCAGTTGAATTTAACTTCCTTTTTTGTTAGTGAAGTTAATGGAAGTGCTGTGGCTGCGAAATTATTAATGAATCGTCTATAATACCCTGCCAATCCCAAAAATGATTTTATTTCAGTGACATTTTTCGGTACCGGAAAATTTTTAACACAATTAATTTTTTCTGGATCCGGTTTAAATCCAGCACTAGTTATTATGTGACCAAGATACTTAATTTCTGTTTTCAAAAATTCTCATTTGTCCCTATTTAATATCAATCCTGCATCTCGTAGTCTGTCGAAAACAAGCTGCAATTTTCCAATGTGCTCTTTTATGTTGTTTTTGGAGAATACAATTATATCATCGAGATATACAAAACAATGGGTTCCATGTAATCCAGTCAGAACAGAATACATTAATCTTTGCCATGTTGATGGTGCATTGACTAATCCAAATGGCATTCTATTACATTTATAATGACCCCAAGGAACAGAAAAAGCTGTCTTTTCCTTATCTCTTGGATGTACTTCTATCTGCCATCTATCTATCTATATTTAATTTCGAAACAAATACATTTAATGATTCGATAGCAGCTGTTGTATCTGCATTTGGTTCTGTTATAGGATTTAAATGAGTTGAACTGTGTGGTGGATTATCATCGGAATTTATGGGTGTATTGGGATCTTCATGATAGTGAATTGAGTTTCTATCTGTAGCCATTCTTTTAAAAAAAATGAAACAAACGAAACTAGAAGATATTCAAGCTGTTCAAGACCTACAACAGGAACTCGCTTTGCTCACTTATCTCCTTCAACTTATCTAAGTTGACAAAGAGAGTACAATGGAAAATCAATCCTCTTTGCTTCAGAAATTGTTACTTTGGTAGATTTTCGCTAGATATTTTACTAATGACCTTACGCAATAAAAAAAAAACGCTAGTACATGTAAATACGCCAAAAATTGAATTTTTTAAGATGTTAGGAGACAGACGACAGATAATATCATAACGACAATACAAACAATATATATATATATATATATATATATATATATATATATATATATATAACCCAATCAGATACAAATATTCACTGAAATAAAATATTAATTAAACAACCTGAAACAAACAAATTATTAAGGTTATAAATATATATATATATATATATATATATATATATATATATATATATTTAATATATATTTAGTAACCCAAGGCTAGATGTGCACCTGAAATAAATATACAATTTGATATATCTGTCTCCTTTTCTCTATAATTTACGAACTTATAAATTGCCTGTTATTCCTTTAATAAAGATTCAAGACGCATATAAATTATTTTAATGAATATTCAAAATAAACATTACCGCAAAAGTGATTATTTTGTTTTTTAATTTTTAACACGTTTTACCTGTAGGGTCGGCACATTGCGTACCGTACTACCTGCGGTACAAACTATATATTTCCTTTTTACTAGAATCAAAACATGTGTTCCAACATATAAATTCCGTAAATTATAAAACACTTCAATTATTAGAAATTATGTTTTAACTCAATAAAAATATAGTCATTTATTAACGGTTTTCAATTCATTCAACAATTCTCTAATATTTCAAGTGAGGGTAATTTATTAAGTCTTTTAATTAGTTTAATTTAATTTAATTTAAGAATATTTTATTTAATAATTCTACATAAGACATAAAAAAATCCGTCCATTTAATCTTCGAAACCACGGTGCGACAACACCCTGGCATATAATAAGGGTTTGAAAGGAAATCCGGTAAACGTAAAAAATGTTCCGCATTAAAGAACTTAACAGGACTTTAAGGGACAAATCTATCAGCAAAAGAAAATGGAAAAAAATTGTTTCATTGGTTCAGGTTTTATGTTTTTTGTTGTGTGTTTACCTATGAAAATATATTAATAAAATTTGTACAATCGGATCATGGAAAAGTTTGTAATTTGTAATTTTCGCAGCATTTTGGGTTGTAAAAATGTAATATATATAAAACTCAAATGTTTATTTTATAAATATATTTGATGATTAATATCATCAATTGATAATTATAAAAAAATTGGCAGTTATAGTTATAGAGACTGTCGATAGAAGTGAAAACTTGGAACCTAGTATTACAATTTGAAATTTGAATTAAAATTATCATGCCAGTCATTAGCATGTCGGTGACGCGAACCCTTAATATTTTCCCCTACCAAAAAGTGCCGAACACGGCTAAACAAGTTGTCACTTAAAAAATAATTCTAAATTTTAAAAAGATTGTTATGATATAATAACAATTGTTATTTTGCCAAAATATATACAGTTAAACAGAAGAAACTAAAATAACATTTCATGTCATGATTGAGATTTGAAATCTGACAAGTAGTGAATTAAAGTAAATTCAGAAATAATATTGTGCACAGAGAAATAAAATATATATCATAAAATTTGATATTGATTTTTATGTAATAACAATTCAAGTATTGTTTTGGTATCACCTAAAGTTTAATTAATAATCAAAATGAATTTGTATATATTTCATTAAAATCAATATAGAACAATTAATTATTGGTTATATAGTTACTAAAAATTTTATTTCTGAATTACATATTCAATAAAAAATCTTTTCAAACTATTTATAATAAACAAATTAAATGAATTGATTAATTGAAAATTCATAGTTTTTAAAATTAAATGATTTTATTATTTCATTATTCATTCTCTATGATTTTATAACATAATAACAATTAAATTATTGTATTTTAAATTGAAAATATGAACTATTAAAATGTATAAAAAAGGGGGCATTGTTTTATTTGATTTAGTTTCCGTTACAGCTTTAATAAAAATAGAAAAATATGCTTTTTTGGCCAAAATGCTTGGATGTTAGGGAATGTGGAAAAAACAAGCGAAAGAATAATTATATTTTTATTATAGTTATGAAATAGTTTAAAACGTTCACATATGTTTATTCTAAATACAATGAAGTATAATTGTAAATGTATATAGACTATATCAATAAATATATTAAATAAAAAAAGAGTTTTATTCACATATCCTAATATTGTTAAAGCAACAAAGTTAGAAGTTGTAGAATACTTTTTAAATGTATAACACAAACAACTAAATCCTTCCCAAAAAACATACCTACCATAATATAATAACCTACAACGTTTAATATTAAAAATTATGAAATATTAAGAAAAGAAATTTTTACCACTAATAGAAGAAAAATAAAGCAATTTTTCTGTTAGAAATTTTACACACTTCACAATTTTGTGTCTTTGTCATGTTTAAATCAATCTTAATGTGATGAAACTGACACAGATTAAAGTTGGAACAGAGATCTTAAGTATTCTATAAAACTAATAGAACGAATGTCTAAACAGACACCAAAATATGAAGATGCTTATAATGTGAATCTTTTGTGAATGTGATGTGATGTGGGGTGATGAAATAACTTACAACGTTTAATATTAAAAATTATGAAATATCAAGAAAAGAAATTTTTACCGCTAATGAATAGAAAAATAAAGCAATATTTTGTTAGAAAATGGAAATATCTTCTTTATCGGATTTCGATTCAATGTTGACAACTCACGTCTTTATTGGATATGTGTTCGAATTACCTAAAACATAAATTAGATTAGACAAATTAGCAAACTAAGAGAAATCAATGGTTACTTTTGTACATTGTACATTGTTGGTAAAATTTAAAATGAAAGACATTTATATTTATGTTGCGTCTGTTTTTAAATGAAAAAACATTGAACGATAACTTAAATTAATTAAAAGATTCCATCAAATATTTCTGTTAAATTATATGTTAGCCTGATCTAATTTTTAACAATTTTTATATATAATACCCTCAATAGTGTCACACAATTTAAATACCTTCACATAATTTAAACGTTACTTGTAAAAGATGATCAAAATCTTTGATAAATATCAACAATTTTTGAGTTGAAAATTTTTTTAGCTGCATTGCCATATAAACATGCATAAAATTGTTACTCGGAGTGTCAATATATGTGAAAACCAGATTGATGTTGATAAATTTAATTCAAACATTATGAAATTTCAAATTTTAATACTTAAGAGTTCTAAAAATATCTCATATTATGTAAAAGTGTGTTTTTCCTAATTTTCATTGTGCAACAATATTTATTTCATTATTTAAGAAATTCAGGTGCTGAATATTTTGTTATAGTAAGTTAAATTTCCAGAAAATTATTTTTTTATGAGATACATTGTGCAATTCTCAAATAAAAAAACATTATTTATTTTGTACAAGGTATTGTAGATGTGAAAGGGCTTAGGAAATTTCTAATTGAAAAAAAAATAATATCAATTTTCTTTTTCTAAAAATGACCCAAATTAGATATTGAATTATAACCATACCATAACAATAAAAGATTTAAGACATATTGTACAATTCTGAAATAAATAAACATATATATATTTTGTACAAAGTATTATGAATTTCAAAGGGCTTAGGAAATTTTTAATTGAAAAAAATAAATATCAATTTTTTGTTTTGTAAAAATGACCCAAATTAGATATTAAATTATATACATGCGACAACAATAAAAGATAAACTAAGCATAAAATAAAAATATTCTTATCTTTCTTTGTACTGTTATTGATTCGTTAAATTCGTACCTGCAGTTGTATCAGCATTTGGTTCCGTCACAGGATTTAAACGAGTTAAACTTTGCGGTGGATTATCATTGGAATTTATGGCACAAATGTGGCAATCATTTGCTCTTATCCTTGGACGCTATTCTTCATTCAAGTCTCCACTTCCTCAAAGCCAGTCATAAAATTGCGTTGAGGGAGAAGGGGTAGTACCATTGCAGTAGAATACACATCTGAATAGCCAGACAGTTGTGACGTCACGACATTGGCACCGCCCCTCTGTTCGGGCAGGTTTATCATCTGACTTTTCTGGTTCAAACTTTTCGATGTTGGCCTCCAGTACTCGGGTGACTCGATTCGGTAGAAACACAACAGTTTTTTCCAATTCGACCAAAACACTTTTACCGAATGTGCCATTCACTATCTTCATGTTGTGTATTAAATGGCCTTCTCCTTCCTGTATACTGGTCAACTTGGATACGCGCTTTCTGTTCTGATTTTTCTGACTAGATACTGTGTTGATTTGTTGCAAATCCATGTTTCCGTTGACTGCTTAGAGAAATATTCACATAACATACATATTTATAAAAAGGATATTAATTATTTAAACTTACCCTGATTAAAAATAAAAGTCACCGCTTAATGATGATGATTATGATGGTGTTGGTGAAACGAAAGCTGCTACTGATGGAATGGTACCGAGGAGAATAAAAATATAAAAAGGAAAGCTCACTCGAACCGGACCAAAGTGGTGGTAGTAAGTGTGGCTTGGCAGAGTAAATCCGACTTGTCTATACAAGTTAACAGGTCAAAGTAGTAGAATATGGGGCACTTGAGACAGACAGCATAGTTGTGACGTCACGAGTGTATGATATGCGTACATTTGTTTACTTTTCCTCGTGGGGCACTTGAGACCAAAAACGAAGGAAGACGCATATGCGCACATTTGTTTATTTTTGTCCGGTCGTGGGGCACCTCAGACCAAAAGTGTAGGAAGACGCAAGAGTGAATGAAAATGCAATTAATTTATAATTATGATTTTATTACATATTAAAAACAAAAACATATCAATAAGTTAACAATTTATTATTACAATTATTATACAACATTTATATTACAATTTATTATTGTACATTTATATTACAATTTATTATACATTTTGTTATTTCGATACATACAGTTCTGTCTTTCGTTGTTGCTTTCGTACCGTGTTTCTAAAGTAAACAGAAAACATATACATATACAATATTAATTATTCAATGGTAATTTTATAGTGATACACCTTTTTTGTGACTGATTTTTTGACTGAGACTCACAAAGATAGTTGTGGTGGCGGTGATGTATGCTGAGTGTACAAGTCCGGTTCTCACCAAGTTGTACGCGTTGAATATTATGTTACGAAAACTTGACGGATCGGCGGTCCGTTACTAATTTGCGCCATCTCGACGTCGGAGGGGTTGATCAGGGAGACCGCACAGAATCCGTGAGGGAGCCGGAGGGTAGAACGGACAGTACCGTACGCGTAATCCGAGAGAGGGCGGAGGTACCACCCACACAAGAGGGCGCGTTGGCGTGGGACGCGGACCGGGAGGGACGCGCCACTTTTACCCTGACCGTTGCTTTGTTCGATTGACACCCTGTTCACAAATAAACCCTTGTTGACTTGTATCATATTATCATTTCAACAAACCCTCGTTTTAACATATCAGAAGTGGGATGTGTATCCCGCAGAATGGTGAAACGTAGTTGTGAGTGAGTTGTGTGAAAAAGTTGTACCGAACCACCGAATACAAAATGGCGTCGAGGAAACAAACGAAAAGAGCTAGTGAGCGTCAGGCTGCAAGCACCCCGTCTGAACTAACGAACGTGCCGAACGTTCACGTAGAAGAGGTCGGAGAGCTAGAAATGAGGCGAGAACTGTTGAACCAGGTCGAGGATCGGCGGATTCACCACCAAATCGAGGAGCGAGTCCGAGAAGAGACTCGACGTCAAGTCGGTCCCTTGGAGAGACGAATTGAAGAACTCGAGGAACGGATTCTAAATGCAATTCAAGGTACGAATCGAGTAGTATCGCATAGCGGAATGTCCAGTTCAAGCGCAGAAATGCGCCAAGAATCAAGGGACGCCAGTCCTCCACCCGTCACCAACAATGGCGGCCCAAGCCGGTTCAATGTCATGATTGCTGCGAAAGTTGTGCCGATCTTTGATCCGGACAGCGAAGATGGCGGCTCTTGTCGTGACGCCCGGGAATGGTTCTCATATGTAGACCAGGTAGGACGTATCCACGGCTGGAGTGATGAAGAGAAAGTGTTGCTAATACATATGCAGCTGCAAGGTGTGGCAAAAGGTGGTTCCGTAACCGGGTGGATCGTGTCCTAAGTTGGCAGGACTGGAAAGCCGCCATATTGGATGCTTTTCCGAGGACGACGGAGTTCCATTCACAGTTGCGTGCTGTCTCTGCCCGTAAGAAAAAAAACCGGAAGAGACGTATATGGAATACTTCCGTGACGTGGTCAGCTTGTGTCAGTCCATAGGGATTGATATTAAACAAACGGTGTCGTGCCTAATTGGAGGACTGCCCGCACATCTCCAACCAAATGCGGACACCGTGGACTGGAAAACCCCGACGGAACCTTACAACAGGTTCCTGTCAAAATTAGACGCCAGGACCACGGAAGGCAGTTCGACTTCTCACAAAAGGCCGTCGCCGCGCTCCCGTCCACACCCGTCGCCGCGACGCCATCAACAAAACCGGAGCCATCCCTTCCAGGGGCCGAGTACGCGTCTATCGTTCCATGAACAAGGCCGCCGCAGAGACAAGAGGACGACTGACGATGTTGAATCAAGGCGACTATCCGGGTCGGATCTCAAACGTTGTTTTAACTGCCAGGAAGTAGGTCACATAAGTCGCAACTGCCCACGATCCAGAACCAATGACGTCTGTCGCCTTTGCAAGGAACGGGGACATTACGCGGAGAGGTGTCCTAAGAGGAGAGACGTTAAACCGCGATTCGATTTACAGCGAATCAACGTCCTCCAAATGTCTGTGCCTGGCTATCGCAAATGGGGCGTTACACCAGAAGGGAACGGGTTATCCGTGTACTTGGACACTGGTAGCGAGTGTAACGTAATCTCGTCAGAATGCGTGAAGAGAATCGGACTTCAAACTAAACCTGTACAAGCGACACTGTCCGGTTTCGGGGGCGGCAGGACAGACGCCAACAGGCAGACCCAGCTAGTAGTAACTGTCGACCGATGCCAGTTGACGGTGGATGCAGTTATTGCGTCCATACATCTTCCGAACGTAGATTTGCTGATCGGTCAACCAGTGCTGAACGATGGGCATACCCATATGGAGGTGAAAGGCCAGGAAGTAACCTTGTCCTGTTCCACGGACCAGGAGGCGCAGGCAGAAATGGACGTCCAACTGGAGCGGGAACTTCACCTTGGACCAGGTGCCACCCGGATGGCATTGGTTCGCTTGCTTGGACGCCATCAAGGAGAGACCACGATTCCTGCCAGGATCTTGGATGATCACCGACAACCACTGGCCATGTCCAACGTTAGATTCCACTCGGACAGCGACCAGGCAACGGTGCGTTTGACTAACCTGTCACAGAGTGAGGTCACCATCTGCGAAGGAACCAGTCTGACCGAGGTACACCGGAGAAAGGCGCCCGAAAACAACGAAGTCGAGGTGAGAGATCGAGTAGTTGTAGAGGGCGTAGATGAAGGGGGTGATGGTAGTTTAGATGATGTCGACCGCAAAAAGCTGGCCGACCTGCTCGTAGAATTCGCAGACTGTTTTGCAGAAGGTACCAGTGACGTTGGAGCCACTCCATTAGCGACCATGGAGATAACACTTACTACAAACAAGCCGGTCGTAAGAAGACCGTACCGCCTAGCACACTCTGAACGAGAAAAGGTTAAGGAAAAGATCAGTGAGCTGTTAAAGAATGGGATCATTCGGGAGAGTGAATCAGATTATGCCAGTCCTATTATAATAGTACCTAAGAAGGACGGAGACATCAGACTTTGTGTCGACTACAGAGAGCTGAATAAAATTACGGTGAAGAACCGCTACCCATTGCCACTTATTGAGGATCAGCTAGACAGACTGGCTGGAAGTAAATATTATACGACACTCGACTTAGTTGCAGGATTTCATCAGATCAAGATAGATGATGGTTCGATTCATAAAACTGCATTTGTGACACCTGACGGACACTATGAGTATCTAAGGATGCCTTTCGGATTAGCCAACAGTCCAGCTGTTTTCCAGAGGGCACTCAATAAGATGTTACGAGAGTTGACGTCGGAAGGAGTCCTAGCCTACATGGATGACATACTAATCCCCGCAAAGACTGCAGGAGAAGGTATTGAAATGCTTAGACGAGTCCTTAAGAAGGTCAGGAATGCCAATTTTAAATTAAACACCACCAAATGCTTATTTTTGAAGACACACCTAAATTTCTTAGGTCATGAGATAGCGGCCGAAGGTCTGAAACCAGGAGAGAGGAAAATACGAGCAGTGGAGCAATTTCCTGCGCCGACACCAGGTACGACAATTTATTGGGTTGGCTAGTTATTTTAGGAAATTCGTCAGAGACTTCGCTACAATTGCCAGACCGCTAACTGAACTGACAAAGAAGGACGTAGAATGGCAGTGGGGCACCAAACAACAGGAGGCTTTCGAACAACTGAAACAAGCGTTGTGCTGCAGACCAGTACTGGCTATCTACAAACACGGATTAGAGACAGAAGTGCACACGGATGCGAGCAAATCGGGACTAGGAGGAATATTAATGCAGACTCAGGACGATGGGACTAAAAAGCCTGTGATGTACTACAGCCGAGTCACAACTCCTGCCGAACAGGTTTATCACAGTTACGACTTGGAGACACTAGCAGCTGTGGAGACGATCAAAAGGTTCCGAATATACCTAGTCGGAGTGCCATTCAAGTTGGTTACCGATTGTGTCGCTCTGAGAGCTACTTTTGAGAAAAAAGACATGGTACCCAGAGTCGCAAGATGGTGGCTGAGTATCCAAGATCTAGATTTCAAAGTCGAATACAGGCGAGGAATTAGCATGCGACACGTAGATGCATTAAGCCGGAATCCAGTGTCAGTAGGGGCCATTATTGGAGAAGAGGATTGGTTTTTGACTGTACAATTACAAGATGAGAATGTTCAACACATTTACAGATTGCTGGAGAACGGACAGGCTGATAAACAGACGAAGACCGACTTCAAAACGAAAAATGGACGGCTTTACCGGAAAACGTCAGACGGCGACCGACTGAGACCATCCGGAAGCTTAAGGAAACCTTCGGAGTATTTGGCTGTCCGCGGAGGATAATCAGCGACAGGGGTAAAGCGTTCACAAGCAAGGTGTTCACTGAATTCGTGAAAGAGCAAGGAATACGACATGTATTGAATGCCATCGCCACACCCAGAGCGAATGGACAAGTTGAACGTTATAATCGGACCATAACAGAAGCTATTGTTGCCAGTATACAAGATGAAGCCTCATGGGACGAAGTAGTTCCTCAAGTTGCGTGGGGCATCAATAATACCGTCAACGCGACGACCAAGGAGCTGCCAGCGAAATGGATGTTCGCTTTCACTGGAGGAGCCGTCTACGGAGACTTATCAGCGCGGCGTGACGAATTGGATCACACTCGGGAGGACACGGAAGGTGGAGATCTGGCGAATGACCAAAACGTTGAAATCCAGACATCACGTGGTACAGAGGAAGCGGTTAGCAAACCACCAGTAGAATCGCCACCACCAGAGTCTACCAAATGTCGAATGATGCTGCACGGCGAAAGGCGCTTACAAGGGGAGAGAGACAATAGGCGGCGCACCTATACAAGGGCGGCGGACTCAAAGGATTACCCGGCGGGGTCCGGTCAGGCGGAGAATGATCATAATACGGCGCAGCTCAGGAGGAGCGCGCGCATTGGACAGCGGCAGGTGTCCCATCGCAGTGGTGTGTCAAAGAACGAAATGGCGGAAGCTATGCATAGACGGCAGGAGGCCAAAATCCGATTAGACAGACAGCGAGAAAAAATGAGAGAGGTATAATCGAAAACATCGAGATGTTGACAGGTTCGTTAAGGGCAATTTAGTCCTCTGGAGAGAAGGAGTCACACACACCATAGCACGAGGCGTTAACAGCAAGCTTGCACGGAGATATCAAGGGCCCTACAAAATAGTAAAAGTATTGCAAAACGATCGTTATGAGATAACTGGGCTTCAAGGAGCCAGAGGTTACAGAAATCGGAGATTTGTGGCGGCGGCCGACTCCTTGAGGAGGTATAGTAGCTCGGTACCAGTGGACGCACTGTGTTCGACTACTCGAGGTGGCAATCATAGTAGATTAGACATGTTGCATGATTTCAGTAGGAGTAGAAGCGAGAGCGACTAATTGCTGGAGTAAAGGAGGGCGTTAGAGAGTAGGAGATCGTGGTAAGCTCGAATTAATGAGGACATTAATGTTTCAGGATGGCCGAATGTTACGAAAACTTGACGGATCGGCGGTCCGTTACTAATTTGCGCCATCTCGACGTCGGAGGGGTTGATCAGGGAGACCGCACAGAATCCGTGAGGGAGCCGGAGGGTAGAACGGACAGTACCGTACGCGTAATCCGAGAGAGGGCGGAAGTACCACCCACACAAGAGGGCGCGTTGGCGTGGGACGCGGACCGGGAGGGACGCACCACTTTTACCCTGACCGTTGCTTTGTTCGATTGACACCCTGTTCACAAATAAACCCTTGTTGACTTGTATCATTTTATCATTTCAACAAACCCTCGTTTTAACAATTAATAATTCAAAGTTACCTTTTTTAATATTATATTAATTTTTTTATTTCCACTTAATCACTTCCATTAATCACTTCCTGGGACCTTGTATCCGAATGATCGAGAACTGTTGTCATCCATGAAGAGTCTCTTTGTTGAATTCGTTCTGTATGTCTTTGTCTCTTCTTTGGTTATTACGTGATGATCTTTTGTCCGCACAAAGTTCATCGACGTCAAACGAATGGGATCTGTTTTTTCCAGAACCATTTGTTTAATTTTCTCAAAATTAATCAACTGAGAAGAGCTGTATGTTAAGGCGATCCCTTTCACCTTACAAACATGTTCGATACATTGCTTTGTCGTTGACCACACAGAGTATGCGTAATTTTTCGGTTCGCCCGAAACAAATTCCGTGATGTAGAAACGATACCGTATACCTCCAGCTCATCGGTCATATCTCCAATGAATTTTCCAGTCAGGGGATCTGGAAAAAGGTTGTTTGACACATAGATAACGGAATCGGTATCGTAGTATAAAACACGTGTATCCAACATCTCTAGATATTCGTACAACTTCAAACGGGCCTGTGCTGTAACAAAAGCTGCAATTACCACATTCACAGTGGGGAGAGATTCCACAGCCTCGTCGGCGTACTCCCAGTTGATTACAACAGTTTGTTCATTAACAGGAGTTATACTGTTGACATTCTTCGACGGATGCGCAAGGAAATCAAAGCATTCCTGAGGATCGTTGATGATGGTTGTTTGGGGTTGGTTTTCACGTTGTCCACACTTTCCCCAGAACGAATTCGGCATTAGTTTGGCGAGGGATCGAAGATAAGGGTTATTTTCGATGCGTTTCGGTGTTAGTTTCACTTTTTCATCTTCTTCAAAATCAGGGTATTGTTGCTGTTTAACCACATCGTTTACGCAATCCGTGGGCCAGCCGGAGGCTTCCTGTTTAATTTTGATGAATTTATTCATCATTTCTGTGAATAAACCCGGCTGACCCGCCGCATGGTTGTACTGACGCGTTTCGTATGTCCACAATTCAAACACTTCCCCAATCCTGTTGCCTTCTTCCAATGCTTTAAGTACTTCTGCAATTACCCATGTCCCGGTGAACGACCGTTCTTCCTCCGTATGGCAACACTCACGTTGTTGTGAACTTTCACCACAGCTGTTGCAAAGGGCGAACATTAACTTTCCCTTCATCCTGACAGGGAGAACGGGGTGGTACAATTGCGTGGGTGGTAAAATTTTACATTTCACCATGCCATCTACGGTGGATAAATCAGTGTCCTGGGCTGCAGATCCTACATGAATTGTGGGGTGTCCTAGAGGAAATCGGCCGTACTTAAACACGAAAGGGTACAACGAGCATTCATCGATATATTTGATGCGCTCACCCTTGTTACATTTGTAGTATGTAACAGTGTTTCCGGTTCGTCCTCCATAAAAACCGTCACGAGGATTCATTGGTGATGTTGCCAACACGGGATGGTTTTCCACAAAATCACGCATTTCACAACTCTGTTTTAATAATGTGCGGAAGTTACATTCCCACATTTCGATGACTTCAAATCCTAAGTTGCGAAGTCGAGTCGTTTTAACGGGGGTGGCCTCGTAACGATTTCGCGTGGTATCCGTTTTACCTCCTCCAATCGATGTGTCTCGGTGAAATTTGAGACAGCTGGTGCATCCATGAAAGTAACAACCGTGAAACTTGAATACCTGCCGCTACTCCTCATTAAAGCCGTCAAGTTTGAGTCCTCATCCTACTATGTGTTCTCGACCTGTACCGGCGTGGTGTATGGTGATTCCTCGTACGTTCTCATTCCAAAACAACCATTGTAAAGCGATAACCGATTGATTATCAGCCATTCGGTAACCACCACGGGGAATAACGGCGATTGTATCGGCTTCCAGATAGTTTCGAGCAAACACCATATTACACGCTGATGCTATTGTTGTTGCTTCGGTGAATGGACAAACCTTACACTCGTTAAGAAGCATCGACCTAAATGAAAGACAGGCTCTCATTAGTATTTTCACGTTCGACTTGCAATATGCGACGATTTCCTCCTGGAAATTAAAAACATCATTCTGATGCTCTTGATGCCAGTTTAAAAACGTATGTCGGTCCTCGGGCTTCATTTGATTCGGACCGTAAAATTCAACAGATGATAAAGGACCCACGTATTGCTGATTTTTCAGGGTATTAAACAAGTGTGGAAAATAACCCTTCTTAAAGTTTCCTGCAAGGCCGAAAGCTTTAGGTAGCTTTGCCAGAGCCATTGGAAATTAATTTAGCGAGTCCAAAAATCGCACATTTCCCACCTCAGCCAAAATAATTTTTGTCCTCCGCATAATTAAGTTTGGCTTGATGTCTGTTTTGGTGAGAATATAATTCAGGATGAACTGATGGTCGAATGTTTGCCCGTTATGCGCAATCACAGTCACTCTTTTGAAAATTTTTCTTTCATTTAGCACAAAGTTCATAAAATTTTCAATAGGGTTGTTGATAATTACGTGGGTCCTTACGTCGCATTTCCGTAATGACTTGCTACCAGGTTTTATGTCGACCGATTTTAAAATCTTTTTATCGATTTTGTCGACAATGTCTTTCTTGAATGAAATTTTTGATTGGTGTTGTGTACGATGGCCCATTCCGAGCTTCCTTTTTATTTTCATTCCCGTTGTTACAAGCCACGCGGCTGCTTTTTCACCGCCTCGTTTTCCAAAACCAGGTCAGCCTTGTATCTGTCCTGCAACGATTTATTTTCTTCGTAGGCAATGTCGTGTCGTTTACAGGCTTTGTCCAACTCGTTGATACCTGTATCACCTCTCGCAAGTCGTTTTTTCAATTTCGTACCAGGATCACAGTACTGATAAAATGGTAGATGTAATTCAAACGGTAAGTTGTCAATAACAAAGTTTAATAACCATTACTGCGATACTCAATGACTAACATTGAAATGAAATTTCAGCACTCTGTACATCATATTTATCACCGATGTTTCCAAACAGTGAGGTAATTGGAAAAAAAACTTTCAAATTTATTTGTAGCGTATATTTTTAATATTAATTTTTTTCTCAATACAATATAAATAATAAATAAAATATTATTTATTTCGTCTTTTTGCATCGAGGGAGACGGTCATTCCTCTCGCTGTTGCACTTGACGAATCCGCAATGATGGGGAGCCGTCTAGCCTCTATTTGGAGACCAGCGAGTGTCGCCGCAGCCTCTGCTGCCACCTCTGCCTCCGCCTCTCTCCTTAATCTTTGGTGACGTTCACCTTCGCAACGTGAGGTGGATACCGGATGATCGGCAGTTTCTCCGTCCTTGTGTAAAAATCGGTGTCAAAAAAGGAAGGGCCGCCACAATCGTCGTCCCAATTTTCCTATATAAGAAAATATATGTTTAATAAGTAAATTGTAATAATATAATAAGCTAAAAACTCACCTCAATCAAGTTTGTCCTGGCTGCCATATTGTCAATGATTTTAAGAATTAAATAAAAATTTTAGACTGACTAATTTCAGTGCTATTTGAGTTTAGTGTGATTTAGAAGTAAGTTATTTGTATTAATATTTATGTTAGATATAGTTTGTATATTAGTTAAGCAGTAATCTTATTTTTCTAGTGATTCAGGCATGGTAATGTTTTCGTTCACTTATTAAGAGTATTTCTTAATGGGGTTTATGTAAACATTCCACGTGGTAACCATAAAACAAGGCTAACATCAAAAGGCAAGATGAGTAGCCTGAAAAATCTCTCTGCGCAAGCAGAGAAAACTAAAGCAGAGCGTAAGCTAGAAAGGCAAATCCTAAAGATGAAGAAAGAATTCGAGGAATCACTCGAAAAAAAACAAAAGCAAAACGAAGAACTCGTTAAGTTGGTAAACGAGCTTAAAGAAGCGCTTAAAGAGACACAAAGACCGCAACCCCCCGCGTCTCAAACCAAGACAAAACAAACCAACGAAATCAACCCAAAAAAGGACAATCCAAACGAGGCAACCCCATCTTACGCTAAGATCACAGCCTCGCCAGCATACCTCGCGAAAATCCCCTCAATCGTGGTGGAAAATAATGAGGACTGGAATAAAACAAGACTTTTAATGAAAGAAAACGAGATTAAGGTGGCAAAAGCCAAAAACATCGGCCAAACCACCAAAATATATGTCCAAAGCTCAGACGATTACAGGAAACTTACCAAAGTCCTACAGAACAAAGGTAAGGCTTTCTACACTTACAGACTCCCGGAGGAAAAACAAACATACGCAGTCATCAGAGGACTGCCTACAAATACGGATCCGGAAGAAATCCAAGAAGACCTAGCCACGCAAGGTATAAATGTCCACTCCGTCGCCAGAATGTCGAGTATGAGGACGAACCAACCAATGCCGCTGTTCCTAGTAAAGACGAACAGCAAAGATATCTTTCAAGTAAACAGACTCCTCGACCTTGTGGTTAAGGTCGAGGCTAAAAACAAAACCACGGCACCCAGCCAATGCTACCGGTGCCAGAAATTCGGACACACCCAGTCCAAATGCACATTTCCGCAAAAATGCGTGAAATGCGCAGGCGACCATCCATCTAGCAACTGCAAGATGGAGAAAGAATCCGAGGACAGAAATGCAAAATGCATTAACTGTGGCCAGACCGGACACCCGGCAAGCTACAGGGGTTGCCCGAAATACCCCCTCAATATGAGGAAAGCCACCCCAAAAGAAAAGGGGAACAGGAAAGCGTCAACTCCATCCCCCAAAGTCACACAAAAGAGAGGACAAGAACCTCTCAAGACTAAACAAACCAGGCAGCCCAGCCAGCCTAAAGAAAACAAACAGCCAGATATGGAAGCCAACGTAGCTGAAATAACAGAAGAGATTCTACCGGTTATCCAGAACGCAATCCGGCAAGCCCTGGCTATAAGACTCCGAAATGGAAAATAGGCCAAAAAATAGTATAAAAATCATATACTGGAACATTAACAGTTTCAGGATAAGGAAGACCGACCTAGAGGACCTAGTCAAAGAAAACTCTCCAGACATCCTTTGCCTACAAGAGACCAAATGCACCTCGAACAACAAAATAGCTATTCCAGGTTACTTCACATACAGGTTCGACCGGGACCAGCCCTCAGGAGGAGTCGCCATCCTAGTCAAACCAGAAATGCCTCACAGTTTCCAGGGATCCATCCAAAATATTTCCATTGACAACGTTGCAGTTAAAGTCCATACAAGAAACGGGGCAATCAATGTCACCAGTGTGTACAAATCTCCACAGCTCCCCCTCGTCAGAGAGGAATTACAGATGCTGCTGGAGCATGATACCCTCCAACTGATTGTAGGCGACCTAAACTGCAAAAACGTCGACTGGAATAGCCGCACTAACAACGCAAACGGACTCAGACTGGCTGAATGGACTGAAGCTATGGGCGCAAGAGTGATAGGACCAACGGAACCAACACACATTCCGTATGCCACAGGCCGACCTGATGTCCTGGACATAGCTATCGTGCAAAACTCGCAGAAGAGATTCAAACGGAAACCTTAAACCAAGGCACCTCCGACCATAATCCGGTCTTGGTAAAAGTAGGCACCGGAGAAGGACTGGACAATACCACATACAAAAAGAAAACCAACTGGACTGGCTTCCAGCAAGACCTAAACAGGATTCTGACTAGAGTCCCAAAAATTGACGAATCGCACGAAATAGAGCAGGCGGTAGAAAAATTTCAGGACCAAATCATTGAGGCCGCAGAAAACAACACCGTCCCTTACAGAAAGATCCAAAGGAACTTCTATGACACCCCGCAACACATCAGAAACCTCATCACCGAGAATCGGAGACTGAGAAGAAGATATGCACGAAGCCACCGGGAAGAAGACAGAGCGAACCTCAATGAGCACAGCAGACACCTCAAGGCAGCTCTCAAAGATTTCAGACAAAACGTCTGGGAAAAGAGACTTGCGGAACTGCAAACGCTGGACCAAACCGCATGGCAAATGCAGAAAGCCCTCAGAAAAGAAAAAACCACGATCCCGCCGATCCACTCCCTAAATGGTATAGCTTATGAGGACGAAGAGAAAGCGGAAGCCTTTGCAGACACTATGGAGAGTGAGTGCAGGATAAACGAAACACTTGCCGACAGTGACAGCGAAGACGATGAAGATCATACAAATGAGGCCGCCGAACGCACGTACGAGCGGATCCAGAACGCGGAGCCAGCCCCAGGCGGTATGAGGCCAGCCTCGCTCAGAGAAATCACAAACATCGTCAGAAAGCTCAAAGTCAAAAAGAGCCCCGGTTACGACAACATCACCAACCAAGCGATCAGAAGTCTCCCGAAAAAAGGGTTATGTCATCTGCTGAAAATCACAAACAGCATAATGAGATTCACCCTTTTCCCGGACACCTGGAAGATAGCCACGGTTATAATGATCCCAAAACCGGGGAAGAATCACACCTTTCCGCAACACTACAGACCAATCAGCCTCTTGCCAGGCTTGAGCAAAGTAGTGGAAAGAGTGATCCTAAACAGACTGAATGATGAGACTGCAGCCCTGAATGTCTTACCGGACCACCAATTTGGTTTCCGAGCCAAACATTCAACGGAGCACCAAGTCCTGAGAGTTGTAGACCAAATAACAACTAGCTTCAACAACAAAGACGCCACCGGTGCATTATTCATCGACATCACAAGAGCTTTTGACAGAGTCTGGCACCAAGGCCTAATCCACAAAATGACGGAGTTGGGATACAGCAACAACCTAATCAAACTGATACAAAGCTTCCTCCTGGAACGCAAAGTATCGGTAAGAATAGGAAAAGCTCTATCCACAACCCGCACCATTGAAGCAGGAGTCCCGCAAGGAGCGGCACTATCGCCAACCCTGTACGGTATATATGCCTCAGATATGCCAACATCCAACAACGTCACTGTCGCGCAATACGCCGACGACACTGCCCTCCTCACAAGCCATCGAAACACCGGTGTCATTCAAAGAAGGCTGCAAGCAGCCATAGAAGACACAAGCAAATGGTGCCAAAAATGGAAAATAAGGATAAATCCAGAAAAATGCCAGGCAGTTCTCTTTCAAAAAAGAAGATTACCAACACCCGATAACCTAGACATCGACGGAAACGAGGTGGAGTGGACCAAAGAGGCCAAATATCTAGGAATCCGTATGGATTCCAAACTGACCTGGAAGAAAAACTCCGAAGAACTGAGAAAGAAGACAAAAGTGGCCACAGGGAAATTATACCCTCTACTCTGCAGAAACAGCAAAACCAGCCATGCTGTAAAAATAAAAATCATCAGAGCGATAGCCAGATCGCAGTTGACCTACTGCTCATCGGTTTGGGGCCATGCAGCAGACAGCCACATTAGCAGACTGTCAGGAGTAGAGAACTCTCTGATAAGAATGGCACTAAACGTGCCCTGGTTCGTTAGAAACGACCAACTTTTCAGGGACATCAAATGGACAAAATACCAGGACCACATCAGAGAGAAGGCCACGAAATTCTATACACTGGGAGAAACACACGGCAACATCCTAATCAGGACAGCTGCAAACCCGGACCCGGACACGCCACAGGAGACCAAAGGACATCCTCAACTAACAAGTAAGTATACAGGTAAGGGTAACATAATATAATCTAACCATAAGCTATATTAGAAAATCAAATAATTCGCTTAAGACAATAAAGCCCTTGTGGCACCAAAAGCTTCACTTCGAAGCTTTTGCTCAACGGCAGATGGCGTGCATCCTCGACGCAGTCTTGCCTCGCGCGCCACTTGAGCTTAAAGCCACGCCGCGTCCCTTCTTCCCCAAGCTCTCGAAGACGACGGTCGCACCTATTTTTTCACTCGAAATTTGTTGTTTGGTTGTGTTACTAGGCTCAATAAAGAGTTCATTTTTGAGTCAATTGTGATTTATTTACTAGTTCGCCCTTTCCCTTTTTCCTCATCGAGGGAAAATCGTGCAAACAGTAAAGTGGTGACCCCGACGATTCAAAAGTGCGCTTCGCATCACACATGTTAGTGCCGCGAGAACAGTGACTGTTTATTGCCGAGTGCAGCCATCTTGAGTGCCGTTAAATCGCAGATCCGTTTTTTTTCCTTCACCTTGCTCGTTGCTTTTTATCTAACATGGCCAACCAGGTCGCCGAAAGAACCGCAAGCGACAACGAGCAGGCATCGTGCCCAGCGCGATCTACCGTCAGCGCAGTCGCTATGTGTAAGTTGCCGACATTTTGGCGGTCAAACCCGGACCTCTGGTTTATCCAGGCCGAACTTCAATTCCAAGTGCACCGCGTCACTTCGGGCAATTCGCGCTACAACGCAATAGTGCTCGCCCTGGATCTTGAGAGCATCCAGGAGGTATCAGATCTAATTCGCACACCACCCGAGTCCAGTAAGTATGAGACTTTGAAACAGGCTATACTGGCGCGTTTTTTGGACTCTCCTGACGCGCAACTTCACAAACTCATTACGAGTGTAGAGCTGGGGGACAAGAAGCCGTCACAACTGTTGCGCGAAATGCGCAGCCTCGCCGGTGACCGCGTCGGAGATCAGGTGCTGCGCGTGAGATGGCAAAACCTGTTGCCGGCGCAAACGCGACGCATGCTGCTTCTTGTCAAAAAGAAGTCGCTGGACGAGCTCGCCGAACTCGCGGACAAATTGTACCCACCGGCGGCGGTACAAGAGCTGAACACAAAAACAGTAAGAAGGAATCAATTTTAAAAAGATTACTAAAATCCGAAAAACCGACCCTTCAGAGAATATATCTCAAAGATCTCGCGTAGGTGGTTTTAGGTTTAGTGGTATAGTAGTATAAAAAATTCTGATAACCTTTGCCTGACACGGGCACTTGTAGTGTTAATCGCGAAACTGACTAGTGAACCGCAATTCGTACAGGTTCGCCGAGACATTGGAAAACTACAAGGAATACGAGCTATGGAACTGTGACAGAGAGCGGGTGTTGATATTCTAGCGTAGGGTGCCGGGATTCAGGAGTTGCAAGCATTCCAGAGGGCTTTACCCAAATACAGAATTACAGTGTTCAAGTACGGTGCCGGTGGACGAGAGGTGATTTTTAAAGGACAAAGTGAAGGACCAACCCTTTATTTACTACTCCACAAAGGACACTACAACGCGATTGTATCGTTAACCTCTGCGTTTTCCTGCGATTACTACTGCGAAGAATGTAATCTCCCATTCAATACACGCGTCAACCATCGTGGCAGTGGAATTTGTCTGTGCTGTCGTGAATCACCACGGTGCGAGGATGAGGAGAAAATAGAGTGTGCGGATTGTCATCGTCACTTCAGGAGCCGGAAATGTTTGGAAAATCATCTACGGATTAAGAAGACATCCAACGTATGTGCCGACTTGCGAATGTGTCAAAGGTGCTTTAAAACTGTCGATGGAAAACGTAAGCATGAATGTGGTGAAATTTTTTGTAAGATCTGTAAAAAACACCATCAGATAAATCAACACTGTTATATTCAGCCAAACATAAAGGAACCCTGCCTTACTGATTTATTATTCATATTTTACGATTTGGAAACACGACAGGACACCGTTCAGACCGACGGCAGTGCAGTGCATGAAACCACATTGTGTGTATTTAAAGTGTGTTGTTCCAACTGTTTAGATACGGAAGTGGAATTTTGTGAAAAATGCGGCGTAAAGACCCACGTAATTATCAACAACCCTATTGAAAATTTTATGAATTTTGTGCTGAATGAAAGGAAAATTTTCAAAAGAGTGACTGTGATTGCGCATAACGGGCAAACATTCGACCATCAGTTCATCCTGAACTATATTCTCACCAAAACAGACATCAAGCCAAACTTGATTATGCGGAGAACAAAAATTATTTTGGCTGAGGTGGGAAATGTGCGATTTTTGGACTCGCTGAATTATTTTCCAATGGATCTGGCAAAGCTACCTAAAGCTTTCGGTCTTGCTGGAAACTTTAAGAAGGGTTATAGTCCACACTTATTTAATACCCTGGAAAATCAGCAATACGTGGGTCCTTTACCATCTGCTGAATTTTACGGTCCGAATCAAATGAAGCCCGAGGACCGACATGCGTTTTTAAATTGGCATCAAGAGCATCAGAATGATGTTTTTAATTTCCAGGAGGAAATCGTCGCATATTGCAAGTCGGACGTGGAAATAGTAATGACAGCCTGTCTTTCATTTGGATCGATGCTTCTTAACGAGTGTAAGGTTTGTCCTTTCACCGTAGAAACAACAATAGCATCAGCGTGTAATAAGGCGTTTGCTCGAAACTATCTGGAAGCCGATACAATCGCCGTTATTCCCCGTGGTGGTTACCGACTGGCTGATAATCAATCGGTTATCGCTTTACAATGGTTGTTGTGGGAGGAGAACGTACGAGGAATCACCATACACCACGCCGGTACAGGTCGAGAACACATAGTAGGAGAAGGACTGAAACTTGACGGCTTTAATGAGGAGCAGCGGCAGGTATTGGAGTTTCACGGTTGATACTTCCATGGATGCACCAGCTGTTTCAAATTTCACCGAGACACATCGATTGGAGGAGGTAAAACGGATACCATGCGAAATCGTTACGAGGTCACCACCATTAAAACGGCTCGACTTCGCAACTTAGGATTTGAAGTCATCGAAATGTGGAAATGTAACTTTACCTCACATTATTAAAACAGAGTTGTGAAGTGCGTGATTTTGTGGAAAACCATCCCGTGTTGGCAACATCACCAATGAATCCTCGTGACGGTTTTTATGGAGGACGAACCGGAAACACTGTTACATACTACAAATGTAACGAGGGTGAGCGCATCAAATACATCGATGTATGCTCGTTGTACCCTTTCGTGTGCAAGTACGGCCGATTTCCTCTAGGACACCCCACAATTCATGTAGGATCTGCAGCCCAGGACATGGGTAATTGCAGAAGTTCTTAAAGCATTGGAAAAAGGCTACAGGATTGTGGAAGTGTTTGAAGTGTGGACATACGAAACGGTTCAATACAACCATGTGGCGGGTCAGCTGGGTTTATTCACAGAAATGATGAATAAATTCATCAAAATTAACATCGTTTTTCGATCCCGAGAGGCCAAGCCGTGAGGATCACCAGAGAGAACACCCAGATTACCCAGGTATACCAAATAGCAAACCAAAGAGAAAAACCCAAACCAAAGGGAAAAACCGTGAGTAAAAACGTAATCAGCACACGTGCGCACAAAAAACGCATGCTGTGCAATTACTTAACAAACACACTAACCCAGTAGATAATTCCTAAACCAAAACCACTAACAAGCAACATAACAAACTAATTACACAGAATAGACACACAGATAGAGCAAAAAGGACGCGTCAGCGCATTCCGCGTAACACGTGGCCTGCGCACGCGACCCCAAAAACTCTTATCTGTGGTAACGGTACTTCGTGCCCCCTTTTCTCCCTCTCAGCGTAACAATCGACACAAGGACAACACGTCGTCACAGAAAGAAAAAGTGTGGCACAAGCCACACCCCAGTGAATGTGAAAAAATAGTGCACATAACTCCAAAAAAGTCCGCCACGTGGGTCAACCACGTGGCAACCTCAAACGTTAAACCGAGGCTAACCTCATACTAAAACATGAGCAGCCTCAAAAAACTCTCTGCGCAAGCAGAAAAGACGAAAACAGAAAGAAAGCTTGAGCGACAAATAGCCAAGCTGAAAAAAGAGTATGAGGAGGCTCTCGTCGATAAACAGAGGCAAATCGACGAACTCCTCGAAAAGGTCAAGGAGCTCCAAACAGCGCAACAGGAGGCGCAAAAAGCTCCAGCCAAACCAACCCGGGAAAACGTCGAAACCCAAAACGAGGACACCCCAAAGGCGACAACCTCCACGTACGCCAAAGTGGCAGCCACGCCTGCATACCAGGCAAAAATACCCCCAATAGTCATCGAAAATAGTGAAGACTGGAACAAAACCAGAGCACTAATCAAAGAAAATCAAATCGAAGTGGAGAAGGCCAAAAACATTGGCCAAACCACGAAAATATACGTCAAAAGCGCGGAGGACTACAGGAAACTGACAAAAGTCCTCCAAAGCAAAGGCAAATCTTTCTACTCATACAGGCTACCGGAGGAGAAACAAGTCTATGCAGTCGTCAGAGGACTGCCGACCAACACAAACACCGATGAAATCACAGACGACCTCGCCAAGCAAGGCGTAGAAACCACCTCTGTCACAAGGATGACAAACAAGAAAACCCAAGCCCCAATGCCGCTGTTCCTCGTTAAAGCGAGTAACACGCAAATCTTTAATATAAACAGGCTCCTCGACCTTGTGGTTAAGGTCGAGGCTAAAAACAAAACCACGGCACCCAGCCAATGCTACCGGTGCCAAAAATTCGGACATACACAGTCCAAATGCACTTTTCCGCAAAAATGCGTGAAATGCGCAGGCGACCATCCATCTAGCGACTGCAAGATGGAGAAAAAATCCGAGGGCAGAAATGCAAAATGCATCAACTGCGGCCAGACCGGACACCCGGCAAGCTACAGGGGTTGCCCGAAATACCCCCTCAAACAAGGCTAACATCAAAAGGCAAGATGAGTAGCCTGAAAAATCTCTCTGCGCAAGCAGAGAAAACTAAAGCAGAGCGTAAGCTAGAAAGGCAAATCCTAAAGATGAAGAAAGAATTCGAGGAATCACTCGAAAAAAAACAAAAGCAAAACGAAGAACTCGTTAAGTTGGTAAACGAGCTTAAAGAAGCGCTTAAAGAGACACAAAGACCGCAACCCCCCGCGTCTCAAACCAAGACAAAACAAACCAACGAAATCAACCCAAAAAAGGACAATCCAAACGAGGCAACCCCATCTTACGCTAAGATCACAGCCTCGCCAGCATACCTCGCGAAAATCCCCTCAATCGTGGTGGAAAATAATGAGGACTGGAATAAAACAAGACTTTTAATGAAAGAAAACGAGATTAAGGTGGCAAAAGCCAAAAACATCGGCCAAACCACCAAAATATATGTCCAAAGCTCAGACGATTACAGGAAACTTACCAAAGTCCTACAGAACAAAGGTAAGGCTTTCTACACTTACAGACTCCCGGAGGAAAAACAAACATACGCAGTCATCAGAGGACTGCCTACAAATACGGATCCGGAAGAAATCCAAGAAGACCTAGCCACGCAAGGTATAAATGTCCACTCCGTCGCCAGAATGTCGAGTATGAGGACGAACCAACCAATGCCGCTGTTCCTAGTAAAGACGAACAGCAAAGATATCTTTCAAGTAAACAGACTCCTCGACCTTGTGGTTAAGGTCGAGGCTAAAAACAAAACCACGGCACCCAGCCAATGCTACCGGTGCCAGAAATTCGGACACACCCAGTCCAAATGCACATTTCCGCAAAAATGCGTGAAATGCGCAGGCGACCATCCATCTAGCAACTGCAAGATGGAGAAAGAATCCGAGGACAGAAATGCAAAATGCATTAACTGTGGCCAGACCGGACACCCGGCAAGCTACAGGGGTTGCCCGAAATACCCCCTCAATATGAGGAAAGCCACCCCAAAAGAAAAGGGGAACAGGAAAGCGTCAACTCCATCCCCCAAAGTCACACAAAAGAGAGGACAAGAACCTCTCAAGACTAAACAAACCAGGCAGCCCAGCCAGCCTAAAGAAAACAAACAGCCAGATATGGAAGCCAACGTAGCTGAAATAACAGAAGAGATTCTACCGGTTATCCAGAACGCAATCCGGCAAGCCCTGGCTATAAGACTCCGAAATGGAAAATAGGCCAAAAAATAGTATAAAAATCATATACTGGAACATTAACAGTTTCAGGATAAGGAAGACCGACCTAGAGGACCTAGTCAAAGAAAACTCTCCAGACATCCTTTGCCTACAAGAGACCAAATGCACCTCGAACAACAAAATAGCTATTCCAGGTTACTTCACATACAGGTTCGACCGGGACCAGCCCTCAGGAGGAGTCGCCATCCTAGTCAAACCAGAAATGCCTCACAGTTTCCAGGGATCCATCCAAAATATTTCCATTGACAACGTTGCAGTTAAAGTCCATACAAGAAACGGGGCAATCAATGTCACCAGTGTGTACAAATCTCCACAGCTCCCCCTCGTCAGAGAGGAATTACAGATGCTGCTGGAGCATGATACCCTCCAACTGATTGTAGGCGACCTAAACTGCAAAAACGTCGACTGGAATAGCCGCACTAACAACGCAAACGGACTCAGACTGGCTGAATGGACTGAAGCTATGGGCGCAAGAGTGATAGGACCAACGGAACCAACACACATTCCGTATGCCACAGGCCGACCTGATGTCCTGGACATAGCTATCGTGCAAAACTCGCAGAAGAGATTCAAACGGAAACCTTAAACCAAGGCACCTCCGACCATAATCCGGTCTTGGTAAAAGTAGGCACCGGAGAAGGACTGGACAATACCACATACAAAAAGAAAACCAACTGGACTGGCTTCCAGCAAGACCTAAACAGGATTCTGACTAGAGTCCCAAAAATTGACGAATCGCACGAAATAGAGCAGGCGGTAGAAAAATTTCAGGACCAAATCATTGAGGCCGCAGAAAACAACACCGTCCCTTACAGAAAGATCCAAAGGAACTTCTATGACACCCCGCAACACATCAGAAACCTCATCACCGAGAATCGGAGACTGAGAAGAAGATATGCACGAAGCCACCGGGAAGAAGACAGAGCGAACCTCAATGAGCACAGCAGACACCTCAAGGCAGTTCTCAAAGATTTCAGACAAAACGTCTGGGAAAAGAGACTTGCGGAACTGCAAACGCTGGACCAAACCGCATGGCAAATGCAGAAAGCCCTCAGAAAAGAAAAAACCACGATCCCGCCGATCCACTCCCTAAATGGTATAGCTTATGAGGACGAAGAGAAAGCGGAAGCCTTTGCAGACACTATGGAGAGTGAGTGCAGGATAAACGAAACACTTGCCGACAGTGACAGCGAAGACGATGAAGATCATACAAATGAGGCCGCCGAACGCACGTACGAGCGGATCCAGAACGCGGAGCCAGCCCCAGGCGGTATGAGGCCAGCCTCGCTCAGAGAAATCACAAACATCGTCAGAAAGCTCAAAGTCAAAAAGAGCCCCGGTTACGACAACATCACCAACCAAGCGATCAGAAGTCTCCCGAAAAAAGGGTTATGTCATCTGCTGAAAATCACAAACAGCATAATGAGATTCACCCTTTTCCCGGACACCTGGAAGATAGCCACGGTTATAATGATCCCAAAACCGGGGAAGAATCACACCTTTCCGCAACACTACAGACCAATCAGCCTCTTGCCAGGCTTGAGCAAAGTAGTGGAAAGAGTGATCCTAAACAGACTGAATGATGAGACTGCAGCCCTGAATGTCTTACCGGACCACCAATTTGGTTTCCGAGCCAAACATTCAACGGAGCACCAAGTCCTGAGAGTTGTAGACCAAATAACAACTAGCTTCAACAACAAAGACGCCACCGGTGCATTATTCATCGACATCACAAGAGCTTTTGACAGAGTCTGGCACCAAGGCCTAATCCACAAAATGACGGAGTTGGGATACAGCAACAACCTAATCAAACTGATACAAAGCTTCCTCCTGGAACGCAAAGTATCGGTAAGAATAGGAAAAGCTCTATCCACAACCCGCACCATTGAAGCAGGAGTCCCGCAAGGAGCGGCACTATCGCCAACCCTGTACGGTATATATGCCTCAGATATGCCAACATCCAACAACGTCACTGTCGCGCAATACGCCGACGACACTGCCCTCCTCACAAGCCATCGAAACACCGGTGTCATTCAAAGAAGGCTGCAAGCAGCCATAGAAGACACAAGCAAATGGTGCCAAAAATGGAAAATAAGGATAAATCCAGAAAAATGCCAGGCAGTTCTCTTTCAAAAAAGAAGATTACCAACACCCGATAACCTAGACATCGACGGAAACGAGGTGGAGTGGACCAAAGAGGCCAAATATCTAGGAATCCGTATGGATTCCAAACTGACCTGGAAGAAAAACTCCGAAGAACTGAGAAAGAAGACAAAAGTGGCCACAGGGAAATTATACCCTCTACTCTGCAGAAACAGCAAAACCAGCCATGCTGTAAAAATAAAAATCATCAGAGCGATAGCCAGATCGCAGTTGACCTACTGCTCATCGGTTTGGGGCCATGCAGCAGACAGCCACATTAGCAGACTGTCAGGAGTAGAGAACTCTCTGATAAGAATGGCACTAAACGTGCCCTGGTTCGTTAGAAACGACCAACTTTTCAGGGACATCAAATGGACAAAATACCAGGACCACATCAGAGAGAAGGCCACGAAATTCTATACACTGGGAGAAACACACGGCAACATCCTAATCAGGACAGCTGCAAACCCGGACCCGGACACGCCACAGGAGACCAAAGGACATCCTCAACTAACAAGTAAGTATACAGGTAAGGGTAACATAATATAATCTAACCATAAGCTATATTAGAAAATCAAATAATTCGCTTAAGACAATAAAGCCCTTGTGGCACCAAAAGCTTCACTTCGAAGCTTTTGCTCAACGGCAGATGGCGTGCATCCTCGACGCAGTCTTGCCTCGCGCGCCACTTGAGCTTAAAGCCACGCCGCGTCCCTTCTTCCCCAAGCTCTCGAAGACGACGGTCGCACCTATTTTTTCACTCGAAATTTGTTGTTTGGTTGTGTTACTAGGCTCAATAAAGAGTTCATTTTTGAGTCAATTGTGATTTATTTACTAGTTCGCCCTTTCCCTTTTTCCTCATCGAGGGAAAATCGTGCAAACAGTAAAGTGGTGACCCCGACGATTCAAAAGTGCGCTTCGCATCACACATGTTAGTGCCGCGAGAACAGTGACTGTTTATTGCCGAGTGCAGCCATCTTGAGTGCCGTTAAATCGCAGATCCGTTTTTTTTCCTTCACCTTGCTCGTTGCTTTTTATCTAACATGGCCAACCAGGTCGCCGAAAGAACCGCAAGCGACAACGAGCAGGCATCGTGCCCAGCGCGATCTACCGTCAGCGCAGTCGCTATGTGTAAGTTGCCGACATTTTGGCGGTCAAACCCGGACCTCTGGTTTATCCAGGCCGAACTTCAATTCCAAGTGCACCGCGTCACTTCGGGCAATTCGCGCTACAACGCAATAGTGCTCGCCCTGGATCTTGAGAGCATCCAGGAGGTATCAGATCTAATTCGCACACCACCCGAGTCCAGTAAGTATGAGACTTTGAAACAGGCTATACTGGCGCGTTTTTTGGACTCTCCTGACGCGCAACTTCACAAACTCATTACGAGTGTAGAGCTGGGGGACAAGAAGCCGTCACAACTGTTGCGCGAAATGCGCAGCCTCGCCGGTGACCGCGTCGGAGATCAGGTGCTGCGCGTGAGATGGCAAAACCTGTTGCCGGCGCAAACGCGACGCATGCTGCTTCTTGTCAAAAAGAAGTCGCTGGACGAGCTCGCCGAACTCGCGGACAAATTGTACCCACCGGCGGCGGTACAAGAGCTGAACACAAAAACAGTAAGAAGGAATCAATTTTAAAAAGATTACTAAAATCCGAAAAACCGACCCTTCAGAGAATATATCTCAAAGATCTCGCGTAGGTGGTTTTAGGTTTAGTGGTATAGTAGTATAAAAAATTCTGATAACCTTTGCCTGACACGGGCACTTGTAGTGTTAATCGCGAAACTGACTAGTGAACCGCAATTCGTACAGGTTCGCCGAGACATTGGAAAACTACAAGGAATACGAGCTATGGAACTGTGACAGAGAGCGGGTGTTGATATTCTAGCGTAGGGTGCCGGGATTCAGGAGTTGCAAGCATTCCAGAGGGCTTTACCCAAATACAGAATTACAGTGTTCAAGTACGGTGCCGGTGGACGAGAGGTGATTTTTAAAGGACAAAGTGAAGGACCAACCCTTTATTTACTACTCCACAAAGGACACTACAACGCGATTGTATCGTTAACCTCTGCGTTTTCCTGCGATTACTACTGCGAAGAATGTAATCTCCCATTCAATACACGCGTCAACCATCGTGGCAGTGGAATTTGTCTGTGCTGTCGTGAATCACCACGGTGCGAGGATGAGGAGAAAATAGAGTGTGCGGATTGTCATCGTCACTTCAGGAGCCGGAAATGTTTGGAAAATCATCTACGGATTAAGAAGACATCCAACGTATGTGCCGACTTGCGAATGTGTCAAAGGTGCTTTAAAACTGTCGATGGAAAACGTAAGCATGAATGTGGTGAAATTTTTTGTAAGATCTGTAAAAAACACCATCAGATAAATCAACACTGTTATATTCAGCCAAACATAAAGGAACCCTGCCTTACTGATTTATTATTCATATTTTACGATTTGGAAACACGACAGGACACCGTTCAGACCGACGGCAGTGCAGTGCATGAAACCACATTGTGTGTATTTAAAGTGTGTTGTTCCAACTGTTTAGATACGGAAGTGGAATTTTGTGAAAAATGCGGCGTAAAGACCCACGTAATTATCAACAACCCTATTGAAAATTTTATGAATTTTGTGCTGAATGAAAGGAAAATTTTCAAAAGAGTGACTGTGATTGCGCATAACGGGCAAACATTCGACCATCAGTTCATCCTGAACTATATTCTCACCAAAACAGACATCAAGCCAAACTTGATTATGCGGAGAACAAAAATTATTTTGGCTGAGGTGGGAAATGTGCGATTTTTGGACTCGCTGAATTATTTTCCAATGGATCTGGCAAAGCTACCTAAAGCTTTCGGTCTTGCTGGAAACTTTAAGAAGGGTTATAGTCCACACTTATTTAATACCCTGGAAAATCAGCAATACGTGGGTCCTTTACCATCTGCTGAATTTTACGGTCCGAATCAAATGAAGCCCGAGGACCGACATGCGTTTTTAAATTGGCATCAAGAGCATCAGAATGATGTTTTTAATTTCCAGGAGGAAATCGTCGCATATTGCAAGTCGGACGTGGAAATAGTAATGACAGCCTGTCTTTCATTTGGATCGATGCTTCTTAACGAGTGTAAGGTTTGTCCTTTCACCGTAGAAACAACAATAGCATCAGCGTGTAATAAGGCGTTTGCTCGAAACTATCTGGAAGCCGATACAATCGCCGTTATTCCCCGTGGTGGTTACCGACTGGCTGATAATCAATCGGTTATCGCTTTACAATGGTTGTTGTGGGAGGAGAACGTACGAGGAATCACCATACACCACGCCGGTACAGGTCGAGAACACATAGTAGGAGAAGGACTGAAACTTGACGGCTTTAATGAGGAGCAGCGGCAGGTATTGGAGTTTCACGGTTGATACTTCCATGGATGCACCAGCTGTTTCAAATTTCACCGAGACACATCGATTGGAGGAGGTAAAACGGATACCATGCGAAATCGTTACGAGGTCACCACCATTAAAACGGCTCGACTTCGCAACTTAGGATTTGAAGTCATCGAAATGTGGAAATGTAACTTTACCTCACATTATTAAAACAGAGTTGTGAAGTGCGTGATTTTGTGGAAAACCATCCCGTGTTGGCAACATCACCAATGAATCCTCGTGACGGTTTTTATGGAGGACGAACCGGAAACACTGTTACATACTACAAATGTAACGAGGGTGAGCGCATCAAATACATCGATGTATGCTCGTTGTACCCTTTCGTGTGCAAGTACGGCCGATTTCCTCTAGGACACCCCACAATTCATGTAGGATCTGCAGCCCAGGACATGGGTAATTGCAGAAGTTCTTAAAGCATTGGAAAAAGGCTACAGGATTGTGGAAGTGTTTGAAGTGTGGACATACGAAACGGTTCAATACAACCATGTGGCGGGTCAGCTGGGTTTATTCACAGAAATGATGAATAAATTCATCAAAATTAACATCGTTTTTCGATCCCGAGAGGCCAAGCCGTGAGGATCACCAGAGAGAACACCCAGATTACCCAGGTATACCAAATAGCAAACCAAAGAGAAAAACCCAAACCAAAGGGAAAAACCGTGAGTAAAAACGTAATCAGCACACGTGCGCACAAAAAACGCATGCTGTGCAATTACTTAACAAACACACTAACCCAGTAGATAATTCCTAAACCAAAACCACTAACAAGCAACATAACAAACTAATTACACAGAATAGACACACAGATAGAGCAAAAAGGACGCGTCAGCGCATTCCGCGTAACACGTGGCCTGCGCACGCGACCCCAAAAACTCTTATCTGTGGTAACGGTACTTCGTGCCCCCTTTTCTCCCTCTCAGCGTAACAATCGACACAAGGACAACACGTCGTCACAGAAAGAAAAAGTGTGGCACAAGCCACACCCCAGTGAATGTGAAAAAATAGTGCACATAACTCCAAAAAAGTCCGCCACGTGGGTCAACCACGTGGCAACCTCAAACGTTAAACCGAGGCTAACCTCATACTAAAACATGAGCAGCCTCAAAAAACTCTCTGCGCAAGCAGAAAAGACGAAAACAGAAAGAAAGCTTGAGCGACAAATAGCCAAGCTGAAAAAAGAGTATGAGGAGGCTCTCGTCGATAAACAGAGGCAAATCGACGAACTCCTCGAAAAGGTCAAGGAGCTCCAAACAGCGCAACAGGAGGCGCAAAAAGCTCCAGCCAAACCAACCCGGGAAAACGTCGAAACCCAAAACGAGGACACCCCAAAGGCGACAACCTCCACGTACGCCAAAGTGGCAGCCACGCCTGCATACCAGGCAAAAATACCCCCAATAGTCATCGAAAATAGTGAAGACTGGAACAAAACCAGAGCACTAATCAAAGAAAATCAAATCGAAGTGGAGAAGGCCAAAAACATTGGCCAAACCACGAAAATATACGTCAAAAGCGCGGAGGACTACAGGAAACTGACAAAAGTCCTCCAAAGCAAAGGCAAATCTTTCTACTCATACAGGCTACCGGAGGAGAAACAAGTCTATGCAGTCGTCAGAGGACTGCCGACCAACACAAACACCGATGAAATCACAGACGACCTCGCCAAGCAAGGCGTAGAAACCACCTCTGTCACAAGGATGACAAACAAGAAAACCCAAGCCCCAATGCCGCTGTTCCTCGTTAAAGCGAGTAACACGCAAATCTTTAATATAAACAGGCTCCTCGACCTTGTGGTTAAGGTCGAGGCTAAAAACAAAACCACGGCACCCAGCCAATGCTACCGGTGCCAAAAATTCGGACATACACAGTCCAAATGCACTTTTCCGCAAAAATGCGTGAAATGCGCAGGCGACCATCCATCTAGCGACTGCAAGATGGAGAAAAAATCCGAGGGCAGAAATGCAAAATGCATCAACTGCGGCCAGACCGGACACCCGGCAAGCTACAGGGGTTGCCCGAAATACCCCCTCAATATGAGGAAAGCCACCCCAAAAGAAAAGGGGAACAGGAAAGCTTCAACTTCATCCCCCAAAGTCACACAAAAGAGAGGACAAGAACCTCTCAAGTCTAAACAAACCAGGCAGCCCAGTCAGCCTAAAGAAAACGAACAGCTAGATATGGAAGCCAACGTAGCTGAAATAACAGAAGAGATTCTACCGGTTATCCAGAACGCAATCCGGCAAGCCCTGGCCATGAGACTCCGAAATGGAAAATAGGCCGGGACATCAAATGGACAAAATACCAGGACCACATCAGAGAGAAGGCCACGAAATTCTATACACTGGGAGAAACACACGGCAACATCCTAATCAGGACAGCTGCAAACCCGGACCCGGAGGCGGAAGGAAGGATTAACCGACAGACACGCCACAGGAGACCAAAGGACATCCTCAACTAACAAGTAAGTATACAGGTAAGGGTAACATAATATAATCTAACCATAAGCTATATTAGAAAATCAAATAATTCGCCTAAGACAATAAAGCCTCCGGCTGGCCCGCGGATTGCGTAAACGATGTAGTGAAACAGCAACAATATCTGGTGGATTTTGAAGAAGCTGACAAAGTGAAGCTAACACCGGAATGCATCGAAAATAACCGTGGTCTTCGATCCCTCGTCAAACTAATGCTGAATTAGTTCTGGGGAAAGTTTGGACAACGTGAAAACCAACCCCAAACAACCATCATCAACGATCCTCAGGAATGCTTTGATCTCCTTGCGTATCCGTCGAAGAATGTCAACAGTATAACTCCTGTGAATGAACAAACTGTTGTAATCAACTGGAAGTATGCCGACGAGGCTGTGGAATCTCTGCCCACTGTGAATGTGGTAATTGCAGCTTTTGTTACAGCACAGGCCCGTTTGAAATTAGTTGTACGAATATCTAGAGATGTTGGATACACGTGTTTTATATTACGATACCGATTCCGTTATCGTTATGTGTCAAACAACCTTTTTCCAGATCTCCCGACTGGAAAATTCATTGGGGGTATGACTGATGAGCTGGAGGTATACGATATCGGTTCCTACATCACGGAATTTGTTTCGGGCGGACCGAAAAATTACGCATACTCGGTGTGGTCAACGACGAAGCAATGTATCGAACATGTTTGTAAGGTGAAAGGGGTCGCCTTAACATACAACGCTTCTCAGTTGATTAATTTTGAGAAAATTAAACAAATGGTTCTGGAAAAAACAGATCCCATTCGTTTGACGTCGATGAACTTTGTGCGGACAAAAGATCATCGCGTGATTACCAAAGAAGAGACAAAGACATACAGAACGAATTCAACAAAGAGACTCTTCATGGATGACAACAGTTCTCGACCATTCGGATACAAGGTCCCTAGGAAGTGATTAATGGAAGTGATTAAGTGGAAATTTAAAAATTAATATAATAATATAAAAAAGGTAACTTTGAATTAGTAATATTATATAGATGTTTATGGTACATACAGTTTGCCTATTTTGTTTTTGATATATTCAACTCGTACAACTGGGTGAGAAACGGACTTGTACTATAAAATTACTTTTATTTTTAATCAGGGTAAGTTTAAATAAGTAATATCCTTTTTATAAATATGTATGTTATGTGAATATTTCTCTAAGCAGTGAACGGAAACATGGATTTGCAACAAATCAACACAGTATCAAGTCAGAAAAATCAGAACAGAAAGCGCGTATCCAAGTTGACCAGTCTACAGGAAGGAGAAGGCCATTTGATACACAACATGAAGATAGTGAATGGCACATTCGGTAAAAGTGTTTTGGTCGAATTGGAAAAAACTGTTGTGTTTCTATCTAATCGAGTCACCCGAGTACTGGAAGCCAACATCGAAAAGTTTGAACCAGAAAAGTCAGATCATAAACCTGCCCGAACAGAGGGGCGGTGCCAATGTCGTGACGTCACAACTGTCTGCATATTCAGATGTGTATTCTACTGCAATGGTACTACCCCTTCTCCCTCAACACAATTTTATGACTGGCTTTGAGGAAGTGGAGACATGGATGAAGAATAGTGTCCAAGGATAAGAGCAAATGATTGCCACATTTGTTACGTGCCATAAATTCCGATGATAATCCACCGCAAAGTTCAACTCGTTTAAATCATGTGACGGAACCAAATGCTGATACAACTGCAGGTACGAATTTAGCCTACGTTGAAGATATCAATGGAGACGGCAATTATAAACTTTTTATTATTCTTAAAATCATTGGCAATATGGCAGCCAGGACAAACTTGATTGATGTTAGTTTTTAGCTTATTATATTATTACAATTTACTTATTAAACATATATTTTCTTATATAGGAAAGTTGAGACGACGATTGCGGCGGCCCTTCCTTTTTTGACACCGATTTTTACACAAGAACGGAGAATCTGTCGATCATCCGGTATCCACCTCACGGTCTCACTCGTGGGGAAAGAAAGGCCTTTAGACGTCGCGAAAGTGAACGTCACCAAAGATTAAGGAGAGAGGCGGAGGCAGATGCGGCAGCAGAGGCTGCGGCGACACTTGCTGGTCTCCAAATAGAGGCTAGACGACTCCGTATCATTGCGGATTCGTCAAGTGCAACAGCGAGGGGAATGACCGTCTCCCTCGATGCAAAAAGACGAAATAAATAATATTTTATTTATTATTTATATTGTATTGAGAAAAAAAATTAATATTAAAAATATACGCTAACTAAATCGGTCATGTAACAAGACTGTCATGAAACTACTAAAGCACAAACTCATTTCTATTATCCATTCCAAAACAACTAGATGGGAGAAAATGATTGTTGATGTAAATGAGTCTAACACAGAAAAATTTGGAAAATACATTTCTCCATTAGATATCACTCGTTAATATAAGAGAAGGCAATTTCAGTTATCAACAAATTTATCTTTCATCCAAAAACTGTAACAAAACTCTGAACAACTGTTGGAAACCACAACAATATTACATACTGTGAGACAACAATGTAAAATTGTAGATGTGTATATTCTTTATTTAAAGAAAACACAATGACGACGAAATTGTCAAACTTATCAGCACTAATGTTTTCAGTACAGCAGGTATTAACCTTTATAAGACAATTATGAAGTTCATGTGTTTAAAATGTTGTGAATTTTATGTGAATATGATGTGATGTGATGTGGTGTGTTGTGATGTGGTGTGTTGTGATGTGGTGTGTTGTGATGTGGTGTGGTGTGAAGAACATCTCCTTTCGTTAATATCTCCGCCACTGTTGTCATATTAAATTAAGGTGTACAGTAATCAACTGTACACAGTACAACTGGAAACATCTTCTTCATCAGTGGTCGATTTCGATATGCCCATTCACGTCTTTATTGGATGTTTTCGAATCAGCTGAAACATAGGTTAGATTAGACAAGTTAGAAGAGTAAAAGAAATAAATGGTTATTTTGGTAAATTTTATCGTTTACTTTTATAAGTCGATGTAACTGTTGGTAAATCTCTTTAAATTAAAATTAAAAAAAAAGACATATGACATAAATAGTAAAAGACAATTATATTTTTGTTACACCTGTTTTTGAACTGAAAAAACATTAAACAAGAACTATTAATTATAATTAATTAAAAGATACCATTCAAGTATTTCTATTAAATTATGAGATGACGTAATCTAATCTATATATAAATTATATTGATAGCGGAATGGTGTTCCTTTTTCAATAAAATCATACGAAGAAATTTATTGTTTTTTCATATTAGTGTCACACAATTAAAATACCTCGATATAATTTAAATGTTACTTGTAAAAAATTATCATAATCTTTCACAAATAACATTAAAATAATAAAGACCTGTAATTATAAACAAACAACATGTTTGTTTATGTTTATAAATTTTCTCTTATACTTTCTTTAATAAAAATTCCCATATATTTTGTTAAAGTTATTTTTGAAAATCTCATTCTACGTAAAAGTGTTGTTTTACTAATTTTTATCGTGTAAGAAAGTTAATTCATTATTTCAGAAATATCTAGTTTTACTAAGTTAAATTTCCAGAAAATTAGTTAACTTGAGATATATTATAAATTCTCAAATAAATTAATGTGTATTTGTATTAATTTGTATAATGTGCAAAGTATTTTAGATTTTAGTGGTACATTTGAGAGGCTTAAGAAATGCCTAATAAAAAAATTAATAATTTTTTTAAAAAATAACCCACATTAAATGTGAAATTACAAGTATGCAACAACAATGAACGATAAACTAACCATAAAATAAAAATATTCTTACCTTTTTTAATTCGGTAAATTATTCACTTTCATAACAAAAGAACCGAAACCGAGAAGTTATTTCTTATGAATGATATTCTATTTGATCTTAGATTCATTTTGTGTTGTTTCCTTACTATTTGATAGTAATCCACTCTTCGTTATAACTGAGTTATAAAATGAAAGGTTTAGAAAGATTTCCATTTTAAATATCCCCATTACAGTCCCTGTATAAACAAAAATAAAAAATTATTACAATCTTTACATATTTATTAGTATATTAACTGTTCATATTTTTAATAAAACACTACTTAAAAATATATGGTTTATTAACAACACCAGTGTATTATAATAATCCAAAATTGATATCTATCGAGATTTGTAATAAATATATTCAATTATTAAAATAAAAATTTAATCAATTTGGTGTTGTTAAAAGAGACTTAAGTACCACATGATTAAAATCAATTTGCTTTGACAATTTTTCAAAATGGAAAAAATTGTTTAGAGATAAAATATATTATTATATTATATATTGGCCAAAAAAGGAAGGTAAATTTAAACGGGGGGTCATCAAAATTAGGAAATATAACTTATTATATTTATTTCTATCATCAGTTAGTTAATAATATTGTTAATAATTATAATTAACCAAAATGAATGAAAATTTTAAATTTTTTTGTGTTTTTGTGCTTTTGTCATGTTTAAATATGTCTAATTTGAATGTGACGAAACTGAAATACAATACAACAAGAATAAATAAGATCATAAATTTTCTAATTAGCGCGGAAAAATAATCATAAGAAGATTGATACACGAATCTACTTTTTCCTAGAGTATGAAGATTGTATTAATAATTAGGATCAAATATTATTAAAAATATTGATTAGAATGATTGCATAATAATTTATAGAGATTTACAACATAATTTATTGAGACTATTCTAAAAATATGTGTTTATTAATTAATATTTTATATATTTTAAATTTAGGTAATTATTACTCATATTCTAGTTATAAAATGTTGTTGACTGTTGTTCTTTCTTTTTGGTAAAATAAATTTATAGAAAACATTAATAAAATAGAATTAATTTTAAATTTAAATATATTGTTTGTTTTCTGTTAACTGAAACAGTGTCAGACTCGTTACTTGTTAATTTTCAAATAGTATCAATTAAATATTAATAGAAACACTTTCTGAAATAAATAAAATAAGGCTAATAGTTACATTTTCAATTGTTTTTATAAAATATTTATTGGCTAACAAGTAAAAATATAACTTTGATTTATTTTTTGGTAAAATAAATATGTACATTCTTCAAAATATTGAGTTACTTTTGTTGTACATGTACATAAATATTATAGTAATTTATGTTGTTAAAAAAAATAAATATAAACAAGACGACTTAATCACCTAAAAATATTAAATAGTGTGAAAATATAAAAAATAATAAAATTGATACCTGAATCTACTTTTGCATACAATAAGTTGATTGTATTAATAATTAGAATTAAATGTTATTAAAAATATTCATTAGAATAATTGCATAATAATTTTTAAAGAGATTTAAAACATAATTTATTGAGACTATTCTAAAAATATGTGTTTATTCATTAAAATTTTATATATTTTAAATTTAGGTAATTAATACTCATATTCTAATTTATAAAATGTTGTTGACTGTTGTTCTTTCTTTTTGGTAAAATAAACATATAGAATTTATAGAAAACATTAATAAAATAGCATTAATTTTGGATTTTAAATTTAAATATATTGTTTGTTTTCTGTGAACTGAAACTGTGTCAGACTCGTTACTTGTTAATTTTCAATTAGTATCAATTAAATATTATTAGAAACACTTTCTGAAATAAATAAAATAGGCTAATAGTTACACTTTCAGTTGTTTTTATAAAATATTTGTTGACTAACAAGTAAAAATATAACTTTGATTTAGTTTTTGGTAAAATAAATATGAAATTTCTTCAAAATATTGAGTTACTTTTGTTGTACATGTACATAAATATTATAGTAATTTATGTTGTTAAAAAAATAAATATAAACAAGACGACTTAATCACCTAAAAATATTAAATTGTTGTGAAAATATAAAAAATAAGAAAATTGATACCTCAATCTACTTTTGCATACAATAAGTTGATTGTATTAATAATTAGAATTAAATGTTATTAAAAATATTCATTAGAATAATTGCATAATAATTTTTAAAGAGATTTAAAACATACTTTATTGAGACTATTCTAAAAATATGTGTTTATTCATTAAAATTTTATATATTTTAAATTTAGGTAATTATTACTCATAATCTAGTTATAAAATGTTGTTGACTGTTGTTCTTTCTTTTTGGTAAAATAAAGATATAGAATTTATAAAAAACATTAATAAAATAGAATTAATTTTAAATTTAAATATATTGTTTGTTTTCTGTGAACTGAAACTGTGTCAGACTCGTTACTTGTTAATTTTCAGATAGTATCAGTAAATATTATTAGAAATATATATATTATTTCTGAAATAAATAAAATAAGGCTAATAGTTACACTTTCAGTTGTTTTTATAAAATATTTATTGGCTAACAAGTAAAAATATAACTTTGATTTATTTTTTGGTAAAATAAATATGTACATTCTGCAAAATATTGAGTTACATTTGTTGTACATGTAAATAAATATTATAGTAATTTATGTTGTTAAAAAAAATAAATATAAACAAGACGACTTAATCATTTAAAAATATTAAATAGTGTGGAAATAAAAAAATAAGAAAATTTATACATAAATCTACTCTTTCCTACAATAAGTAGATTCTATTAATAATTGGAATTAAATGTTATTAAAAATATTCATTAGAATAATTGCATAATATTTTATAAAGAGATTTACAGCGACCTTAATTTTTATGTTATTGTGTTTCATATTTTATTTTGTTATTATAAAAACATGCGTTTATTCCATCAAATTTTATGTATTTTAAATATAGATAATTAATACCCAAATTCTCATTTTGTTTGTTGTTGACTAACAAGAAAAAAATAATTTATTTTCTTTCTTTTTTGGTTAAATAGACATGTATATATTTTGTCTCAATAATTTGTAGAAAACTCATATAACATTTATAAAATAGAATTAATTTTGGGTTTAAAATGTTTGTTTTTTGTTGACTGAAACTGATACTGTTTCAGTTACTTAATTTTGAGATAAGATCAATTAAATGTTATTAGAAACAGTATATGAAATAAATAAAATAAGAGTAATAGTTATACTTTTAGTTGTTTTTGTAAAATATTGTTGATTAATAAATAAAAATATAAGTATTTCTTACATATATTTGTTTAATCTTCACTTGTTGATTGAGTAAATTAAAGAAATCTGTTGTTACGAAATAAAATTAAAATTAATTAAAACTATATTTTTGTGTACATTTTGATTTAACAATATTTTAATCAGTATTTAATTTTATATAGTACTGCAAAAAATAAATAAATATCTGGTAAATATAAATATTACTAGAAACAATAAAAATTAAGCTTATTTAATAATATATCTGATCAGAAAGGTCGTTGAAACCGCAAAATATTATAAACATCGTTAAAATATTCTTGATTCTATCAATTGTAAAAATAATTAAAAAAATAAATTTAAAAATTGTGTAACTTGAAATTCTATTTAAATATACTAAAACAATTAAGTTTCCTTTGTCTGTACAAATAGCCCGTCTAAATATTTATGTAAGGGGTATTTTATTGTAGCTCATAATTGAACAAAACCTAAGAGATTATATATTTGAATGTACAAATTTATTAAACAATTTTAAGTAGTAAAATAATATCAATAATTTCTTTCAGTTACCATTGTAATGAAAAAAGTGATCAAAATAAAGTCCAACATTAACATTGAAATTAATATTAAAGAACAAATCACAACTAACACAAATGATTAAATAACATTTTAAAGTATTATCATTAAATAAAAATAAAGACTTTTACTATAAATACTAATACTGACTAACCTTAGAATTTGTTGACCAATTAGGTAACTTAAGATGGTGACTAATAGTATGAAGCTTTTCACACACTCACCACATTGCACTAACTTAAGCTAACTTAACTTATAGAACATTTTGACAATGTTCGTTCAAAGCTTCGGTGGACTCTGTCGAAGTAACTGAGAATTGCCTTATTTATAACCTTGAGTAAGAGAAGGGATAATGCAGTTTGTCTGCTTTCAACCAATGAGAATGAAACTTATGCACCCCTCAAAACGAGATTGTCAGTTCAGGCACTTTATGAATTAAACACATTATAACAAACTGGTCATTATAATAATTTGCTTTTTTGAGATTTTGTTTTAATAATTTTTTACTTATTTATAAATATATTATTTTACAATAATCTTATCTTTTTTTTCTTTAAATCTATTACTTATATTATTATATCAGATATAATTAGACAACTCAATTAGAGTAAAATTAAGAATTACATTTCTATTAATATGAATCATAAATGTTAAATTTTAATCAATTAATTAAAAAATATGGTACTACTATTTACTATAAATCTGTGTTTCTACAGTAGCCTTTAACTAATTCATTAGTTGGAAATACTTTTGTGTTTTTTTCCAAATATATTTAAATTATTATTATATGGGATTTTTTTTTTTTCATGTTTTTCAAAGAAGTGCAACTATTTATTGCCACCCTTCGGAGATCCCATAAAAGTCTACCCTCTACTTCCGCATAAAGGTCCGACAAACGGTCCAGGATAAAATTCAGGTAAAATTCCATTAAAAATAAATATGACTTTTGTTAGTAAATGCCTAAAAGGGACTAACCTTAATTAGTTTCAGAAACGCAGTTTAACCTTTCTTTAAGGATACCCTAAAACAAGATAACGAAATTACCCTCACAGAAATATGAAACAATTTTCTGTTAAAAATTCAAACAAAAGTGACTGTCATGGAACGAAGTCGCGAGAAAAATATTAATAAAAAATTTCAAATACAATGTTGGACAGACATGAAATTTTGTAATTTATTTATATAAAGTTCTCACTTAAATTGTTAAAATATTTTTATGTATAACGATGCAAATTTAATTAAATAATTTATGTTTCACTATTAATTATTAAAATAAAATTTTGTTTATTAATTTAATTAAAAAAATAATATACAAAATTGTTTAACAATTATATATTAATAGATAAAATGAAACAGAGGTAACAACTGAAATTAGTAAAGCTGTGTATTTAATAAAAATTTTCAGTTAATTTTACTTTCAACAAAAAGAATTTAAAATTAATTGAATGACTGAAATTATTAATTAAGTTGATAAAGTTTATTATATAATTTTAAATTTAAAGTAATAAATTAAAAATAGTAAAATATACATGTTTTCTTAACTTATACTGTTTATTATTTTAATACTTTTTAATAATTCTGGACAAAAGATGAAATATGTTAAACAAATTATATCTTTATATAATACGACAGGTAACCAATTTTATCATAAGGTCAATCTTTAGAACATCCATATTTATTTATTTCCATATTCTTCATGAGAATCTGAATCGATACAATTCTATGCGTACCTAAACCAAGTTTATCTGGGATGCTGAATTCTTAGAAGGATGACTTGTCTGGGTGGTTTTCTGTAGTAAGGACACATTGGTAACATATTTGGGCCCCTGAGCAAGGGACAGATGCTCTCCACATAATCAGTGTCACATAATAAATCAATTTAACAAGAAAATATCTCTTTTTGCATTGGACTTTCATGTGAATCAAAGTAAATTAAGAAATAATATTGGACATAGAGAAATAAGTCATAATCTTTAGTATTAATTATTATGTAATAACAATTTAAATTACCCCAAAGGAATAAAATAGAATTAATGATCAAAATGAATTTGTATGTATTTAATTAAAATAAATTTGGTATAAGAAACAATTCTTTGTTGGTTTTGTATTTACTAAAAATTTAATTTACGGATTTTACATTCAATAAAAAATCTTTTCAATTTTTTTATCTATACATAATAAACATATACAATATTATTAAAATTCATACATAACGAACATATAAAATGAATTGAATCATTGAAATTATTAAAATTCATAAGGGTTAATATTATTATTATATTATTTCATTCTCTATGATTTTATGATTTGATAACAATTGAAACTTGGATAATAATTATGAATTTGGTATAAGGAACAATTCTTTGTTGGTTTTGTATGCACTAAAAATTTAATTTATTAATTTTACATTCAATAAAAAATCTTTTCAATTTTTTTATCTATACATAACAAACATATACAATATTATTAAAATTCATAAGGTTTTAATATTATTATTACATTATTTCATTCTTTATGATTTTATGATTTGTTAAGAATTATGACTCTGATAATAATTATGAATTTGGTATAAGGAACAATTCTTTGTTGGTTTTATATTTACTAAAAATTTAATTTACGGATTTTATATTCAATAAAAAATCTTTCAAATTTTTTTATTTATACATAGCAAAAATATAAAATGAATTGAATCATTGAAATTATTAAAATTCATAAGGCTTAATATTATTATTACATTATTTCATTCTCTATGACTTTATGATTTGACAATTATGCCCCTGATAATAATTACGAATTTAGTATGAGGAACAATGTTTTGTTGGTTTTGTATTTACTAAAAATTTAATTTACGGATTTTACATTCAATAAAAAATCTTTTTATTTTTTTTATTTATACATAACAAACATATAAAATTAATCGAATCATTGGAATTATTAAAATTCATAAGGTTTTAATATTATTATTACATTATTTCATTCTCTGTGATTTTATGATTTGATATCAATTGAAACTTGGAAAATAATTATGAATTTGGTATAAAGAACAATCCTTTGTTGGTTTCGTATTTACTAAAAATTTAATTTGTGAATTTTACATTCAATAAAAAATCTTTTCAATTTTTTATCTATACATAACAAACATATGAATCATTGAAATTATAAAAATTCATAAGGTTTTAATATTATTATTATTATATTATTTCATTTTCTGTGATTTTATGATTTGATAACAATTATGACTCTCATAATAATTATGAATTTTATACAAGGAACAATTCTTTGTTGGTTTTGAATTTACTAAAAATTTAATTTACGGATTTTATATTCAATAAAGAATCTTTTCAATTTTTTATCTGTACATAACAAACATGTAAAATGAATTGAATCATTGAAATTATTAAAATTCATAAGGTTTTAATATTATTATTACATTATTTCATTCTCTATGACTTTATGACTTGATAACAATTATGCCCCTGATAATAATTACGAATTTGGTATAAGGAACAATTCTTTGTTGGTTTTGTATTTACTAAAAATTTAATTTATGAATTTTACATTCAATAAAAAAATCTTTTCATTTTTTTTTATCTATACATAACAAACATATACAATGAATTGAATCATTGAAATTATTAAAATTTATAAGGTTTTAATATTATTATTACATTATTTCATTCTCTATGATTTTATGATTTGATAACAATTATGGCTTTGATAACAATTATGAATTTGGTATAAGGAACAATTCTTTGTTGGTTTTGTATTTACTAAAAATTTAATTCATGAATTTTACATTCAATAAAAAAATCTTTTCAATTTTTTTATTTATGCATAATAAACATATAAAATGAATTGAATCATTGAAATTATTAAAATTCATAAGGTTTTAATATTATTATTATTATTACATAATTTTGGATATTTATTACATTTTTTTAATATAGTAACAATGAGTATATGATAAAAATTTGTTATTGTATAATACAATATATTAGAATATTATTCGATTCAACTACATTTTTCATAAAAGAACTGACTGTAGATCTAGATTTTTTTAAATGCACAGCTACAAATACAAAAAACTGGTAAATTATTGTTAATATTCAATTTTATAATTATTTTTCGCATATAATTCATATTTTAAAATAAAATACAAGTCCTGACAATCACAATAAAGACCAGTGACTTGATTTTACAGATCAATCAAATTTGTTACTACAGGATACTTGTCTGCCTGCTTTTATGAGACTTGTCTTAGACAACAAGAATTTTTGTAAAGGTAACAATAAATATTCGAAGGGTTCATCTATCAAAGGAACAAAGAAAATATTCAAGAACTGCACCCTAAAGATAATATAACATAAACTGTCCGTCTGGAGCCTAAATGAGCTAGAATTCACAAGTGTCCCGAAACTACCTAGTTACGTCCTCTTTCAAATTGACCTGGTCCAGGTACTCAGTTATAATTTGGGTAATGTCAAAATAATCGACTATTTTTGTTTAACTTTAACTGAAAAATTGTTTCCTAGGCACGTTTAAAAAATGTTCTTCAAAGATGAGTTCTTAATTTTAATAGCATGGTCATCTTCATCTCAGTTTTCCATATGGAAAAAATGCATACCTCGTCGTTACTTGACCGTACAGAAAAAACTTTTATTTACATTTCTTGTAGGAAATTGAATGCTCTACAAAAAGGGTATCTTACAATTTTTTATAACTCATATCCTTTAAAAGTTATTGAATGTCAAAGTTTGAAGGATTTAATAATTTTTTTTACTTTTTATTTTTTATAACTCGTAGATAAATAAATATTATAAAATGCACAACATTTTTTATTCAGAATATCTTTTGAATATTAATATTTGAAATCAGTTCAATCAAATAGATACTTAATAACTCCGTAAATAATTTGAAAAAGTCTTTCAAAAAAAAAAGTTAACCTGAACTAAATTATTATTATCATTGAACCAATCGTGATGTAAAATTAGTACACTCTATATCTATAAATATTAAATATTATTAGAAACACTTTCTGAAATAAATAAAATAAGGCTAAAATAGTTACATTTTCAACCGTTTTTATAAAATTTTTATATTAATTCCAACTCTTGAAATATAAATATAGTTTTAAAGCAAATAGTGTTATCTACTAATAAGTTAAATAAACATGAATTGGTACTATGACTAAACTGAGAGGAATAAACATTCCATTGATATTTAAACATAATTTGTCTATTTGTAAAGTCAATTATAAATAAAATTTAATATATATTTATTAATATATCTGATCAGAAAGGATCATATTTTTATGTACAAAATTTAATTTTATATAATATATGAATTAAAATATTCTTGATTGTGTTAATAGTGAAAATATTTAAAAAATAAATTTTATAAATTGAAATTATATTTAAATATACTATACTACTAACAATTCAATTTCCTTTGTCTGTACAAACACCTGCTTTATCCATGTCTAGATATTTATGTAATGGGCATTGTATTATAGGCTATAATTGAACAAAACATAAGAGATCATTTATTAGGTTATATAATATACAATTCTTAAGGATACCCTCTAAACACTGATTTGTTTCAGTCACCATTGTAATGAAAAAATGATTAAAATAAAGTCTTAGACTATAAAATTAACACTAAAGAACATACCATAATCAACACAAGTAGTTAAATAATATTTTATGTGTAACAGAACAGAACAGTATTATAATTAAGAAAATATATGGTAGATAAAGATAACAGAAATTCTATTTATTATAGATGTGAATATTTCAGTTTTACATTAAAAGTGAAATATATAATATTAATCAAGCACGTTAATAAATATTAAACAATATAACAATCTGATAAGTTAATTTGAACTGTGAAAAATATAACAATAGTTTTTTTTTACTTATTAATATTATTATTATTATATTATTACTCGATATTCAATATAAATTCATTTAAAAGTAAATTTAAGAATTTCTATTAATATCTAATATACTAATTTTCAATTTTTACTGTAAATTTGTATTTTTTCAGAAACCTTTAACTAATTCAGTAGCTAGAAACACATTTTTTTTTAAATATATTTAAATTATTATGTCGGATTTTTTTAATTTAGTTTCACATCGCATGATCCGGATCTAATTTGTTTGAGCATGATTAGAAATATGAAAAAAATATTAATCTGACTGATTAAATTGATTTTTGAAAAAAAAATAGTTTATTATTAATATTATTATATGATTTATTATTATTTAACATTTAAAATAAATTTATAATCAAATTTATAATATGTAAAAGAAATAATTAGAAAATGGAATTATTGAATTATAAATATCAATCTGATACGTTATTATATTTTTGAAATAAATTTATATTTTTTAATTTATTATTGCTATATTATTTGTTATTGTTTGCAATTTAAAATAAATTTATAATCAGTACTAGATAACAGAAATTATTAGAAAATTCAATTAGAGTAATATTAAGAATTACATTTTATTAATATGAATCATAAATGTTTGAATTGAAGCATAAAATTAAATAATTTACTATAAATTTGATGAATTCTCTGAATCTTTTAAAATTAGGTTCACATCACAAGAATCGGATCCAATTTCTTTTTATTAGATTAAACACGTCCAGATGTATTAATAAAAATATCTTTGGATTAAATTTATATTTTTTTAATTTATTATTACTATTATTTGTTATTGTTTACCATTTAAAATAAATTTATAATTAGTACTAGGTAACAGAAATAATTAGACAATTCAATTAAAGTAAAATTAAGAATTAAATAATTAATAGTAATTAACATTAATTACAATGTTAATTTTTTCTCAGTTAAGTAAAATTCTGGTAATATTTGAAACTTAAAATTAAATTATTATTGTTTACCATTTAAAATAAATTTATAATCATGTTTTTCAAAGAACTATATATTGTCACCTTTCGGAGACCCCATTTGAAGAATAAAATTAAATGATTTACTATAAATTTGTGTTTTTACAGTAACCTTTAATTAATTCAGTAACTGGAAATACTTTTATCTTTTTTAATATATTTAAATTATTATTATATCTGATATTTTTAAATTAGGTTCACATCACAAGATCCGGATCTAATTTCTTTTTATTAGATTAAACACGTTCAGACGTATTAATAAAAATATCTTTGGAATAAATTTATATTTTTTTAATTTATTATTACTATTATTTGTTATTGTTTACCATTTAAAATAAATTTATAATTAATAGTAATTAACATTAATTACAATGTTAATTTTTTTCTCAGTTAATTAAAATTCTGTTAATATTTGAAACTTAAAATTAAATTATTATTGTTTACCATTTAAAATAAATTTTTAATCATGGACTATTTATTGTCATACAGACCCCATAAAAGTCAACCCTATGCACCGACAAACTACCCAGGTAGAATTTCAGGTAAAGTGTTTTCTTTGACTTAAACAATTTTAAAAGAAAAAATTATTAAACAATAATATTTTTTTTTCCATATTGTTAAAAATTTCTACACCACTAAAACCTTTTTTAAACAAAGGTGCTCTTGAGTTTTAATACTTAAAGAATATTAAAGTAACCATTAAAACTGAAATATCTCATGTTAATCTATCTCCTTGTTAATTAATTAACAAACAAAATTGATCAAAATCACTTCTAAATTGTTGTAATTAGACCAAACTTAAATAGCTCTGATAATCAAATTTATATGATCGAGAACGAAAGCTTAATATATCATTTTTATTATCTTTATTTCTAGAATGGCTTTTAAATCATCAATTTAAATTTAAATTGTAATAAACATACTAAAAGGTATTGAATACTATAATATACTTTAAATTTATGAAATATGCATAAATTTATCTTACTTTTTTTATTTATTTATTAATTAAACTTACATGTTTTAACAATTCAACAAATACGAAGTTTTTACTTATGTTAGATAGATAGACAAATAAATACTATTGAAGTATTTTAAAATAATTTTTTAAATATTAAATATTTACATTCGTTGATGTTGTTACCATTAAAATAAATATGACTTTTGTTAGTAAATGTCTAAAAGGGACTCACCTTAATTAGCCAGTTCGTGAAACGCAGTTTAACCCTTCTTTAAGGATACCCTGAAACATAAGACAACAAAATTACCCCCACAGAAATATGCGACAATTTTCTGTTAAAAATTCAAACAAAAGTGACTGTCATGAATCGTCGCGAGAAAAAAGTCGATAAAAAATGTCAAATACAATACTGGACAGACATGAAATTTTGTAATTTATTTATATAAAGTTCTCACTTAAATTGTTAAAATAATTTTATGTATAACGATCCAAAATATTAATTTTATTAGAAAAATAATATACAAAATTGTTTAACAAATATATATTAATAGATAAAATCAAACAGACGTAACAACTGAAATTAGTAAAGTTGTGTGTTTAATAATCTTTTTTCAATTACTTTTACTTTCAACAAAAACATCTTTTAATTTTTTTTATGTAGACAAAATAAAATACTAAAATTAATTGAATGACTGAAATTATTAATTAAGTTAATAAAGTTTATTATATAATTTTAAATTCAAAGTAGTAAATTAAAAATAGTTTCTTAACTTAACTTTATATATAGGTAAAAACCAATTTTAACATAATGTCAAATTTTAGAACACCCAGAATTATTTTACATGAGAATCTGAGAATACAAGTCTATGTGCACCGGAAATTGTGGTACCTAAACCAAGTTTATTTGGGATGCTAAATTATTAGAAGGTCCACTTGCCCAGGCTTTCTGTAATGGGGACACATTGGTGACATTTGGGCACCAGATAAGAAAGGGACAGATGGTAACCTTTTTAGGTTGTATTTTTTATTAAATGTATACAATATATATTATATAAAAAAAATAGGGTGTTCCGGAATACCACATACTCACTTTTACATAATAAATCAATTTATCAAAAAAAATATTTCTCTTTTCCTGATGGACTTTTATGTGAATCAAAGTAAATTAGGAAATAATATTGGACAAGTTATAAAATTTGGTATTAATTATTATATAATAACAATTTAAATTACTCCAATGGAATAAAATGGAATTAATAATCAAAATGAATTTGTATGTATTTAATTAAAATAAATTTGGTATAAGAAACAATTCTTTATTGGTTTTAAATTTACTAAAAATTTAATTTACGAATTTTACATTCAATAAAATATCTTTTCAATTTTTTATCTATACATAATAAACATAAAATTCATTAAGTTTTAATATTATTCTATTTTCAATTCTCTATAATTTTATATGATAAAAATTGAGACAATTGAACAGAAGAAAATAACATTTCATTAAAACATTTTGAGTTGAGATAAGGCTTTCGCTATTACTAATGGCTGAGATCTTCAGAAGTCTGATTTGGTACGTGTCACTTTGACATTTGATTGACAACTAAATGATAACTTAGACAACTGATGTTCTTGAAATTTCATTATGATCATTGGCCGTTCTTATCTGTCGTACACAGTCACTTTTACATGTCAATTTATCAAAAAAAATCTCGTTTTCCGTTGGACTTTTATGCAACAGTGAGTATGTGATAAAAATTTGTCGGATAAATTATGAAACTCTGTGTATAATATACTATATTCTTCATATAAGAATTGAAGAACTTTAAAACACATCACTTTTAAGAAAAAACCTTTTTTTAATCCTAATTATTATTTCAGAAATCGACATCGAAGTGTTTTGGAATATCACTTTCTTTTTAAATACACAGCTACAAAGGAACTGTGTGTGTTATTTTTTAATATTATAACCAATTTATCAATATTATTTTATTTTGTTATGATGGAAAACATATTTGTGCATCTTCACCATTTCTATAATTGACTGATTTTTTATCACTTCATTTTAGTTTTCCGCTAATTTCAATATATTTTCAGGATAATTTGGATAATAATTTATTTATTTTCAATAAGATATTCAGTATATACTTTATTAGTCATACGAAATATTTATTACTATGTATCTCTGACTGACTACATACAGTAAATTATTGTTAATATTCAATATTATAATCATATTTCGTATACAGTTCATATTTTAAAGTAAAATTCAAATGCTTAATCTGTAATTTAAGTGACAATCGGATACACGACTTGGCTGTCTACTTTTATGAGAGGTGACTTAGACAACAATAATAAATGGTTACAATTCTTATAAAGAAAATAATAAATATTCTAAGGGTTCATCTATTAAAGGAACAAAGAAAAATATTTAACAACTGCACCCTAAAGATAACATAAAATAAGGATAATATAAACTGTCCGCCTGGAGCCTAAATCTCATAAAAAATATCCCAAACCTTCCTAATTCCGTCGTCTTCCAAATTCTTCTGCCCCAGGTATCATGGATAATTTGGGTAATGTAAAGGTTACATACAGCTTTTGTCACCGTTGTTTAAGTCTTTTTATTTGTTCTGATTTGTATTGCTCCATTAATTGTCCAAGTTGTTAATCAGATGTAAAAGAGGCACGAACCAGAACAAACATAGGCACTATTATTTATAAAAAATATTTCACACGTTGATAGTTCAGAGGGGTCGAAAATCATTTATTTTAAACTGAGCTATGATAGAAAACAAGTCAAATATAACAATTTCGTCTACTTTAATGATCTTAAATATCAAATTGAGTTTAATAAAATATATACAAATTCATTTTGATTATCAATTCCAGTTTATGTGAAAACAAAATAAGAAATGAAGCCTTGGGGTAATTTAAATTGTTATTACCTGATAATCAGTACCAAATATTATGATTTATTTTATTGAAATATTATTTTTTGTGCTTCTTTTAAGCTATATATACTTTTGAAAACTAACAATTGTTATCATAACATAATAGAGAATGAAATAATAGAATAATAAAACCATTTAATATTAAAACTTAATGAATTTTAATAATTTCAGATACTTATATTTGAATAATATAAAATGTAGATAAAGAATTTGAAATAATTATTTTTTTGGAAAAATATATGTAAAACCAACAACTAATTGGTTTTAAATATCAAATTGAGTTTAATGAAATATATACAAATTCATTTTGATTATTAATTCCAGTTTATGTGAAATCAAAATAATAAATGAAGCCTTGGGGTAATTTAAATTGTTATTACATGATAATCAGTACCAAATATTATGATTTATTTTATTGAAATATTATTTTTGTGCCTCTTTTAAGCTATATATACTTTTGAAAACTAACAATTGTTATCATAACATAATAGAGAATGAAATAATAGAATAATAAAACCATTTAATATTAAAACTTTATGAATTTTAATAATTTCAAATAGTTATATTTGAATAATTTAAATTGATATTTCATAAAAATCAATACCAAATTTCCTGATTTATTTCTCTATGTCCAATACTATTTCTCAATATACTTTGATTCACTATTTGGCAGCTTTCAAATCTTAATTATAACAAAATTTTCAAAAATAAAATATTTTAATGAAATGTTATTTTCATTTTCTTATGTTGAACTGTACACAAATTAACAATTGTGATCATATCATAAATCATAGAGAATAAAATAATGAATTAATTTATGCATTTTAATAATATCATTCATTCAATTAGTTTTATATGCTTATTATATACAGATAAAGAATTTGAAATCATTATTTTTTGGTAAAATATATGTAAAACCAACAACTAATTGATTTTAAATACCACATTGAGTTTAATGAAATATATACAAATTCATTTTGATTATTAATTTCAGTTTATGTGAAATCAAAATAAGAAATGAACTATTGGGGTAATTTAAATTGTTATTACGTGATCATCAGTACCAAATTTTATGATTTAGTTTATTGAAATATTATTCTTGTGCTTCTTTTAAGTTATATATAATTTTGTAAACTATCAATTGTTATCATGACATAATAGAGAATGAAATAATGGAATAATAAAACCACTTAATATTAAAACTTTATTAATTTTAATAATTTCAAATAGTTATATTTGAATAATTTAAATTGTTATTACATAAGAATCAATACCAAATTTTATGATATATTTCTCTATGCTCAATATTATTTCCCAATTTACTTTGATTCACTATTTGTCAGTTTTCAAATTTCAACAATAACAAAATTTTGAAACAATACAAGATATTTTAATGAAATGTTGTTTTCGGTTTCAAGTTTTATATAGTAATAAAAGTTTGTAATAATTAATATTTAATTTGACCATTTATCCAGGGCCAAACGTTTCATATTTTAAAGATAATAATTAATAATTTGGGTATTCTTTAATAAAATATTAAAAAATAGCAAAATCTGCATAGCATCTGTTAAATATAAATTATATATTTTGATAACACACCCTTATCCTAAATCTTCAAATCAAAATAACAAACGAAATATCGAAATGCTTTCCAACAAATAGTTAAAACTAACTCTTCTAGAAGTTCTTCTAGTACTGATGTAGCAAAAGCCACAATTTTAGACTCGAAGACTAATAAAGAATAATATTTGTGATATGTTGGTTAGTTTTATTATCTGCTTTAATAAGAACTTTATATAAAGATCGAGGATTCCAAGATCATTGTTTGAGTAACAATGGTTCAGCACAATCGAATCAAACTGTCCACTTGGCTGTTTGACTCGATTACGAAAGAAAACCTTCGAAAACAATCGAAACAATCGGGTAAACATTATTATTAAAAATGGCGAATGCGCCAGTTTGATCAATATCTTAACTTTAATAACTCTTTAACGGATATAAATTATTGAATTAATATTAATTAATATTAATTATTGAAGTTTAATTTTTAAAATACCATGTAATTTAAATGTAATTATAATTTTTTGCACAAGTAAACTTCAATTTTATTCAACAGTAAATTAGAATATATTTAAAGGGTGTTGAAAATGTAAGAAATCAAAAAAAAAACTGTTGATTCATTTAACCATGTTCTTCATCATTTCCTTTTTAGAGGCAGAGTTTATAAAAAATCTGACTTTTTATTGTTTTATCAGATTTTCCCTAATTTATATTTTCCTATTATCTATCTATAAATATATTCAGACTTTAAGGAAATTTGTGAAAGATGTGTGTATTATGTGTTAAAAATTCGATGATCTACCCAAGAAAATTATATATATACATCATTGGTAATTTAAGTAATATTTTTACTTAAGAGAAATTTATAAATTGTAATTTTTTACATACCTTAGAAAATTTACTCCCAGACTATTACTATTTAATAATGGCAAATCCGTCCATTTATTTGGTATGTTGTAACCGAAACATTGTGTAACCTGAGTTGCCTACCCCATTCGGAAACGTCAAACTGTCATTGTGTGGTTGCCTTCGTTAAGATACACGTGTTATATGTTGTTCTTCCAATAAACTGTGTTGTTTAATTGATTGTATTACTCTACAACTCCCTGCCTTTATAATTTTAATTTTTTATTTATAATATTTGTAAATTACTAGTGATCTAATTTGTAAATTAAACTCAAATGAGTGAGTACATGAAAGATATTAGAAGGTAAACAAAGCACAATATTTAAATTCTTAACTTACAACTTGTTAAAATGTAAAAAAAAATAAATTGATTAATTACTAAAATTTTGTTGTTGTGTAAATATTGATTAGCATTGTTCGTTTTAAAAGAGAATGTCAAGACTGAAGACGGTTATTTTATGATTCAGAAGATAAAGAATAATTTAAATTATATATGGATCATTAAAGCATAAATAATCACAAATAACAATCTATGAGCAATTTGAAATGTTATGCCTCTTGAATTGACTACCAATTAATTCTTTTCATTTAGGAATATTGATTCTGCAAGAAGAGTCTACATAAAAAATACAGTAACTTGGATTTAAATAATAATTATCATTAAAACATAAATAAATAAAACAAAACAGAAATACTATGAACAATTTTATTTTTATTTTAAAATACTTTGTGTGCAGTTCATTTGACAACGGCAACAACGGCATTAAGTAGCACAAATCGGGGCCCTAATTGAAGATGGCATATATTAAAAATATTTCTTTTATATTTAAAATAGCTTCTAGTTTCTTCTTGTAGGGTTGTATTAGATAGGATTTATCTATCATCTACTTCGGGGATGACCAAATGGGAGAGTGAATCAAATATTGTAATGGCCAAAACAAAAAAGTTGAAGGAACTACACAAAATAAAATTGATGATAAGCTCATGCTACTTTTTAACCATAATTTTCAGCCATTTTCGGTGGTAGAAGATCATGGATTTCAATTGTTTGTACAGATACTTAATACATCATCCCGATTACCTAACAGAACAACAATAACAAGTACCGTACTTCCGGCTAAATATGAAAAAGTGTATAATAAAACTAAAGAAGCAATGAACAACGTAAATAAAGTTACTCTTACAACTGATTGTTGGACATCATCTACAACAGACAATTTTTTGGGAGTTACTGCACATTTTCTAAATAACATTGTAACTTAGAAATTAAACATGCAGTACTAGGATGCGAAGTTTTTGGTGAAAGACATACTAGTGTCAATCTTGCCAAGTTTATTAAAAATATTTTTGAAGAATGGAATTTAAAAATTAAAATTTTAATGATTATTTCAGGAAAAACGCTCCTAATACTAAGAGTGCAATAAAAGAAGAACTTCAGTTACAGCATTTTGGATGTTATGCACATACCTTAAACCTTATTGCTCAGAATTCTTTAAAATACGCTGAAAAAAATTAAAGGGATTGTAACATTTTTTAAAAGAAGTTCATCTGCCATGACACTATTTTTTAAACAGCAAAAACAATTAAATATTGAACTAGCGAAGACTCATACAAGACGTCCGTACCAAACTTGAAAATCCCATTAACGTATACAGTACAAGCAGAATAAACCACAGAAGAGCAAATGTCGATCAATCCATGTTGAACGATGGACAAACCCCCATAGAAATGAGACTCCAAGAAGTGACCTTGACAGACCAGGAGACGAAACAATCGGAGGAACCACTAATGAACATCCCACTGGAGTGGGAGCTTCGCCTCGGGGAAACCATTAGTTGAGTACCTACCACCCAAGACAAAATGGCGTCGAAGAAATAGGTCATTCTTACCCCGACAGTTGAATTGTAAGCAGTTATGGCGTCCACACACGTCCCAGGTGTGGACCTATTAATCGGTCAACCCAGGAAACCAAGAAACGAAACAATCGGAGAAATCACTAATGGACATCCAACTGGAGTGGAAGCTTCGCCTCGAGGAAACCATTAGTTGAGCCCCATCCACAAGATGAAAACATACGGATACAACGACAACCTAACAAAATTATAGCTCAATACGCCGACGACACTGCACTTCTAACAAGCCACAGTCCCTATATATACAGGGTGCTTCAAAAAAATGTATACACACTTTAAACTTTGTAGTTTTCCCACTCTACAAGGCTAATGTTATATTTCTTCGCCAAGTGCCAGCATAATCGTCCTTCTATGTTATATTATCAGTTGGAATTTGTAATATCAACATGGGGGACGTACGTTTGAGTTTTGAAGAACGTAAGCAGGTTATTAAGTGGTACTGGAAGTTTGAGAATGTAAATGAAGTTCAAAGACAGTGGAGAAGTGAGTATGATACAGAACCACCTTCAAGATTAACAATTACACGCATACGAGACAAATTCGAAGTTCATGGAACAGTGTGTGATGTGCATAAAGGTCATTCAGGTCGGCCTCGAACAGCTACAAGTGATGAGTCATCAACGGCAGCCTTGGAACTGTTTCAACGCTCTCCTAACAAATCTTCCTGAAATTTAACTTTGTAGAAATTATCATTATTATCATTCATTATTAAATAATTTGTAAAAGTTCATACAATACAAAAGAAATTTTGGTTTTCATTAACCTGAACTATCGTTATTAATATTATTGAGTCAGTCGTGTTGTGAAATTAATAAGGTCTATACCAAATTTATTCAAAAGTACATGTTTAACATTTACCAGTAATTTTATAATTGGATATTATTTTCCACACTTTAGATATAAATTAAATGCTTATTCTTAATTTATTGGCCAAATATAAACAGTAATATAATAAATGCAATAACGCTTCTATTGTATAAATATATTGTTAATTTTTAACTTTTACTTATTCTGTAACTATATAATTATTTCAAATAGTTTGATTAAATATATTCAGTATTTGAAATATGCACATGTATTCACTACAGTTGTTTTAAATAATTTAGAATTTGATGAACAATTTGAACGGTGAACAATATTGATATTAACAACAAAGCATAGTTAATTAACTCAATTGTGTTTGAAATCAATGTCATAGTAATTTTCTCATATGTATACCACTCTTAAATAGCTAAATTTCCCAGAAATCATCAATGATAATAAAATGGAGTAATATGTATACGTTTTATAATTGTTTCATATAAAGAAAGGCGTTTTTTTATCTATTTAAGGATTTAACAATATTTTCTTTACATACTTATGTGTACACATGAAAATAACTATACTTTTTTATCATTATCAAATTTGACAATTTGATTTTTGTCAATTGATAAACATTAGTAATTTAATTAGAGGTCAAAATAAATTTACTAAATATTTGGAGGTTATTAATCACTGTTCAGACATGAGCGAAATTAAATACACAATTGGAGTGTTGTGTAAATTACTGAATTTACTATTTCACGATTTAAATTTGTCAGTTGAACATTTTCGTATGGCCAAAGAGAACAAAAACAATAAAATTCTGGTACGTATTAGTATGAGGTATCAATTTAGAGGCGGACAATAAAAACAGTAATCTGTATGCTTACACAATGCTTCTGCTTAAACCCAATTTATATATTATGAATTATTCCAAATTTGTTCAAAATTGTTGCCATAAAAGACATAAAATTTGCAGTAGACGACATATATTATTATTTAACTACTAAATATTTATATGCTGAGTTCCTGTAACTATTTATTTGGATTTTAGACATATTGCAATTTTGGACAATTTTGTAAAAATTTGTTTAACAATTCAAAAACGTCACAGAAATAAGTTTTTCAGATGGAAACTTTAGGAAAATTATTACGAAACTTAAAATACGAGAAAATTGACTTTGGTGATTTCCCAAAGTCCCTGAAATTTGGTAGCAGAAAGATGCTCTTCTTAATTGCCTTTATAATTGCAAAGCCATCATTGGACCAATTATTTTTTGATAAATTGAAAACGTCACCTTTCGATGAAAACTATGATTTCTTAAAAGTAGAAAACCGGAAGCATGCTAATATTTTTAATTTTGTTAATGAGGAGGAACGAAATTATGACTTAATGCTGTGGATTAAAGGGAAGTTGGAGCAAAATTTGATGCAAATTCAAGAATATAAAAAGCAAAATAAAACAATTATAAAAAAAGTATGAAATAAAATTATTTGATCGCATTTATTTCAAATTTTTATTTTTTAGTTACATGTAAATAGTTCTGACAATTCAGATAATTTATCTGTAAACAAAATTTTGGCATTATCAAACAAGTTTTTATGCAAACAGTTCATGGAAGAGACGAACGAATTGATGGATATTTTGGAAAATTTGTTAATCTGGAAACGGAAGGAACATGTGTTTTGGAAATGGATGGTAAGAAACTTTTTATTACAATCAAATACAGTGTTACTTAAGACGTTCTCTATTGACAATGTTTCAAATGAGGTTAGTACATTGAAAATTAAATTTGGAGGTCTCATAAATTACGAACTTTTATTACTAGGTATTATTTTTAATATGTATTAAACTTGAAATTCAAACTATAAAGTTCAATTAACATCCTGAATATCATTAATATTCAGTATGTACAATTTAAAATATTAATGCTGTTGAAAATGGATATTAAAAAAAGTAAATTTTATTTTACACTTAACTGATAATTTGATAATTTTTCATCAAATTTAATTTTCTTTTTACTTAAACATTTTCGAGAGAGAAGACAGAATGTCGTGTGCCGCCCTTTATAATAAAAATTCTTTTTTTTAGAAAGGAATTTTATAAGAAAATCGTTAAATTACTTCTAACTTAAATATAATTATTGGCCACGGATTTGTAGCAACATTGTACATATGAACAAATTATATTTATATGGTTATTCAATTATATAAGTTGTTTCAAATAAAAAAATCATCAAAAATATTTGATATTCGAATTTATCTATACTAACCGGAAATTGGAAATAAAACTGTGTTTTATAATCAATAGGAATTGATATTAGATGTGATATTGATTCAAATTTCATATTTTACTTCGACTAAAAATTGATCTAATATATCTTAATTTTTAACAATTTTATTAATAGTTTATTTGTTTTTATAACATTTTTAACCCGTGGTAAAATTTTCAGGCACAGTGAGATCTTCTACTTAATAGTTAAATTAGAAATAATACCGAATTGTTGTCTGAGGAAAAGAACATTATTCTAGATTACTGTCAAACCTATTTCTTAAATATAATTCTTCTAATATTTCTGAAGATTGTAGAGCACTTACTGTAAAGATAAGAACAACTAAATAGATTAAAAGTCCTGAGACAGTGTAAATAAAAGTTTAAAACGGGCTTTTTGATATTTATGCCAATATCAATCACCACTCTAATTTATCAATTTTCTAAAATGATTAAAATGTATTGAGGATTATTTCTAAACGAATGAATTGTTTCCACTTCTTGGGTTGATAAAGCTAAGCTTGTAATTTTGAAAACATTAACAAAATGTTCAGTAATTGTTGTCTAGCATGGATTACTTCTATATTGCTTCTGAGATTCAGATTCCGACAATACTCTCCGAGAGAGAAGTTCATCTTAAGGAACAGTTTTCAACTAAGCTTAATCAGTTAGTTCAGATGTTTTAGAAGAACTGTATAATCTGATTTGCTTTAATCGTATGATTGTGGCTGTTGTAATATTAACGAAATGGTTGTTTCTTAAATATACGATTGCAATTCAAATTTATTGATTTCAAGGGATGTTTAATTTCATGGGTTTTTAAAAACCTTTCAAAATAAAGAAAACTGAAATGTGACAGACAATTATTATTTCGGCTTAGCATTTTAGATTGATTTTATAAGCAACATAAGTTAAACACATGTGTTACTTTTTAGGATTTTGACCATTTGTCGCACAGCGGGTTCATTTTACATAAATTCAAAGAATTTGTTTAGAAAATATGTAGTCAATAATATTAATTTTGTACAATACATTCAAATAATTATACAATTCTTTCTGTTACGTTAGATAATGAACTGAATTACCAAATTATTATTAGTTTATTGTATTATATGTATAAATATAATACAACATAATAATTATTATGTTTTAAATTTAATTGAATATGTGTTAATATATTCACATTAAGTTTTAGAATAATTATTTATGTATTTAAATGTTAATTAAGTTACATCAGTTTAGAGCAGAAATAAAATTAGTTTAGTAAAAATGTTGTTACTTTACTAATTCTTGACACACATTTTTGATGCAGAAACTTAAGAGTTTTGTTGTGTTGTATACCCATTTTGTGAAGTTCGAACGTAGATCAAATTGTTTTCTCTTTTGCTCCATTCATTTCTTAAATGTAGACTGAAGATGATTCAGTTTCATCATTTCCTCGAAGTATCTTTCAATTCAAGGTCAATTAAGAAATGTATTATTGTCCATATATATAATTTTTTAGCAGTAAATTTTCACATAATTAGCAATAAAGAAGTTCAACAGTTTTTGTGGACTACTGTATAGTTTTTAAAGAATATGTTATGTTAAGATTTTATTTGCTCAAAAACGTATGAAATAATAATAGGCACTTGAGACTCGTCTAATGATGAGTCTGTTTCGGAATCAGAACATTTTACTGATGAAAGTGACTCAGATTGGCAACCAATCGAGGAAGTTACCCCTAAAAGGAGAAGATTACACATAAATGCTCATCTATATAGTAGTGATGAAGAAGAAGTTGCGCCAATCATTAAAAGAAAGAAAATGAGACCAATTAGTCGGTCCCTCTCACCCGACTACGTGGTGATTGGGTCAGGTGGTAACAAAGTGCCAAGGGATGCGTACGAGAAGATTAATTGGAAAAATTATAGGTTAGCCACGAGGAAATTAATGAACTTGCTGTTCACTAAGAAAACGATGGCTACCTCTTCGTTGACGGGGAAAAAGAGTCCGGCTTTTCTGCACAAAAAGTGTAAGCCGCAGTTGAACCCAATAATTGTGGGGGACATTGTGGAATGTATTGAGAAGAACTGTGAGGTGGACCGTCAACGAATCCGCAACGTTTTCACCACCAAATGTGCGGATGTATTGTAAATAATGTACATAATGTAAATAAATAATTTATATAATTTCGAATTATATGTTTTTTATTAACAATTTAACAGAAATTTGTGCAAAGAAGAAGTTTGGTCATTATCGGACCGTATTAAAATTATTTCTCCCTTTCCAAGAATTTTTATTAAGTGGAAGGATACAGAATTAGCAGTTCTAAAAAACAGGAAGAATAATAAATTATGTAATATTACTATATTACAATAGTCTGCCAAAAAAAAAATAATTTTGGAAAGAGAAGAAGATAAACTATATTCATATACTGAAGAAATTGACAATCAAATTTTAAAAATTGAGCAAATCCAGAAGGCTCTATGCATTTTAAATAAGTAACCGTTACAATTTTAAAAATATTTATTATTTTAACTATAAACAGGCCTCAATTAATCTTTTCTGATATGCTAGTCATGAATTTACGTCTCAGCCTTAAAAATTAAGGGGTGGAAAACATTACATATTATTATTATTATATATTGTCTCATAAAGAATGGCATTGATGTTATTAATTAAAAATACACTTTAAAAAGCCAATGAAACTTCTAATTTGGTACCATATGTCAAAATACAAAAAATACCTTATACATGTGAGTCTAAACAAGGACATTATTTCGGATTTGAATGTATGGGGAGTACCACACATACGTCGTTGACAAGCCAGAACCCAACAATAAATATTCCACCCAAATAATGAGCATTAATATTTTGCAAAATGTTATATTGTGATCAAATGTCATTTATATAAATTTGCGTATTTATTCTCCATATGGACCCGTTTAATTGAAACAAAGTTTAATATTTTACACAATATATCAAGTTGATACCTCAATTCAATTAATTAATTATTTTAAATATTTATTTATTATTAGATTTTATTTATAATAAATATAAAAAGTAAATAATTAATATGCTAAATAAAGTGCCTATTATTATTTCATACGTTTTTGAGCAAATAAAATCTTGCATTCTTAAGTAACATATTCTTTAAAAACTATACAGTAGTCCACAAAAACTGTTGAACCCCTTTATTGCTAATTATGTGAAAATTTACTGCTAAAAATGATATATATGGACTATAATACATTTCTTAATTGACTTTGAATTGAAAGATACTTCGAGGAATTGATGAAACTGAATCAGCTTCACTCTAAATTTAAGAAATGAGTGGAGTAAAAGAGAAAGCAATTTGATCTTTGTTCGAATTTCACAAAATGGGTATACAATACAACAAAGCTCTTAAGTTTCTGTATCAAAAATGTGTGTCAAGAATTAGTAAAGTAACAACATTGTTACCAAACTGATTTTATTTCTGCTCTATATAATTTTACATTTAATTAAATTTTATAATATGCTGTGTAGTCCACAAAAACTGTTAAACTTTTTTATTACTAATTATGTGAAAATTTACTGCAAAAAATGATATATATGGACAATAATACATTTCTTAATTGACTTTGAATTGAAAGATACTTCGAGGAAATGATGAAACTGAATCAGCTTCACTCTACATTTAAGGAATGAATGTAGTAAAAGAGAAAGCAATTTGATCTTAGTTCGAACTTCACAAAATGGGCATACAGCACAACAAAGATCTCAAGTTTCTGGATCAAAAATGTGTGTCAAGAATTAGTAAAGTAACAACATTGTTACAAAACTGATTTTATTTCTGCTCTATATAATTTTACATGTAATTAAATTTTATAATATACTGTGTAGTCCACAAAAACTGTTAAACTTTTTTATTACTAATTATGTGAAAATATACTGCTAAAAAATGATATGTATGGACAATAATACATTTCTTAATTGACTTTGAATTGAAAGATACTTCGAGGAATTGATGAAACTGAATCAGCTTCACTCTAAATTTAAGAAATGAGTGGAGTAAAAGAGGAAGCAATTTGATCTTTGTTCGAATTTCACAAAATGGGTATACAATACAACAAAGCTCTTAAGTTTCTGGATCAAAAATGTATGTCAAGAATTAGGAAAGTAACAACATTGTTACCAAACTGATTTTATTTCTGCTCTAAACTGATGTAACTTAATTAACATTTAAATACATAAATAATTATTCTAAAACTTAATGTGAATATATTAACACATATTCAATTAAATTTAAAACATAATAATTATTATGTTGTATTATATGTATACATATAATACAACAATTATAATACAATAATTTGGTAATTCAGTTCATTATCTAACGTAACAGAAAGAATTGTATAATTATTTGAATGTATTGTACAAAATTAATATTATTGACTACATATTTTCTAAACAAATTCTTTGAATTTATGTAAAATGAAGCCGCTGTGCGACAAATGGTCAAAATCCTAAAAAGTAACACATGTGTTTAACTTATGTTAAGGGAGAAATAATTTTAATACGGTCCGATAATGACCGAACTTCTTCTTTGCACAAATTTCTGTTAAATTGTTAATAAAAAACATATAATTCGATATTATATAAATTATTTATTTACATTATGTACATTATTTACAATATGTTAAAATGTCTCCTATTTACCCTTATCATTTTGTAGCCTTCTTAATATCTTGTTCTCATCCGCACATTTGGTGGTAAAAACGTTGCGGATTCGTTGACGGTCCACCTCACAGTTCTTCTCAATACATTCCACAATGTCCCCCACAATTATTGGGTTCAACTGCGGCTTACACTTTTTGTGCAGAAAAGCCGGACTCTTTTTCCCCGTCAACGAAGAGGTAGCCATCGTTTTCTTAGTGAACAGCAAGTTCATTAATTTCCTCGTGGCTAACCTATAATTTTTCCAATTAATCTTCTCGTACGCATCCCTTGGCACTTTGTTACCACCTGACCCAATCACCACGTAGTCCGGTGATTGGGACCGACTAATTGGTGTTATTTTCTTTCTTTTAATGATTGGCGCAACTTCTTCTTCATCACTACTATATACATGAGGATTTAGTTGAAATCTTCTCCTTTTAGGGGTAACTTCCTCGATTGGTTGCCAATCTAAGTCACTTTCATCAGTAAAATGTTCTGATTCCGAAACAGACTCATCATTAGACGAGTCTGTGTGGTTGGTCTCTTCTTCATCAGAAAAACCTGTTTCTGGTGATTGATTATTGGTCAATTCATTTGACTGATGATCATTAGTAGCTTCAGCATTTTCGGAACTATTGGAATCTTCTTCTGGATTATAATCTCTTAATGCCACTTCACATAACACTAAAAGAAGATAATTGTATGGACGTTTAGGTGTTGTCATTTCGTATTCGTTCTCTGTTTGTGTTTGTTCTTTTTCGTTTTTCATTTTGGCTAAGTGTTTCGTACTTTCGACTGACTGACAGTATTGAGATATTGTAAAAGTAGTAATAGTGAATGATTTAATATAGTCCTACATAATTACCTGTAACTAATCTTCCTTATTGTAAGAAATATCAAAATAAATAGCTATAAAATTAATATCAGTTGAAAAACCTATATTTATAGCACCTAGTCTAGTATAAAGACCATTTATTTATTATTTCCCTGAAAGACAAAATTACAGATATAATGAAATGTAATTTTTTCAGAATATTATGGTAGTTTGTATTTTAAAAATGTTGAAAAGTTACTTCTAACATATATGTTACATCTTAAAATAATTGTACTGATTTAATTAGGCTAATTATGTAAATTAAATTTATCGATAAATTAAGGAAATTTTTGCTATTGTATCTCACGAGCAAGTTTGGGTGATTATTAATTTATATTAAATTTAGCCCGTAAGAAATATCTTCTAAAAATGTACTATTTACTTAAACAGAAAATTTTATTTACCAAATTATAGATGGTGTGTTAATATCTTGAATAATGCCGATGTTTCTACAATTTTTACACTTCAATATTGAGCACAAAAGTTAATTAAAGAATACTTTTCCTGTGTTTTAAATTAAAAAAAAAACTGGAGACTACATTTTAAAAATTTTGATGAATTATTTCATTAAATAAAAAATGAATAAATACTAGATAACAAAAGTATAAATAATTCCATCAGTAGATTATATAAATATGTTAAAATGTAATACAAAATGTATTCAAATAAATCACAGACACATACTTTGAATAAACTTTTATTTTCAAATTTTTTTAGTTATGATTTCTGATGACTTGATGTGTATCTAAAAACAAAATAAATTAAGAAATTTTGCCGTTTTTAACTCCAAAATATTAATTCATTTGGAAATCTTTGATAGCTTTATTACATTTTTTAAATAACTGTTACATAATGTAACTGTAGATGAAACTAAACAAGATGTTACGTTTGATTCTTCAAATTAAACACTGAAATAATTTTAGTTTATTAAAAATTTTAATTAATTTTTTATTTCATATTTTATGTTATTATTATTTTATTATTTATGTTTTTCTTGAAAAATAATATTTATATTAAAACAATATAAATTTAAATATTTTTGTCTCAAAACAACAACTTTCCAGAAAGTAATATTTTACTTCCTGCAATATTCAAATATTCAACAATAACCATGAAATTGCTATTTCCCAATCCATTCATACTGGTTAATTCCAGTGATTTATGGTATAATAACCTGATCTAAACCTGGAAAGTCCCAACGTTCCTCAGTTATCTCAGCACGTTGGTTATCAGACGTTGAGAAACATTCTCAGCAAAACCCATCTGGTATAACAGACACATTTTTGTTCATTGAGTCTTTATCTACCGACACTTGATAAGACCCAGTTTCCAGGGGGCATTAATCAGCAGTACCAGACACTATTTCTAGCGGTTTAACTATTTGTTATAGATTTCGTTTAACTTACTGTATTAGAACGGGTGTATTTAATTTTATTAGTTTAAATTGTTTTAGAGAAACATGAGTAGAAATATTAAAAGCTATAAGTGGATTAATTTTTTTTGTTATTTTTAGAAGTAGAATATTATCTTGATTAATATTCCCTGTTCTTTATTTTATTTGTTCACCTTTATTATTTAAGCTGATAACTTTATTAATTGTACTTTTAGGGATAGTTATTGGTTACGAAATATCTAAATTTATGATTTTTTATATAGATAAATATTTAAAATTGTATAATTGTTCATTATTTTATTCTTTATTATGAAATACAATGAAAATGTAATGTTTTATTAATCTATATAAAAAGAAATAAAAACAGAGTTTCACTTCTTAAGAATTAAGTTAGAAGTTTATTCTTTAATCTCTTATTTCTTCAATTGGAGATAATATCATTAACAGTGATATACCTCTACTTTGGTTTCAATTAAAAATAAGGATAATATATTATCAAACTTTTATGTCAAAACTAAATGCAATATTTGCTTCTTATTTAAGATAAATTGAAAGTAATTCAATACCTTTTAAATGCAAATTAAAAGTTATAGTTAACATATTCCTTACTTATTTGTTTATCTTTATTATTTAAGCTGATAACTTTATTAATAGTAATTTTAGGGATAATTATTGGTTACGGAATATCTAAATTTAAGATTTTATATATAAATAATAGGGTGGTGGTTTTCAAGCTTCATGAATGAGTAACTAAATTACAATAAATATTTTACATCTTGTCTTAAGAACCTTAAATTCGATGTTTTGACCAATACGTCTCTGATTATTCTACATTATAACATAAATATTTTTATAATTAACTTACCCATCTTAAGGATACAAAATTAAAACGTGGGAAAAGACAAAAGTAGTCGTAATAGTAGTGAAAGTTTAGTTTCATCAATCGCAGGTAGCTATTTTAATTATTCAAATTATTTTTATGGTGGTTAATTTATTAATATTATTAGGTGGAAGTGGATGAACACTTGTGAGTGGGGTGTAGGTGTAACCAGTGAATTTCAGAGTGGGGTATTTTCTTTAAAACCGTTTCCATTCTGAAGAGTTAGTCAGTCTACGATTTTGTATCATCCTTAAAAAATGTTGAGAATATGGCAGCTACCACAAATGCGAACCTGTTTGTGGTAAGTTTTTACTAAAAAAAGATCGTCACAGTGGTATCGGACAATGGTGGGAACGTAAAATCAGCAATAAATGATAATTTAAGTAAGAATCATCACCCGTGCATGGCCCACACTTTGAATTTATCTGTAAAAGATGGGCTAACTCAAAATGAAGAATTATGCACTATACTAGAAGTGCAGAAGCATTGTAGGGCATTTTAAGTACAGTGCACAGTGGAGAAACTAACACGGATGCAAAACAAATGGGTCTTTCTATATTAAAAATAAAGCAAGACGTCGCAACTCGTTTTAAAAACTAACAGCAGTCTTATCAAGTTTACCAAGGCTTCCTCAAATGCTTAGTGCAATTGAAGATTGCGTTCCTTTGCTGAAGGCATTTGATTTGATGACAACAACATCGTCTTAGGAAAAATATGTTACGTTATCATCAATCATACCACTTGTGCAGGGACTCCAATATTCTCTGAATAAAATTTATTGTGTTACAGAAATAGGTAACAAATTAAAGAATGACATTCTCACAATTATTTGGAGACGACTGGGCAGTTATGAACACTACAATAAACAAGTATTTGGGTCAGTAATAAAAAGCTGAGAAGTGGATAACAGAAGAACTGGGGAGAAGTTCATCTGAAGATCTCATTCCTTTTATCCAAGTTGAGGAGCCTAAAACTTCCGACACTGACACGCTGTGGAAGTACTTTGATAATAAATTATCAAACACTTCCAACAGTAAAGGCCAATTCCATGGTTAAGCAATTGTTTCATTGCCCAATGTTCGGCGGTCCTCGAATCATTCATTTTTGGGTGATGCATAAAAATTTATTACCAATTACGTCCGTTCCTTCGGAAAGAATATTTCCTAAAACAGGAATGTTAACAAATTGCATAAGGAACCGACTTAACCCTAAAAATTAATTGCGGTACTATTAGTACTATTAATATAACTGTTTCCGTGAACCCACTTAGATTTAGATATTTAAAATATATACCTATTGTTTATTAATTTATTATCATTCATTGTGTATGTGTGTGGTAAAAGTATAATAAAAACTAATGTAATAAAGATCGTTATTATTTAAGAATCCTTGACCACCCTCAGTGGGGATGACACCTGCAATTTACAGCCATGGAAATATTAAAACCAAGTATATAAACAATCCTTTCAATTAGATATTTTATGACTCAACAGAATCCCCTTCAAAGGCCTAAGAGTCGTAAAGATCATTCAAACTGTCGAAGGCACAAATACGCTGAAATAGAGAAAAGTGATTATATATACTTAATATATTGTGATGACTTTGATAATTTTAATTATTTAATTAACTTAATATTTTATTTTGTATGGACAAAAAATCATTGTAAAATTAATACATAATTCTTTTATTAAATGGACAACTAATCTTAGTTGGTATATTTATTTCATTTTATGTTTTATTATGTTACTATTATTTGTATATAATTATTATTTTTAATAAACATAATAAGATTTAGTTTTAATAATTAACACATGTTTAATTAAACACGAATTATTATGTAAATTGGTTAATCTTGGTTGGAGTTAAATAGAACATTGTTGAGTGTCTCGAACCAGCTAAGGTCCCTTTTAGCCATTTACCAACAACAATTGTAGTTATTATAAATGGTAAAAAATATTTTACTTATTTAAGAATGTAACTCTGTTTTAGTATTTAAAATTGCATATATTATATTAAAATAAAGCAAGAATCAGTCCATTAAATAATAAGACTACCCATAACTTATCGTACAATTATTAACTTGAAAATGAATTCAATGCCGAGTTACATAACTTGAAAAGATTTTGGTCCACCTGAATCCTAAAAGAGACATTCTTCTATTGTCTCTGTCATGCATGGTGTCTCCCTCTAAATTTAAACGGGTCACACGCTTTTTCTACTATATACAAATTGAAGTTGGAATCTTATCGCCCATTATTTCTGATATATCTTTCAAATTAAAAAAATAAATAGTTATATTAATCGATCAATTTCATTATTGTTAGTGGTTCACAATATTTTTTATAATTTATTGAATACTTCAGAAAATGGAAAAAACAATCAGAAGCAATTTTGTAAACATTTAGATTTATTGAAAATCCTACAAATATCTTAATAATTTTTGTATTAAGAAATTAAGTATATTTAATATATTAAAAATTTGTTCAATAGTAGTATTTATAATAGTAGACAAAAAGACACAAAAAAGTAAGATGAAATTAATATTAACATAATAAATAAATATTATAAAAAAACAAATACTAGCGACAAACTTCTTTTTATCATTTTACATGACATATTTTAAAATTGAACAAATGGTCTTTGAGGTTCCAATAATATAACTATGAACTAAACACTTTGACGCACCTTGTGTTTTTCAGAAAGTTTACGAAAGAATTTTAAAATATAAAATTAGTGCAATTTTCAGCACATTTAAAAGAAAAAATATTTGTTAATTAATTCATATTTTAGACTTTATGAAATATTTTTAGTTTAAATAAAATCTCAATAAAATAAATTTATATTTTCTTTAAATAACTTTGAAGTCGAATCGTAATCTTTTATTATATTATTATTGTTATTATTAGACCTTAGATGGAGCAGTATAAATACCTATATATTAGCATGGGAGTTTAAAAATAATAAAATCGTTATGTATGGTATATATTTTATAAAATAGTATTCATATTTTATTTTATATTACCCAAATATAAATCATTATATTACTCTTATTTAATTTCTTTCATATAATGTCTTTAATAACATTAATTATTAATTAATATTAATTAATTAATATTATTTTATAGATGTGTTTTACACATTTGTATGTACAATTATTTTACTACAAAACGAATCTAAATGATTATATTTCTTATTAGTTGACAAAATTTTATTAAGAGTTTAAGAGGAATAATTTTCTAAATTTAAAATAAATAAAATTTTAATAAATCAACACATTTTTATATTAAAAAAGCAAAATATAAAACAATAGTTATTCGATATAGTTGAACTTTATTAATCAAATGATTTCTGTCACTCAATAGCAAAGGCTATACGTGATTTGTTAATCAATATCGTACCGAGGGGTCAAAAAATTAATATGAAAATCTCCATATTAATGAATAACATATTTTTCATTATAATTGATCCTAATTATTAATATAATTTACATAAGAATTTACATTCTTTCTTCAAAATTATTATTTATTTCAAATATCAAAAATAAAATAATTATTTTCTTTAAATATTTTGCAAAAATTAACATTAAGAATGACATAAAATCGTAAACATTGTTTGATGTTATTTATAATTTAAAAATTGAGTGTCTGAAATCTTTTTATAACTATGCCCAATAATCAAAATAATGGTGTTATTTACACCATACATTATTTAATGTAATATACAAATAACTTTATTTATAAATTATCTATTTTAAAGTTTTTTAAAAATATGAAGAGTATTCACGTGTTAATAAATTTGTAGGGAATGTATTAATTCTTTTATATTTGTTTATGCCATACAGGGTAAAGACAATAAGTAAATTATGAAGAATAATTTACCAAACTAAAAAAGATAAAAATATGTTTATTTTGTACTTTATTGTTGCATGTACATAATATCACATTTAGGTGGGTCATTTTTAGAAAATAAAAAATTGTTATTATTTTTTTTAATTAGATGTACCCCTAAAATTCTAAATTAAACCCATTAGAAAGTCACTAACCAGTTAAAGGTCAGTAACCAGTTTCTTTTCGGTAAGGGATAAACAATATATTTCAATATTCCACAAATTTTAATTGACCAAAGAACAACAAAGAAGACTTTTCACACCATTATATCACTCCACATTCATATGAGATTTACATCATAAGCATTGTTAATAAAGTTAATTATTTTATTGTCTATGTTCAGACATGTGCAACTATGATTTTTTCTTGTTAAATATATATGTATATCAAATTATAATTAATAATTGTCCTTTATAGTTCTATTCAGAATTTGTTTCTATTTAGATTTTGTTTGTATGTGTGATATTGAAACACAAAACCATTGCATCTTTCAAGAGTAACTGCTTTACTTCTTAGGGGACTACTTAAATTCATAAAAACAGTCTTAGGAGATTTTTGGACTAATACCACGTGGTACTTTATATAAGGAGATCGGTCAAACAAAGTGGGAATTGTTAAGTTATGTGGATCATTGCTATGAACAATATGTATGTCTCTTCTTGAAGAAAGATGTATACAGTAGGAAAAGCATTCGACCCGTCTGAATTTAGAGAGAGACATCATGCATCACTGAGACAGTAGACTGAGTCACATAGTGGGTCAGTAACATATTATAATAACTAGTGTCACCTGAGACGTTTCTTAATTGAACTATATACACTTAGTGCTTGTGTGATCAAAAAATATAATTTTTCTTTCAATACATTCAATAATGTCGCCAAAGTCTCTATTTCGTACATTCGCAACTGACAATTTATGAGATACTGTAAAACTATATTAATCTTTAGCCTTTAAAATTGCTGTATATACTTTAGTTTATAGTGTAATAAGAGCAAGAAAACCGTTAATAAATGACTTCGTGGGAGAATTTTTAGACCACCACTTTGTTTAGATTCTCACGAATTTTTTCATATTTTTATGGGTTTTCTTAAAACTAATCTTACATTTGGTTATCGTAAAATAGTCGTAAAATACAAAATTTATTTTAAAAATTACTTATCCTAATCTAAACGTTCGTTGATTTTTTTAACACATGTGTCCTTTTCGAACCCTTATCTAGTGTCAGAGTGTGGTCGCACAGTGGGTTCGAAGTTTAAATAGTGATATTTTTATATAGAACTAATTCAGTAATTAAATTAAATTAATTAAAGGAAAATGTAATAATTTACTCCAACATGAAATTTTAGAGAATTGTAACTTTGTTCTTTTATTTTTTTTGTCTTATTTAAGTTAATGAATTGATTTTTAAAGATTGAAAAATGTTTGTAAGTACAATGGTTTTTCCTTATGTAAGCAACATCAAAATTATAGTTATATTGAAATAATGTATTGAATTGAATTATGAATTGCATAAGGTTTTTTAGACCAAGTACATGAAAGTTAGAGTAGGGACATGACAGGGAAACATGTCGATCAATTTGGCAACAATGTTGTTCAGGACTGAAAAGTATGTTTTTAACAAACAACCCTATTGGTTGGAATAAAATCTCTGTGGGGGAGATTTCAGTACTTCGGTACCACCCTTTTCTCACCCCACTTAATTCTGAAATTATAAAACCTTAAGTTTCAGTAGTTTCAGGAGATTTTATTCGAAACTTTCATTACAGTATTTTCTGTCCGTTCACGCACAGTAAATACTTGTGATTGTTTTGTGTTTTTTCTTTGTGTGGTGCATACTTACGTAAGTCCTACTGTTTATTTCACGTGTTAAAGTTTAAGTTCAAATCAAACAGCCTTTTTGCCAAATTTCGAGTAACGAAATTTATTCATTTTCAATTAAACTTTTATTTGTTCTTTATTTTTCCTTGTTATATTTGTTGTTTATAAATAGATAGTTTATTTTTTTGTTAAATCGAGTTTTATTGGTGTATTCTAAAAATACATAAACAGTAAGACAAGTAAGTATATTTGAAATTATCCGGGATCGGTACGCGAACGCGAGTTTGTGCGTGTATTTCATTCTACACAGTACCCAGCTCACCAAGAAGTACAACAGTAACAAAAGGTTAGTGACACTATAATTTAAACTATTATAGAAATGTATAGTCAGGCATGTGCAAAAATAAATATAGGATAAAATCGCTCCCTTTAACCTGATGTAACGAGTCTTTCAAAAAGACTTCAGGTACAAATCATTCGAGTAAAGTTTACCTATGTACCCGTTACATAAATTGGTGTCAGGTGTGACTCCTAAAAGTAAAAAATAAAAGTTGACACATAAATTGGTGTCAGGTGTGACTCCTAAAAGTAAAAAATAAAAATTGACACATAAATTGGTGTCAGTTGTGTTTCTTAAAAGTAAAAAATAAAAGTTGACACATAAATTGGTGTTTGCATGATTTTTTTAGTTGTGTCCGCATAACTGGTTATAGTCGTATTTTCATCTTTTGATTTCAATGGTGACGACTTAATTGTTATTGTCGATTTAAATTCGAATTTTAATTTCAGACTATACTTTGTTTCAATTTTAGTGTCATTTAACAAATAGTTGATTGTTTAATTTTTGTGAATTGAAAGTTAGAGATATTTAAACATTAATTTTGAGAGAAAGCACATAAATCGGATGAAATCTCCGGCAAAGATAAAATCACATTTTTTGTCGTTATTAATTGTTGGAAATTGTTTTTATAACTTAATATCTGGGATTGTTTAATTTAAGTATTCCTATTTTTCCGACAAATGTCATATTTTATTAGGACAATCCTTTATTTTTATTAAGTGTTAAAACATAATTTCTAACAATTGAAGTGTTTTATAATTTACGGAATTTATATGTTGGAACACATGTTTTGACTCTAGCCTAAAAATAGTTTGTACCGCAGGTAGTACGGTACGCTAAGTGTCATTGATAGATTTATGACCGACCCTTCAGGTAACACGTGTTCAAAATTTGAAAAAAAAAAAAAAAAAGTGATACTTTTACTTTTGCGGTAGTTTGTTTTGACTTGTGTTGTTAATGTAAATCATATGCGTTTAAGTCTTTGATAAAGAAATAACAAGCAATTTATAAGTTCGTAAATTATAAAGAAAAGGAGACAGATATATCAAATTGTACATTTATTTCAGGTACACACATAGCCTGGGGTTACTAAATATATATTATTCATATATATATTTTTATAACCTTAATAATTTGTTTGTTTCAGGTTGTTTAATTAATATTTTATTTCAGCGAATATTCGTATCTGATTGGGTTATATATATGTATATATATATATATATATATATATATATTGTTTTTATTGTTGTTATTGTGATATTATCTGTCGTCTGTCTCCTAACATCTTAAAAAAAAAAAAATTCAATTTTTGGCGTATTTACATGTACTAGCGTTTTTTTTTTCATTGCGTAAAGTCATTAGTAAAAAATCTAGCGAAAATCTACCAAAGTAACAATTTCTGAAGCAAAGAGGATTGATTTTCCATTGTACTCTCTTTTTCAACTTAGATAAGTTGAAGGAGATAAGTGAGCAAAGCGAGTTCCTGTTGTAGATCTTGAACAGCTTGAATATCTTCTAGTTTCGTTTGTTTCATTTAAAAAAAAAAAAAAAATGGCTACAGATAGAAACTCAATTCACTATCATGAAGATCCCAATACATCCATAAATTCCGATGATAATCCTCCTCACAGTTCAACTCATTTAAATCCTAGAACAGAACCAAATGCAGATACAACAGCTGCTATTGAATCATTAAATGTATTTGTTTCGAAATTAAATATAGGTACTAATTTAGCCTACATTGAAGACTTCAATGGAGAAGGCAATTACAAACTTTTCATTAATAATATTCGACTATTTGGCGAAGAAAACAGCTGGACTCAAAGACAAATGGTAGCGGTAGCCGAGTTAAAATTAAAAGGCATCGCGAAAGAATACTATCATATGATTGATGCATATCAAAGACCAAAATCACTGTCTGAAATGAGTGATTGGTTAGGCAGCATTTTCCCAAGAAAAGTGGGTTTTGCACAAGCAAAGGCAAATTTACGCAAATGTAAAAGAAAAGCTGGGGAATCTCTAGGCGCTTTTGCCTATAGATTAAAAATATTAGCTGAAGATATTAATTCAAACACTGAGATTCAAGAATTCGCCTATTACAAAAAAGCACTAATTGCAGAACAATTTTTAGACGGAATAGAGACTAAAATAGCAAATCAAGTTCGAGCTGAAGGAATATTATTAAACATTGATCAAGCACTCAAAATTGCATGTGAAAAAGAAGAAATAATGAGTAGATTCGAAAAAGAACAAGAGAATGATGATTATGAAGATAATATGTCTAGAACAAGAATAATATCAGAACAAAATAGTAGTCGAGGCATAAATGTTAATCATAATTATAACAATAATAAAAAAGTTAATTTTATTGATCAAAATCCGAGACTTCATCAATCTCCACATCAGTATTCGAATAACCAATATTCAAATAATAAATATTCACATAATCAACATTCGCACAATCAACATTCATATAATCAGCATCCACCCAATAACTTTAATACAATGCAATATGAAAATAATCAACATCAAGATTTTTCCCATAAACGTCCTGCTAATCGATTTGATGTATGCTATAATTGTGGTGAAAAAGGTCATTATAGTCGAGATTGTCCATTAAAGTGTTGTAAAAAGTGTAATAGCACCAGACAAAAGACTCAAAATTGCAATTTTTTAAGGAAAGGCCACAATCGAAGAACAAGAAGATAGAAACTAATAACACAATTTTAAAATTAAACCCAGAAAATGCTAAATATATAACTTTATTCCTTAATGATAAACCTTCTAGTTGGTTAATTGATACAGGTGCTTGCGTTAGTTTAGTAAAAATTAATTTCTTAAAAACTTTTCACCATAAAATAGAAAAAGATAGTTCAATTATTACAGATATTTCTGGTCAAAAGTTAAATAAATTGGGAAAAACTACCCTTAGTTTGAGATTTGATTTAAAGTGTAAATATTCTGAAATTAGTCATACTTTTATAATTTGTGATAAGAATTTAAAGTTTCCAACAAATGGATTACTCGGAATGGATTTTATTGAAAAGTTCAAGCCTGTTCTGGATTTTGAGAGGAATTTGTTTGGTTTGCATGAGTACAAAAGACACCTGCAGGAAGCGTCACGGTTATGCCGGGAAGTTACAGTCAATTGTAACTTAGCAGAAGACTATCTGCTCAATGAACGTTCAGTGTCTTTGTTTCTTGACGGGGAGAAGATCAAGCAAAAATCTTCTCTCATTAGAAAGTCTTCTGAAGTGCCACACAGTAAAAATCTGGTTTTCAATAGCCCAAAAGAATCTAACAATATCAGGTTTAATAATAGTTTTTCTCTTCGAGACTCTCATGTTGGTAAAGATTTGGCCGATCTTGATTCCTGTACATTTGGTATTAGCTCCAAACACCCGAATGTGGTGAGATTATCTGAAGACTTGGTTATTCCAGCATTTCATGGTTGCGATATTAGTGTTAAGGCTGATGCCCGGGTCGTAAGTACCTGGCACTATGATTTGTGAACCGCTCAATCATCTTTCAACAGGCGTTGTTTTTGTTGATTCAATAGTTCAAATACCAGAAAAAACAAACAGTAAAAATAGTTCTATTGTTGTTAGATTTCTTAATGTTTCTCCAATACCTCAGACAATTAAAAGACATACCCCAATAACAAACTTGGCACTTCCGGGTAATTTTGTACGCTCTCTCTTTAAAGGTAGAGAGTTTGGTAGGACTACGCCTTCTAGTGATAAGGGTAGTAATTTTGGTGCTCCTTGGGAATATAAGGAAAGAAAAGTAAATGCTTCGCGCGGAGTTCCTGTTCGATGGGTACAGGATTTGACAGGTTGCCCGCAGGTGGTCGGAAAGTCAGTGGAGATAGATTCTTTGTTGAACCAATTTTTGGAATGAAATTTCGATATCTTTGCTTCAAGAACGGATGGTGTGAGCCTGGCAGCCGAAGTTAGACACGAAATTGTTACTGAGACGGATAAACCCATAACGAAGGCACCCTACAGAGTTCCAATGGCAAAGAGAAAGATTTTAGAGGAGCATATAGAGGACATGCTTAAAGATGGAATTATTAAGCCGAGTACAAGTCCGTGGAGCGTGCCTGTAGTGTTGGTAGAGAAGAAATCTGAAACCGGAGAGACAAAATATAGATTTTCGAGCGTTAAATGCTGTAACGAAAAGAAACTACTTTCCTATTCCGAATATCCACGATACTATTGACTCATTAGGAGGAGCTGAATTGTTCTCCAAATTGGATATGAAGTCAGGATATTGGCAGATAGAAGTACATCCAAGAGATAAGGAAAAGACAGCTTTTTCTGTTCCTTGGGGTCATTATGAATGTAATAGAATGCCATTTGGATTAGTTAATGCACCATCAACATGGCAAAGATTAATGTATTCTGTTCTGACTGGATTACATGGAACCCATTGTTTTGTATATCTCGATGATATAATTGTATTCTCCAAAAACAACATAAAAGAGCAAATTGGAAAATTGCAGCTTGTTTTCGACAGACTACGAGAAGCAGGATTGACATTAAATAGGAACAAATGTGAATTTTTGAAAACAGAAATTAAGTACAGTCAGCGTCAGATCTGCAGTTACACCTCGAATTCAAAATCGCTTGCGGTGCATTGTCGGCCGGCCCCCACCACATACTCCCTGCACACTCCGTGTGTTTTTGATAACTGATTAAAAAACAATTAGTCGACGTTGCACTGCCGAAAGGAAAAGATGCCTCGCAATATTCCTGATGAAACGCGAATGCGAATTATATTTTTACACGAACAAGGGATTAATAATACAGAGATATGTCGTCAGCTCAATGTATCTGTAAGAAAAATTGTGAAAACGTTGGGGAAAAGCATGAATTATTAATTTTGTTTATTTTATTTCTTAGTGAACTTATTATGTAGCGGAGGAAGTGTGCCACTACATGTAGTTCAGGGTTATACTACTTGTTTACTCGATACTTTTTTACTTCCAATATTAAAATTTCTCTCTTGTTTTAAAATCCATTATAAATGAGTTCATTTTATCTAATTGTCTAACAGTTAAACATGTTAATTGGTCATCAATCTCTCAAAATTATAAATATTTTTAATATATTTACACATTTTAAAATACAATGATGATTTATTATCATGAAATTTTTGATTAATATCTTTTTAAAATTCGTGAAAGATTAATGTATCCTGTTCGGAAAAATAAACTTAAAACCTTGTTATTTTATTAAATTTAAAATTCTAATTAACCCTAATAACTACTATTTTCGTATCTATAGTTGTTTGGGTTTATTGGTCGACGTTTGTTGGAATGGTTAGCATCTTCAAAGGTCTGATTTGGTTCATGTCACTTTGAGATCTGATTGACAACTAAGTGACAACTTAGAGAATTGATGTTCTAGAAATTTCGTTATGTTCCTTGGCCGTACTTACTTGCTTAGCGATTTTGGTGTTTTTGAGCAGTAGTGCCCATATTTTACCCAGCTTCAATGCTTCTTTTCTGTTGAAGTTGTTTCCGTGTTTATGGATTTCAATTGCTTCCCTAATCATTACCTTGCGATTAAAATTAATATTTATAATATGAATTTTTAGGCGGTGTTTAAACTTTTAAACAATAGTGGATATTTGAGTTATTTATTACATTAATTTATTCATAATATATTTTGTTCAAATAGACATTTAATACTAATATTTAGTTTTGTTAAATACATTCTTATTTTTGAATTTGTTTACTTTAATTATACATTTAACTTTTAATACGAATACGATATGGTAAAAACTTTCGTATGATAGAGTATAATTCTTAATTACCAACATATTATATGATAATTGAGTAAAATACGTTTTAGAATAAATATATTAGAATTAGAACAACAATTATTATACGAATTAAGCAATAAGAACTGTAACTATAAAAAAGTTGTATACATTATTATTCGATTCAAAATATATAACGTGAACAAGCAATTTTCTTAATTTGTCAAATATTAATGATGCGAATCTGTCGCAATAACACATCTAAAAACATTTATTTACTGTGTCGCAATTGAACACTCGCACAGTTTTTACTACTATCCCCTCCACTCTCACACACTCGTCGCAAGCGAATATAGCCTTCAAGGTGCAACTGCAGATCTGACGCCGACCGTATCTTGGTCACATAATAACTAGTGCTGGATTTAAACCAGATTCAGAAAAAATTAATTGTGTTAAAAATTTTCCGGTACCGAAAAATGTCACTGAAATAAAATCATTTTTGGGATTGGCAGGGTATTATAGACGATTCATTAATAATTTAGCAGCCACAGCACTTCCATTAACTTCATTAACAAAGAAGGAAATTAAATTCAACTGGACTCAACAACATCAAGAGTCTTTTGAATCTTTAAAGAATTGTTTAATTAAGAAACCGATACTACAGTATCCGGATCTTAAGAAGAAATTTATTTTATTGACAGACGCGTCAACTTTTGCATTGGGAGCTATTTTATGTCAAATGCATGATGGAAAAGAACTTCCAATTGCATATGCTTCTAAACAAATGTCGAGGGCGGAATGTAATTATTCAACAACCGAGAGAGAATGTTTAGCATTACTTTGGGGAATAAAATATTTCAGAACATATTTATATGGAACAAAATTTGTAGTTTATTGTGATCATCAACCCCTCAAATGGCTGATGTCTGTGAAAGATCTGAGCAATAGATTAATGCGGTGGTCATTAGCATTGTCTGAGTATAACTTCACAATTGAATACAGACCAGGGAAAAAACATTTAAATGTAGACGCACTGTCAAGGATAAGAGTACTTCGTAATATAAATACTAAAGAAATTTGGGAACCAGTATGGGATAGAAAACGGATTAAACAATATCAACTTGAAGATCCTAATTTAAAATCAATTTTCCAGAAGATCAGGAAAAATCAAGAAAAAGATTTTTATTACGATATTGATGGAGTACTATACAAAAGAAATGAAAACAATCATCAATAATGATACCATCCATACTGAACATTTATCATGACTTACCTATTTCAGGACATGTTGGAATAGATAAGACAATTGACAGGATAAGAAAAAAGGTTTATTGGCCACAAATGATAAAAGATATCAATGCGTATGTGAATGCATGTGTACCGTGTGCTAAAAGAAAAACTTCGTCACATTTGAAACCTACAATTTTGCAAAAATTTAGTATTCCATCTAGACCGTTCTACAGAATAGCAATGGATGTTGTGGGACCTTTGCCTACTACATTTAAAGGTAACAAATACATTCTTACTATTCAGGACGCGTTGACGAAATATGTTGAAGCTTTTCCAATGTCTGATCAGAAAGCAGACACAGTAGCAAGAACCTTTGTGACGGGTGTTATTCTAAGACATGGAACACCTAGACAATTACTTACCGACTTAGGTGCCAATTTTACTTCAAAACTATTTGAAAAAGTCTGTGAAGTTTTACAAATTAAACATCTCAAAACGACGGCATATCGACCACAATGCAATGGAGCTCTAGAAAGATTTCATAGGACACTGAAGGATTTACTTTCTCATTACATCAGAGATGATCAGAAAGATTGGGATGATTGGTTGCCATTTGCCCTTGCCTCTTATAGTTCCATGACACACACTGCCACAGGGGAAAGTCCATTTTATTTGTTATTTGGACGGGATATGGATTACCCGTACGATGAAATATTCAAACCTCTGCGAGTGAGGTATGATTACGATGACAACTATGTTTCAGAGTTTCTAGCTAGAATGAAAGTCGCGCACAGAAATGCCATGGAGAATATTAGTAAGAGTACACAATATGTTAAAAAGCAGTAGAACATACATTTAAAGTTGGCGATAGAGTATATGTGTATGATCCTTCAGATAAGGAAGGATTAAATAGAAAACTAATGAAAAGATGGAAAGGACCTTACAGGATCACGGATCTTAAGGATGTTGCGGCTCATATTCAAGAAATACATGGAAGAAAACAGACAAAGTGCATGTGAATCGACTGAAGTTATGCCTAGCAAGTGAAGATAAGATAGATCAACTGGCTAATATTACAAAGAAGACCAAGAAAAGAAATAAATCGGATGATTTTTTCCTTTTAAAAAGTACTCATTCAATAAATCATCCTAACATCAAAAGTGGTTGTCAGTCATCTGATTCTTGTCTCAAATCTCATTCTTGTAAGGTTTCTCGCAGTTCATCAATTACTGAAACCATGCGTAACTCGAAAACAACTACATCTAGTTGGGCATGAAAACTGCATAAAGGCCCATCGTTTCCGGACACTGGACTTAAGCGGGATTGGAGCAGGAGTTTTGTCACAACTGCTGTTAAACGGAACAACTGAAGTATGTCACACTTCGAGGAAGTTTGAATTTAAGAGGTGAATGCCACGGAGAAAATTTCACAATTCAAGGAACTACTTACAAGGATGTTGTGGTATCAGCAGCTGTTTCCATTACCTTAAATGATTATAGCACAACGGTTGATGTAGACAGAAATGAAGTACATTTAAAAACCGGAACTATTTGCCCTTTTATTGATGAATACTGTTTCGATGATGTTGAAGGAGAAGCCGCATATAAGAACATACCAGAAAATGTATGCAGTAGCTATGGCGTTGATGTACTTTATGAAGGTAATGCTACTCTTCTCACTGTAACGCAGAATCCAATCGACCAGTATATCATTGTAAATACCCAACATCGTGTATTTGCACTAAAGCTGCTGAAGAAGCAAGATTTGTGTTCCGAAATGGCATGGCAGACAGAGGATAATCGAGTTTTGGTTCTATTTGGAGATGATAATCGTGAGTTTTACTATAAACCATCGGAAAACTTAAGCAGAAACATAGACATGTTATTACAATATCTCAGTAAAATGCTATGCTTGGAACTAGCATTTTTAAAAAGCAATTCTGAGTTAGTCTATGAAAGCATAATCCAGAGGTGCCGTCTCAGGGAAAAGGTACTTAAAAATAGGATTACCCTTGCATTACAAACACCTCATGCAGTGGGTAATTTGATTAAACAATCAACAGGTTTTATTAGCAGAGTTATGGGAGAAGTATTATATATCGCTAAGTGTAAACCTGTAATTGTTGAAATCAGGAGAACAGACAAGTGTTATCAGGAACTACCGGTTACGTACAAAAACCAATCCATGTTTAGGACATCGTTGACTCACATCATGACATCATATGGAACCGAAATTGATTGCCAACCTCTACTTCCTCCAAACTTTTTCATTGACAATAGATGGATTGAAATAACTCCTAGAATCCAGAAGACTGATCCAGCTTTTGTTTTGAATCCCAAAGAAGAAAAGGACGTGATAGAAATGAGTGGAATTTCACCGATAAGTTCACACGGAATATATACAAAAGAAGAGATGCAGACGTTCCAGCAAACACTATTGTTTCCAAATGAGAAAAGGGCTATCACCAACACAATTGCAAGAAGGATTATTGGGAAGCAAACGTCAGATAGTTTCTACTTGCCTAATGTGTTCACACCGCAGGAATTCAAGAATCTAGCCAGATCTGCAGCCGAAGAAGTCTGGGGATTCTTATCATGGATGGGAAATATATTCTCAATTTGTAGTTTCTGTTATACCGCATTTTGTTTAGTAATATATATAACAAATGTAATCAACAATTACTTGTCTCTAAAAAAGTTAACAGAGGACCATCCAAAAAGGAAGAAGATTCTATTGTCGAGTCTATGGCAGAATCTTGTGCACAAATATTTGATCCAATTGTCAAGGGCAGATCAACCAGTTCAACCAATCACACTAGAGGAAGTGATTGCATCAGCACCGAAAGAGGAGGCCGTTTTTTTGGAAAAACATCATCCAGCGATTCCAACCAATGAACCTCATGTCTACCCTCATCTGCCAGGACAACCATCCAAAAGACTGTGTAATAAAATAGACTGCAAAGAACCAAGACTGTGTAGTTAAGTGAATGGTGATGTGCATTAGTTTTAAGATTTTGTAAAATTATATAATGCCGGGTTATACTTATTGTTTTGATAAAACCAATTCATTAACGTTTTCACTTAAAGAATTGCTTTTCTCTAAAGGGGGGAGTAATATAATAAGAGCAAGAAAACCGTTAATAAATGACTTCGTGGGAGAATTTTTAGACCACCACTTTGTTTAGATTCTCACGAATTTTTTCATATTTTTATGGGTTTTCTTAAAACTAATCTTACATTTGGTAATCGTAAAATAGTCGTAAAATACAAAATTTATTTTAAAAATTACTTATCCTAATCTAAACGTTCGTTGACTTTTTTAAACACATGTGTTCTTTTCGAACCCTTATCTAGTGTCAGAGTGTGGTCGCACAGTGGGTTCGAAGTTTAAATAGTGATTATTCAGTAATTAAATTAAATTAATTAAAGGAAAATGTAATAATTTACCCCAACATGAAATTTTAGAGAATTGTAACTTTGTTCTTTTATTTTTGTCTTATTTAAGTTAATGAATTGATTTTTAAAAGATTGAAAATGTTTGTAAGTACAATGGTTTTTCCTTATGCAAGCAACATCAGAATTGTAGTTGTATTGAAATAATGTATTTTATTGAATTATGAATTGCATAAGGTTTTTTAGACCAAGTACATGAAAGTTAGAGTAGGGACATAACAGGGAAACATGTCGATCAATTTGGCAACTATGTTGTTCAGGACTGAAAAGTATGTTTTTAACAAACAACCCTATTGGTTAGAATAGAATCTCTGTGGAGGAGATTTCAGTACTTCGGTACCACCCTTTTCTCACCCCACTTAATTCTGAAATTATAAAACCTTAAGTTTCAGTAGATTTTATTCGAAACTTTCATTACAATATTTTCTGTCCGTTCACGCACAGTAATTACTTGTGATTGTTTTGTGTTTTTCTTTGTGTGGTGCATACTTACGTAAGTCCTACTGTTTATTTCTCGTGCTAAGGTTTAAATTCAAATCAAACAGCCTTTTTGCCAAATTTCGATTTACGAAATTTATTCATTTACAATTAAACTCTTATTTGTTCTTTCCTTTCTCTTTATTTTCCTTGTTATATTTGTTGTTTATAAATAGATAGTTTATTTTTGTTAATTCGAGTTTTATTGCTATTTTCTATAAGTACATAAACAGTAAGACAAGTAAGTATATTTGCATTATCCGGGCTCGGTACGCGAACGCGAGTTTGTGTGTGTATATCATTTTACACAGTTCCCAGCTCACCAAGAAGTACAACAATAACAAAAGGTTAGTGACACTATAATTTAAACTATTATAAAAATGTATAGTCAGTCATGTGCAAAATAAATATAGGATAAAATCGCTCCTTTTAACCTGATGTAACGAGTCTTTCAAAAAGACTTCAGGTACTATCATTCGAGTAATATTTACTTACGTACCCGTTACAGGTGAACAGCAGCACCCTTTGCATCCCATCAATATTAAACTAAGGAATAACAATAACACAACAAACATGCAAGATATAAGTAAAGCAATTGAGTGGGCAGAAGAAGTTATAGAAGATGAATATACAGATAACAATGACTAGAGTCAACACAGCACACGCTAATTTTTGGAGTGCGGAGATGGGATGGGTTCCCTTGACAGGGTTTCGATAGATAAAGGAGTTAAATCAATTCACTTTACTGGATGTTGCTGGTCCACTCCAGACGCCACTGACGGTCCCGATACGTGCAATCGTTTTCACATAAGGATATGTAGCCAATGAACTTATAAATGTAATGAAGTAGTAGTAAAAAAAAGGACAAGAAATGAAAGTATACTTATAATATTGAGGTCAATTTGTTCTTGGTGTCGTTTCGCGATCATTGCTCTTAATAAACAGGTTTGCATAAGAAGATAAAAATTACAAACACGCAAACCGGTGCGTTCTAAAGTAATAATTGCATTCGCAGTCAAATATTCACAGCGACAACAACAACAGATTATCTTTTAAATTTGGCACTGCACTGTTCTTGTGGTTGTGGCCAATTATTAGATACTTGTCAGAAATATAATAATAATAATAATAATTATGATTATGTACCTTATATTAGTAATGTTGGATTAGTTAATTTTAAAGAATTAATAGACATAAGTGATATGATTTGAGATAAATATGCAGATTTTTTATGTCAAAGGAAGCATTGAAGGTTGTGTGTGTGTAATTAATAATAATTGAAATAAATGTATTTAAATAATTATAATTGTGTGTTTAATTGTGCTTTTTCTTCTCATTCAAGCAGATAGCGTCGTTGTGTGGGCGGGGCTTTCTATATAAGTCACACATGTTCAGTGATATCAACTTTTGGGGGCAGTGGGGAGGTGATTTAGTTCTAATCAATTGACTGTGCCGTGAACAATTTTGGTCTGCAGCGGCGGTGACACTGTGATTATAAGTTTCAATTAGTACATCTAATTTTGAACATCCAAATCCTTCAATGTTAACACTCAGATGCCCATAATTTATTTTATTTAAATATGTCTTTTCACAGACACCACCTCTGAACGCTACTTTCCCATTCACAGACTCGGCGGTACGTCTTTAAAATCTGGTTTTATTAAAAAAAAAAAATTTAATGGTAGGTATCATCTGGGGAGATGCAGATATAAATTGACCACATTTTAGAAATGAATCAGTTCGAAGAGAAAGAAATATCCATCGACAACAATTTTACAACTGTCTGTGTTTGAGTTTGTATCTGTCTGTGTTATCAACATAAAAATGTAAGTATTTTTTTTGTGTTTGATATATCTCTTTAGTTAAAATAAATATTTGTAGAGTAATGAATATAAACGCAATATAATAATCGAATAATTAATTCGAAGGTTCAATTGAAGAAATATTCACCAATAAAAAGTTTGGAAAAACAAAAAAAATATATCATAAGCGATATGAAAAATATGGAAAAACAGTACAAGTCGAATTGGATGAGGAAATGATATGTCTGCCCAAAAGGCTGGCTGAAATCTCCAAATTTAAACCTGACAAATATTCGCTTATATATAAAGCAGACTTGCCTCACAATACGGTTGACATTGAAATAATTGAAAATTAATTTATTTTAATTGTAAAAATATGATATCCAATAATTGTAATAATAATAATAATAATATCTGTGAAATTAGTAATGTTTGCGATGAAATAGTTAAAACAATTAATCATGCAATAAATATAATGAGTAAATCACAAATTGAAAAATGGTAATAATTGATGGTAACATTAAACTAATATTGCAAACGATAAGACAAGAAGATTTAAGTGGTACAAAACGAAAATTATATTCCAATATAAACTTAATAAAAGCATATAAAAATTGATATTTAAACAACATGATGCCACGAGATGCGATAAAAATGAAAAAGAAAATCGTGTTTGTTGGCAAATGTTAAATATATGCTTTAATTCTCGCATATTAACAGGTATAATTATTAATTTACAACATAAAGATATTATTCATTTTTTCAATGACAGCTTTTATTTGGAAGAATGCTGGGACTGTTAATGGATCATTCCATTGATACTGAAAAGATTTTATGTTATCCTATTATACCAATACCAATGTCGTTACTAAGTTGAGCCTTCTCGACGTCGGAGGGGTTGATCAGGGAGACCGAACAGAATACGCGAAGGCGTTGGAGGGTAGAGCAGACAGTGCCGTACGCGTAATCCGGCAGAGGGTGGAAGTACCACCCACAGCAGGGGGAGCGTGGACGTGAAACGTGGACACGCCAAGAGGGACGCCACTTTTACCCTGACTGTTGATTTGTACGTCCACAAATAAACCGTTGTTGACTTGTAACATTTTATTATTTCAACAAACCCTCGTTTTAACATATCAGAAGTGGGACACACCCGCATTGTGAAACCAAGAACCATCCAAGACAAAATGATGTAAAGGAAACAAACCAGAAGAACAAGTAAGCGTCAAAGTTGTGCCGATCTTTGATTCAGACACCGAAGATGGCGGCTCTTGTCGTGACGCGCGGCAATGGTTCTCGTTCGTAGACCACGTAGGACGTATCCCTGGCTGGAGTGACGAGGAGAAATTATTGCTTATACATATGCAGCTGCAAGGTGTGGCAAAACAGTGGTTCCTTAACCAGGCGGATCGCGTCCGAAGTTGGCAGGACTGGAAAGCCGCCATATTGGATGCCGAGGACGACGGAGTTCCACTCACAGTTGCTTGCTGTGTCTGCATGTACATAAGGAACTACGAAAGAACGGCGACGGCAAATGGATGGACAAACAGTCTGAAAATGACATATTTTGGAACATTTTTGGAAGAAACGGCTGACCACTGAAACCAACGATACAAAATAGACGAGGCTAACCAAAACAAAACATGGGAAGATATAAAGACGGACTTCCTAAAAGAACATGGAAATCATGATACGAAACAATCCCAGGAGAGAAAATTATACGAGAAACAACAAGAACCAACTCAGTCTATCAAGTCGTACTACTTCGAACTAGAAGAGCTATTTGCCGAATACGATCAGCAGTTCAGGGTAGAAGAATTCAGGAAGTTCTTCGAAACCGGAATGGCCAAAGAATTTTACAACAACTATAGATTAATCATGGACGAAGATATGAGCTGGGAAAAACTTAAAATGATAGTCAACAGGCTAGACGATGTGGTACAATGCGAACCTGCAAAAGAAGCCAAGCATTCCAAGCTGCTTCAACCACGTTCACCATGGAAAATATTTGTGTGCCACAACAAATTGTAAAACATTATATTCAAATTATTTATTTACTTTGTTTACCCTCACCCCAAAATGGCAACGTCGAGAGGTGAGGCAGTACATCAAATTTTCAATGGATCGATGTACATGATTTTCTAAACGGATTAATCCAATGTTATGAATGTAAAAAAATATTTTGTTTTTGTGAGTCTTCTATTGAATTACATAAAATTATTGATATAATAAATCACGAGAATTCTAGAAACTCATTTTTGCGAGGGGACATCGAATTCAAAAAAGATAACTTTGTTAAATTTGAATATATTATACAATATTATGTTCTAGATAAGTCTACTGGTAATTTTCGAATGTGTCCCAAATTAACTGATCAGCATTTCGATTTTAAAAATTTATATACTAAAATGAAAGTCTCTTTTGCAGTTCATCAACTTAGTCATTCTGTTTCTTCTTGTATTTTTTCCATGGGTCCTAATAATAAATTGCCGGCATATACTACTTATACTGCTGAATTTGTATGTACGATGAACACTCTATTCGATTCTTTAAATGGCATGGGTGTCAAATGTAATAAAAATAGTAAACTTCAAGAGCGTTTGATAGTAGAATCAGATGAAGACGATTTGGGTCCGATTCCTGATAAACATAACACCATGATTTTTATTTAAATTCAGATCTAAATTCTTCTCAATCGTATAATGATAAATATAGTAATTTAAAATTTGCTGTCACTGAGTCTTCTGGCCAAGTTCCTCAATACGGTTTCTTTAATACTAAACCAACATGCCACCAATTTATTGCAGCTCTAAAAATAGTAGTTCTAAATAAATTAAGTCTTCCTATAATAGTTAATAATAATTCAAAATATGATGGAGGTGATTCTTTAGGGGCTTTTTCAAAATTTATTTCAGATTCCGTAAAGTCTGTTTCGAACCCGAATGTTTGTATTTTCGAGTCAGATTTAATAAATGTTGAAAATTATTTTATTGTAGTAGTTCCTTTCAAGGTGCTACTTATGTAGCTGGGTATTTATTTAAAAAAAATCAAATTTCACAATGCGATTCAGGGAAAATCCAAAACAGGTATGATTCGCTGAAAGCGAATCCACACGGTATCTGAAAGCATCGGCAACGACAATGACAACAATAAATCAAGGCAACCCGCAGGCAATGACAAAATTAGAGGAACTAGCACAACAAAGAAAACCACGAGAATTCCTCCCATCATTCTCCAGGAAGTGTTTGGCAACACGAATGATGGAACTGAAGAGGCACTTCACAAAGGGTTTTGCCATAAAGTACACAAAGAATAACCTCCATGTCCTTGCCAGAGACATTACGGAATACACTAAATATGTGGATGCACTTAGGGAGAGCGACACGGCCACACACCATCAAACAAAATACACGCGTTCGTGATGCGACGGTTCGACGCCGAACTCGAACCAAAAGAAATAGGGGCAGGACTGACCGAAGAGCACAAAATAAATACACAACATATACAAAATGAAAACCCAGTTCCCTATACATAGTCATCACGGACCCCGGCATCACATTAAAATGAGTGAACCAAAACATTAGACACGTCCAGAATACCAGAATATTCTGGGAAAGAAGGAAATCGGAACGAAGCGTCATCCAATGCCATCGATGCCAGGCATGAAGCCACGCCACTTCCAATTGCAACAGACAATATCGGTGCCCTAAGTTCGCACACCTGTACCAAGTCGAGGGACTTACCGGCTAGATGCGTGCCAAACTAAACTTTACATTCTATTACAAAAATATTGATTCCCCTTATAAAACGCCTAGGAGTTAAAAGTAATGAACCAGACAGTGAAGATTTTGATCTTGAAGATGAAGATACACCAGTTACATCTCTCTTCGCTATTAATACTGCAACCATTTCATTAAAAAACAAATCAGAGAATGTGATTAACAAAGCAATTACAAATGTTCCAAACCCACAGAAACAAAACAAAAGATTAGAAATAGAACATAAACTTAAAAAACAATTACAATTATAGGAAGTAAATATTATTTTTGTGTACATTTTTTAAAATATTACTAATACCGGTATTTTGTGAATGAGGTCAGATGCATGTCTGAGTCATGTATTGTTAGTTACATAACTAGGGAAAGTAGTCAGCAGGACAATGCAAGATCACACACAACAAGAATCACCCAGAAAACTATAGCGCGACTACAATGGGAAGTTCTATATCACCTTCCATACTCACCACAGGTGACTACCACCTGGTTTTGGTCTCGGACAACCACATGCGGAATCGGCGATTTGAAAATAGAGTTGTTTTGAAAAACGAGATGATACACTTCTTCAATTTCCAAAAGCAAGATTTTTACAAAAATGTGATATATGATCTTGTGTCTAGATGGGCACATGTAACATTTTCCGAGGATGATTATTTTTCTGAATAAAGTTTAACCCATTTTTGTGTTATTTTAAAACCTTCAAAACTACACGAACTTTTTTGGTTGCCTGGTATTAAACCAAAAATACAACAATCAAAAATTGTATGACGTCGATACGTCATTATATACTAGAAATAAGAGTATGAGGGCAAAACAGAAGAAGTCAACAAATTTATTCAGACCGGAGGAGATAACAAATGGGCCTATACTATAGCAGGAAAAGCAAAAGCAATTACACT